>NW_028237850.1:0-439407 GCF_034619465.1 Leptosomus discolor | reverse complement strand
CAAATGTTTTTCAAAAGAGGTAGTTGTGGCTTCTAAATTGGGTCAAGTTATCTAAAAATCATCAGCAGGATTTTTTTTCTCATTTCTGTTAGTGCTGGGTAAAAGAGTAGAAGTTGATTTGGAAACCTGTAAGCTGAAGGGTGTTTCCCAATAAGTTTCTTTTTTTTGCTTTTGTGGAGTCTTCAGCATTTTATTTTCTCCCACAGTACTTGTAGGCTGCAGAAGCAGCCCCGGAGGCACTATGGAATTACTTGTGTAATTAGCTTGGCTCCTGCTAAGGATATAGATTGCCGTCATACTCAGAAGCTGGTTGAAGCGATGAAGCCATGTGGGGTATTTGAAGACGAGGAAGATCTGAATCGCAGGTCTAACAAGGCTGTAAAACTTGTTCACCTCTTCATTTTTTTAGGACAAACGGATGAGTTTTCTTTACAGGCTGGTTGTTCCTGGAAAACTGAGTAACTTGGTCAAAGAATGGATGTCAGACCTTGGTGAGAGCAAGGGAAGGATTTTTTATACGTTCTTCTCAAAACAGCTGAAGCCTTTTGATTTCTTTTCAAGGCCGTACTACTGGGCTTTATGCTAAAGCTCAACTTTTGACTTTCTTCTCAAGTATTGAGTGGAGCCGTTGTAACTGTCATTGAAATAAGGTCTAAAAGATACCTCAGAGGAAGATCTTGAAGTCTTTGGGGCCCCGAATCAGTCTGTGAAGTGGCTCCATCAGTTGACTTGTAGCAGTTCACAAAGCTCGAACAAGGTGTTGTGGGGGAGGTAGATGGTAAATGGGCACTGATTTGCCCCAAACAGCCTGCAGCACCCAGTCTGCTTCGACATTGTGACAGGAGATTTGCCTTTTGTATAGCTGCTTCATGTGTGCCTGCTGCAGGGAAGAACAACCATAGGTCTTATTTTCGGTAAAGTAATGAAAGGAATGCTACATTGGGGTGGGGGTTGGGGGGTGTGCTTTTGGGTTTTTTGAGTTGCAAGCACTCACTGCAGAAAACCAGCATCAGTCTGTTAGACTAACCACTGGGTACGGGCCTGAGAAGACACTTTATGGAGGCTATTCTGGTAATGGTGGTGACGGGAGCCTCGGTGGAGTTGACAGCATTTGTGTTTCCTTTCAGCAGAGTGCTTTACCTGAGGAGAGTTGAGAGCAGAAGGAAATGACTTGTGTTCTTCTGGTTGTTTGATCCAGCCTTGTTCTTCCTTCATTAAACCGCCTGTAATTGCCATGCTATGGAATCAATTAGTGCTGTGTGTGAGCTGGTGGCTCCGTGAAGGCGCTGTAGAGCATTCAGCCTAAAGCAATGCAGGGGCAGCAGGCCCACCCCAGCTCAGATGCCCCTTTCCGCTGAGGAGGTACATCCATGTGACGATTACTGGGTGAACAGTCTCAGTTCTGTTGAAGCTGCTCTAGACTGAGCTGCGGATGGGAGCAGTCTGACCTTCAGCCATCCGGTGTCCCAGCAGGGTTGAGATTAATGGAGGAGAAAGAAAAGGACAAGGCTGCTGGGGAAGGACAGGAGGAGCAGAGCAGGAAGGAGGATGGGAGGACAGTGTGAGTGACAGTGGCAGGGAGAGGGGATGGAGGAAAGAAGAGAATGAGATGAAGAGGAGGCAAGCAAACAGGAGGGCGCAAGCGTGGGGTCAAACCCTTTCTCTCTCTCTGGAGAAAAGCTGCTACTTAGCTGAGTCATGTTTTTCTGCCAAACAACTGCTCTTTTAACGTAATAATGATGGTGATGCTGCAGACCGTGGAAGACAGAAAACTCTTTTCTTGTTCTCTTTGGTCTATAAGAGTTGCTGAGGTAGTGTGGGTGGCCCTTGTGGCTAACTGCTGTGCGGCAGGAGTGTATTGTGAGGGGTGTTTGTGAGAAGATCCAACAGGAATGCCCAGTATAAACCCCTTGAATCCACTCAGTCATTGCTTCAAGGGAGTCATGCCTTTTCGTCTCCTTTTGCCAGCTTACATAACCCAGAAGTGATGTGAGTTGCAGGGCACAGAGAGAAGTGTCCGAGTTTTTAGACTGGGGAGGGGTGAGGGTGTTGCAAGGAGATGTTGAGTGCTGTATTTAATTTATGGTTTATCAGCATTTGGATGACGGATGTTCTATCCCCAGTCTGGTAGGCAGAGGTCTGTGAAGCAGATGAGGCAAATCTTAGGGAATGAGCTGGTGGAAGACTTGCCCGCTGGCAGGAGAGGCCTAGAATGGACAAGTGCTGCTTTTGATGGAACGTTTCCTGTAATGCCTTATTTCGCTTCTAGATTTGGCTGTTGCTTTGAACTGAATTTGATGATCCTTTAAATCTAACTTTCACTGCATTTGCTTGGAAATGCTGAGGTAGGAGAAGCCAATTTTGTTATCTCCAGTCAAAAGTTATATGTGCTGAATGGAGATGATGTCTTGTAACTGGCAACATCTATCCTGAAAATCAAACAACATCGTCGTAGAGATAAAAGAAGGAGAAAAGCCTTTGCCTTTGTATTTGATCTATTGCTGCCATCTTTCCTGCATGCTAACTGAAAATAATTCATCTCTTCACATTGTGTAGGGGTGTGCAGTACAGACCAAAGGTGACAGTTAATTATTTAATGAGGGTAAATGCAACAATGCAGAGAAAGGATTAGAAACACCCAAAGTACTCTAGACTGTAATTCTGAAGAGAAGAGCAGAGCATCTTCCAACTGAAGGAGGCTGTAAGGCAGGAGAAGAAAGGCACAGCAAGAGAGGCCTTGTGGAGCTAGTGTCTGTGAGCAAAGACAGACCCAGGCTGGGAGGGTGCTGGTCCATAGCGAGTTCAGGCTTTGGATGAGACCCCTAGGTAAACTTGGGCAGCTGGCAGACATAATAGTAAAACATCAGAGAAAAATGTTAATTAAAAGTCCATGAGCGTAGTAGTGCTTTATGTTAGAAGACTGATGTGCCAGGAAATAGATTTCGCAAAGCTCCATCCTGGTTGATAAGGGTGGACGGGGACACGTGCTTTTGAAGTCAGACACACGCAAAGTTGTCTTCATCCAGCTCTTTTTGCTGTGCATAGCGTGGCTGTCCCTGGCGCTGCACGGAGGGAATACGGAAGGCAAAGACAGGACCTGAACAACTGCTCCTTCCTCTCCTGCTGATGTGTTACTATGGCACGTGTATTCGTTTTCGTGTTGTCATCGATAGACGGTGATACACGGGCCTTTGGAGATCCCGATAGAGAGTCCCACTGTGAGAGGCACAGTATAAACCTCTCGTCTATCTCTGGGTTTCTCACAACTGTTAGCGTGAAGTCACGTCACATCAGATCTATAGAGAAGCCTGCTCAGCACCACGGTGAGGATATGTCGACCAGACACACCTTAAACTGGTAAGGAGGGCAGCCGAGGTGAGGGGGGATCCTGGGGGGCAGAGTACTTGCTTGAAAGATGTGAGAGGATGTGACTGTTTTGTGTTCTACATGAGCGCTTTAAGCGTGACTGAGTTCCTGAGTTTGTGTTAATAGCTCTCGCATACTGCAAGTGAGCGCTGTAAGACAGGAATTTGCTCTCGACAGCTCCCTCCAAGGAAGTTGTAGTGAGGCTGGTGTTGGTCTCTTCTCCCAAGTAACTAATGACAGGACAAGAGGTAATGGCCAGGGCAGACTGGCTATTAGGAAAAATTTCTTTACTGAAAGTGTGGTCAGACATTGGCCCAGGCTGCCCCGGGAGGTGTTGGAGTCACCATCCCTGGAGGTGTTCAAAAGACGTATAGATGTGGTGCTTAGGGACCTAGTTTAGGGGTGGGCTTGGTCGTGTTAGGTTAATGGTTGGACCTGATGATCTTAAAGGTCTTTTCCGACCAAAACGCTTCTCTGATTCTATAACATTTTTTCGGTCATTTTTCGAGTGAAAAGACAAATGTATTTGGTAGAATGGCAGTTCCCCTCTCGGCTGTTACAGAGGTACCACTGGCACTAGAGAAGATCCTACAGACAGCTCTGTGCTGTATTATCCAGCCACGTGGTAGTTAGTCTTGGAGAATGCTGGTTCTGCAGGGAAGCCCAATATGTGAGGTACCCACCAGCAGGATAGATGTTTGCATGTGGGTTTATGCCGTGTTTATCTGGGTGTTTGGGAGTTGTCCAGAACTGGCACTATTGTGACCATTTCCCAGAGAAATAAATCTCTGTTGAACATGGGTTCTTGATGCATCAGAGGGAAGGCAGCTTCTCTCAGCCTTTGTTCCACTCACGCTTTATCAGGGTCACTAAAAGTGGGCTGAAGTGAGATTTGTCAATCGTAAAAGGCTCAGGAGATGGATGACCACAAGCGATGTTACTTTTGAGAGTTGTTAAACTAGGAGGGAGGTGAGAAATGGACGCAGACGCAGACTGACTGACTTCCCAGCCAGTCAAACCCTAGATTGGGGTGGCACCAAGGCTAAGTTTAAATGTTCTTCAGGTGGAGTTTTTCATTCAGTAAGGCCTGCAATTGGCTGGTAGGTGTTGGCTGTGCAGGTATATGGGGAAAATGACAGGCTTTCCAATTCAGGAAATTGCACTGGAGATTTAAAGCAATTGTTCATCCATATAGTTTGAACGCAGAGCTGCGGCTTTCAGCGATTGGATCAATTTTGAAATGCCACCCTCCCTCGTAAGATGTCCGAGACTTCAGCCAAGGCTTTGGCACTTTCTGCCTGTTTTCCCAGTCCCTGGTTTCTGCATCTTTACAGGAGAGAACCTAGAGAGCTACAGGAGCTCGCAAAAGAGGCATCCTTAGCAGCAGTGGCGGAACTCAGTGTTAGGATTTTGAGAATTTAAATGCAGATTCTTAAGCCCGCAGGGTTCCCTGGTATGCTGCAAATGAATTGTATCAGGATGGGGTTTAGCTTTTAGTCAGACAGCAGTGATCATTTCAGCAAGATGGGTTTGCGTTATTAAGCATTCAAAATCCAGTGTAAAGCTCCTAAAATACACGGTGTTGTCCACAAATACAGAACCGTCTGGTTGTGCCTGCACTGAATCCCCAGGAAAACAAGTGAAGTCTTAAATCATTATGCCATGAAGAGCAGAGTTGATTTAAAATGAGTTTCATGCCCTTTTTTTCCTATCACAGTCCTAACTTTCTTTTGATTGTAAAGTTAATCCTGGTTTTAGCTGTGTATTTTGGTAGAGAAGAGAATGATTGCATCTAGTGTAGAAGCTACTAACTTGAATGGTAAGGTGTCAACCAAAATTTGTGAAAGTAATCTTACAGGTAGCATGGGAGCTTGGTCAAGATGTGTGAGGCTGCGGCTGTTCAGTATTCTAAATGCTCCTTCTTTCCACTTGACATCTACAGGGCACTCCAGAGCAATGGGCCAGGCTGGTCCAGACCTCCAGCGTAACAAAACTGGAGCAGAAGAAGAACCCACAAGCTGTTCTAGCTGTTGTCAAATTCAGACTGGGTACAGGGTATACTTGTTTTGTGCGTTTTATGAGTTATTGTGGGATCCTTTGAGCAATGTGTTCGTGTTCCAGAGGAAGAGAATTTTTTGGGATGCTTTGTGACACAGCACATTTTTCAGGGCTGCTGTCATGATGTCACGGGAACGTTGGCCCAGAGGAGAAGGAAGGTGTCAGTGCCCAGAGCAGCCTTTGTAGCACGCTCCTTCCAGGAGGGTGTGACGAGAGTGCCCTTTTGTCCCCTTGGTTGGGCCCCATCTGCAGACTTGTAGTGTAGCGCTGCAAAGGTGAAGGAGCAAGTCTGTGGTGTGCTCTTCAGTGTTCTTTTGCCTTTGGCCCATTCCTTCTGGTTTTTGCTAGACAAAGTGTGGCTGATGACGGATCTAGCAGGTAAGCAGAGGGGTTTACTAGGTGCAGGATATCTGGCTTCTGTATCGATGTGTCCTTTTGCTGTTCCTTAATAACCAAGTTGATTTTCCAACAAAAATACCATTAAGGTACCGATAGTGCAGAGGAGGCCACAAAGGTGGTGAGGGGGCTGGAGCACCTGCCCTGTGAGGACAGTCTGAGAGAGTTGGTGTTGTTCAGCCTGGAGAAGAGAAGGCTCCGGGGAGACCTTCTCGCGCCCTTCCAGTGCTTAAAGGGGGGCTACAGGCAAGGTGGGGAGGGACTCTTTGTCAGGGAGTGCCGTGATAGGACGAAAGGTAACGGTTTGAAACTGAACGAGGGGAGATTTCAATGCGATCTTGGGAAGAAATTCTTTCCTGGGAGGGTGGTGAGACACTGGAAGAGGTTGCCCAGAGAAGCTGTGGCTGCCCCCTCCCTGGCAGGGTTCAAGGCCAGGCTGGATGGGGCTGGGAGCAACCTGGTCTGGGGGAAGGTGTCCCTGCCCACAGCAGGGGGTTGGAACGAGATGGTCTTTAAGGTCCCTTCCAGCCCAAACCATTCTACGAAAAGAAGCTGCTTTAGCTCTTGGGCAGAGCAGAAGCATTGACTGTTAAAGAGCAATTTGCATTTTCTTCATCAAATTTCTGTTTATTTTATTGGCTGGCAAAACCGGGCAAAACATAGACACCAGAAACTCTAGAAAAAGAGTAGCCTAGTATATTGTCCTGCTGTCTTGCTTGCTGTGTAAAATAGCTGTTGCTGCTGGCGGGCTGTTGTGAAAGAGAAATGCTATCTGTTTGGATTTACTTGTTTTGTGGGGTTCCCCCCATCAGGCAGTTTTATAACAGCATCTGGTTAATTCTCCCTTGCACGTTGCAGGTGAAAGCGCCCATGGATACCCAGAAGCCCGTCCTTCGGTGAGTGTGAAAGGAACCTCTTCCTTCCATGGCGTTTCAGAACTGTGGAGCAGGCTGTGAGCTTTGCCTTTGGTGACAGAGTGCCAGCCTCGCAGGCTGAACGAAAATACCTTTTAGTGTCTATGCAGCGGCAGTAAAGGGGTCACTGGCTGTTCTCTAATTTTCTGTTGAAGAACTTTTAGACAGATGAAAGTCTGGTTCTGCAGACAGAAGATCGCTTGCTGTTCTTGGGCATGGTGGAATATATCATTCACAACAGTATTCAGTACTGTCTAATTAATCCATTTTAATTTTTAACAACTTAGTGTCGATTTCTGTTACTTGTTATGATTTCTCCTTAGTACAGCTGGATGTGGAGCTGAATATAGATAAGGTTAGAATTGATACGTAAGTGACTGGAACCATTGCAAGAAAGTTTGAAATAATCCTCCACTCTAATGAATACTGGATTGCATAGCAATCCCAGAGATGTAGTCATGCCCTCCCCGTGAATATTGACCAGCTTTAGTAGTGTTGATGTGAGTGGACTGAATAGCAAATGACTGAACGGGGATTTGGCCTTTATTTTCGAGTATCAAGCACCTTAATTTGAGGTTTGGGATTACACAGCAGAGAGCGTGTCTAACAAAATGAAAGTCATCTTTGAATAGTCACACTTCAGATTTTCAATTGATGCCACTTTCATCATCTTGCTAAAACACACCTTTAAAATGAAGTTTGGGGTTCAGCAGAGCACCGTAAGCCTTCCCCATGGCTTTTCCCGTGGGTACGGGTGCATTGGCAGATGCTGTGGCAGTTTGCTCTAGCAGACGTAGGCAGTGGTGAGACAGTCCAGACGGGAGCTTTCAAAAGTTACTGACTCAGAGAATGCTGGTTGGATGTCACAGTGCAGGGAAAAGCAGACTCAAGTGTGGTGTGATTATCAAACCTCCCAAGTGCCAGAATGGGGACTGTCACTCACGCTGCTGGCTGTCTGTCCACAGAGCACAAAACCAGCCTCACAACCCCCACCAGCTCCCTCTGTTTCTGAAGGAGAGGATGAAGGTGATGAAGAAGAGGAAAACAAACCTCCCCCTGTTATCGCCCCGTGGCCTGAACATACAAAACCAGTAAGTCCCAGCTTTGGTCAGCACTGCAGCGGGTGTCATTCAGAGCTACATGTTTCGGATCAGACAGCATTTGCCGTCCACGGATGAACGGGCTGGAGTCCTACCGTGACCCAGTGCTTCACCCACGTCACCGACACCAGGAAAGTGTGCCTTGAACTTTCCCATGTAGTCATGAGTTTCCTGTGATTCTGAGAGGGACCGTGTGTTCATCAGTATCAGATAAGAGGCAGCACTGTGTCTGTTAATGCCAGCGGTGTCAACGTGAGCAGCTCTGCCCAAAGTGCCTGTATGGGCTCTCTGGCATCAGCGGAGAGAGCGGTCATCAGACACAGTCCACCCCCTTGCGGGATCCTTAGGAGAAAGTGTCCCCTGGAGGTAGCCGTCGCTCTCCGCAGGCTGTACAAGTAGGTAAATGAAGAGCTTAGGCTGCCCCCTTAGCTTTTCCATGGCTGCAGTTTGGTGAGGAGAATCCTGCACAGCTCTGCCTTGTGAAGAGAAGGGAGGTCTCTGAAGGACTGGAACGCAGTTCCTCGTGGCCACTCCCTACGGCTTGAAATCCTGATGAGAAGTCAGTTCCACCGTTGTGATCAGAAAAGGGAGATGCTTCCTGCTTCTGTTCAGACACTTGCGTAGCAGCTAAAGAGTCGTGTCGTTACCCGAGAAAACACACGAGCATCAAGGCACAAGGCTCTGGGGCCCTGGACAGACCTATTTCTGTATCCTTGCACCACAGTAAATTCATTGTTTGAGGCATCTTTTCAGAAAATCAATGAAAATTGAAAAAGAAACTGACCATGAACTTGTGTAAAGCCAGCCTTTCACTTTTGTCTGTTGAGGTTGAGAAGGGGAGAGCAAACCCAAACATTTTAAGAGCCCTGGATGGGGCAGACAGCATCTTCCTAAGGGTTTGCATTTGAAACACGATCTCAGGGGCATCTCTGCAAGCTGCTTTTCTGACGCAAAATACTTTCTCGTCACAGACCTACACCCGCTCTGTAATTGAACCTGCGGCTGCACCAGCACCAGCTGAAGGAGCCACCACTCGCCAGCCTGAAAACTCAAATGCTTTGTACAGAGACACGGACCGGTGGCGAAAGAAACCCGAAATGAGCGATGAGGAGATCCTAGAGAAACTGAGTATGTGTTCTGTATTTCTTGTCTGATAAAGCAGTGTGTGCTCTACGCGTGTCTCGGGGTTACAGGTGCTCAGTGTTCATCCTCAGTTCAGTGTCGCAGCGTCCCGACTCCCTACACGAACTGTGACTGTGCTGAAGAGGAAGCGAGAGAGCGCTCTGGGTGTTCCTTGTGCCGCCGAGGGCAGCTGTGACGCGGTTGGATTTGCCTGAGCTGCCTTCTCCGCTGAAGGCAGAAGCAGAGATTGTTTCTGGTTGAGCAGAAGGCTGTGACCTCCTGACTGGCCTAGCGAACACCTGTGTGCTAATGGCCAAATGGACCAGAAGATTTGGGTTCCTGAGTGATCTTTAGACTCCTGATTCTCGGCAGTCATTGGAGCCAAATATACTTTGCAGAAATCTGTTGGGCTGTTGGTTTGGGATTGCTTTGCTTTGTGGTTTTGTTGGGTTTGGTTTCTTTTTTAACCCATAGACAACCACAGCACTAAGCTGATTCTTTCAGCCTCAAGGAGCTCTCCTGCCCCAGATACTCCATTGGTGACATTTTTATGCCTGCTGTTACTACTACTGCTTCTACTAATAGATGGGAGTTCATTTTCATAAGAATTCTCTGTTTTTGTCAGAGAGAACTCCTTTGAAAGAACATCAGTTGGCACTGTGGATAGAGAGGAGGAGGTGTTTTCAATGTGCCCCAACAGAAAAAAGAAAAAACTTTTATAACAATCCTTGTTTTATTTCTTAGCTTTATGCTTCTAAAGATGTACCCGAGACACATCTGCGTGGCTCGATCAGGTAAAACTGCACTGCAGGCGTGTCTCAGGAGGCAGCCTGCAGCACATCCACTGTATATCCTTCCGATACGGGGCACTTTGTCATAGCTCATTCCCAGCCAGTTCATACCATTAGAATCCTGACCGTTGGCCCCAACCCCTGGCTAGGCCCTACTCTAGGAAAAGACACCAAGCCCTTTGTGATTCTGCAGTACAAGAGCTTAATCTGCTTCTTGCACTTCATAACGGCCAGTGCTGTGTTCTCAGGTGGAAACTTGTTGGGTCCATAGCACAGCCCAGTTTACTCTGTGTCTGCTGTTGACTGTTAGGACAGCAAGTGGATGGAGCTACACCTCCTCGTGTGTGATCTCAAAGCCAACACCATTCTGTCTGTAACGGGGACAACAGCTTGTAAAGGGGTGCAGTCTGGCTGTGGCTTCTTCACAGCGGCTGTCAGTGCTCGTCCTTGTGCTGTACCACCCTTTCTGTCGCACCTGCCCTGCCGCTGATGGCTGGTGTGACTGCAGAGGCTGAAGCCTTCCTCAGCTGGGAGATTTCAGCTGCTCCTGTAGAGTTCTCTGCACCCTTAGCAGGTTGACAGGACTCTCAAGAACTGAATCTCAGTGCCATGAGGGAGTATCCAAGGGCTCAGTTCAATAGCTTTAGCTGAGGGCACAATGAAGTAAATTCCAGGGCAGAGGGTTCCTTGCAGGTATGTTAGCTTATAAAGGGAGGAATTAGAGCATCTTCAACAGAGGCTAAATGTTTGAGGCAGGCTTTGCAAAACAGTGTTAGCAGGGGGTGTAGCCGGTGGTGGGGTTGCCCCGTCGTCTTGCCGTGCTGGCAGGCAGGATTCCTGGCTAGGCATCCAGTCAGATGCCCATGTGGATGCTGAAGCCCTCTGCTCCAGAGAAAAGGCCTGGACAGGGGAGGGAGGTGTTTGTTCCTACTTCCAGTGAATGGTGCATCACCTGGTTTTGCTTTGGATGCACAGGTGAACAAAGAAGCCTGTGTTTGTGTTGGTGATACAGGAATATTGCCAGATGGGTCAAACAAAATACACTGTGAAACACTGAAAGTCTTCCTCCTGAACTAAGATTCTTCAAGTATTTCAGTGATGTACGTTGCAAGTGAAACCTTGAGAAGTCATTTGCATTGAGTGATCACCTTCATTGTTTGTATTTTATCTGGGAAACTACCGGACCAGAGAAAGCAGTATGTTTTTTTTCAGTTATTCCTTCAGATTAGTGTAGCAGATCTTGGCTCTTTCACTCAACACAAACATGGCACCCTAATGACTGCTTGCTCTCCTCGCCGTTCAGACCGCCTGCAACTCCGAGTGGGCCAGAAGCCGTCAGGCAGCGCACGCTTCCCTGTTGGCCTTCAGTGGCAGCTGAGCTTTTTTCTGTGTAGCTCCCTATTAATATTTTCGATATATCTTCGGTTATAAAATATATTTTCTATATGTCCCTCTATCAATTCCCCCCTTTTCTGTTAAGTGAATTCTTTTACTTGGCTATTCTGGTTGGTATAATGCTTCGTACATTGAAGTTATTCTTCTAACTATACGCCAAACCCACATATATAGGGTCCCTACTAGAAATAATAAAATAGCGGTAGCTATCAACAACACTACTATTGGATGCATTAGGAGGTTGAAAAAGTCCAGTGTCTGAAGGTGACCACCCAAAAAGTGTATCCCACCATTTGTGTTCTCCATCCTTTTTGACCCTTTTCAAGACCCTACTTATCTCATTTGCCTCATGATGAACAGTTATTAGAGTTTCCTTTCCATTATTCTTGGCTTCCTCTAATATCTGCATTAAGTCTGGGTGTTTCAACAACCTTTTTGTCACTGCTAAATCCATCCCTGTAGGTGTGGGTTCTAGTTCAGAAATTAGTGTATAGTTTGATCTCAGGATTTGATGAGAAACCACAGGAGCAAAGTAGCTAAAGTCACATCCTGTGATGGTGGTAAAATTACAAATACAGAAGTTCGAGTGATTCCTGGTGTCTATTTCTACTCCTTCTACAGACACAAAGCGACATGTTGTTCTTAAACAAGCACAACCTTTTCCTGCATAGACAACAAGATTTCAATGGTAATCTTATTTCACCACGTGCCCAGACCCAGGTTACAAAGACAGGTTGTGTTAGAGTAAAATTATGCCAACAATCCAAGATACTGCAAGGCTTTCTATTTGTTGTGTTTGTTATTATATTGGATACAGCTATCTGGTTTGCCCTTTTGTAGGAAGTTCCGTTAATTCCTCGGCATCCTACGCTTATGTTTTGACCCAGCATTCCCTGCAGTTGAGGCATCATTCTCTGAAGGTCTGTGCTCCAATAATTTTTGGGGTACACTTCATTTTTATGCATAACCACGGTGGCAAGGCTTAAGCTTTTTCTATCAGAGAGCGATCCCATATCCCCAGTATATTCAATATGAGCTTGGGTCCATGGCCATTCTGGGGTGTTGCTGTTCGACCCTTGGGTTACGATAACTACAAATACAACAATTTTCCTGACTAAATCTTGGCAGGCCGAGTTACTAAACACTTCTGGCTGCAATATACTCATTTTGCTCGGCAAAGCTTTAGTTTCAGTTCATCCTCACCCTGTGTTACTTTCCAAGGAGTTTTAGGAGCTTTCTTCACTCAGGAGTGGTGAATCCAGGCGCTTTGTTCCCTGATCTTGATTGCCGTGAAAGAGGTAAGAAGCACTTGGTATGGTCCTTCCCACTGTGGCTCCACAGTTTTCTCTGTAAGAGACTTAACATACACCTAGTCTCCAGGTTGTATGTTATGCACTGACCCACCCAAACCCCTGCATCGGGTTCCAAACACCTGTTTTTCAATTTTACGAAGCTGTTTCCCTAATGCCACCATATAGGAAGTCATCAATTCTTCACCAATTTGTGAAGAGGTTCCCTTTTGTACCCCATAGGGTCGCCCATATAGGATTTCAAATGGGCTTAGCCCTTCTTTAGCTCGGGGTCTAGTTCGTATCCGTAGCATTGCTAGGGGTAGAGATTGTGGCCAGGCCCGATTGGTTTCTTGTCCTAATGTAACAATCTGTTGTTTAATCAAGTGATTCATGTTCTCCACCTGGCCACTGGATTGTGGCCGGTATGGAGTGTGTAGTTGCCAATCTGTCCCTAGATGGTGGCTTATTTTTGGCACAACTTTGGAGATGAAGTGCTGCCCTCTATCTGAGGACATCACCGCTGGGACTCCAAACCTGGGTATGATTTCTTGTAGCAACACCTTGGTCACCTCTCGAGCTTTAGCTGTTCTGCATGGGAAGGCTTCTGGCCAGCCTGAAAAGGTATCAGTTGGTACAAGCAAGTATTTATACCCCCCTTTTCTAGGAAGTTCTGAGAAATCAGTTTGCCAATGTTGTCCCGGACAATTCCCTTTCCCAATTTGGCCCATTTCTGGTTTTGGGACAATTTTTGGATTAGTCTGGAGGCAAAGGTCACATTGCTGAGTCGCTTGTCTGAGAGTGATGTATAAATATCGAGCTGTCCCGTGTCTGATAAGGTATTTGTGTAATGCCTCCGCCCCCCAGTGTCCCTTCTTGTGTTCCTCCCGGACCAATGGCCAAACCGTATAAGAGGGGACTATGAGTTTCCCATGTGATGTTACAGCCTACCCATCCTCATTGTCTGTTCCTTCCAAATCTGTGATTAACTTTCGATCCTCCTTAGTGTATTCTGGCTTACCTTCTAGGGTTATCTGTCCGTCTGGGACTAGTGCTCCCTCTACCTGTACTGTTTCTTTAACTGCCTGTTTTGCCTCTCTGTCCGCCAGTTCGTTTCCTCTTTCCAATTCAGTGCTCGCTTTCTGGTGTGCCCTGATGTGCATAAATGCCACTTTTTCAGGAAGTTGGATTGCATTCAAAAGTCTTAAAATTTCCTTTGCGTGCTTGATAGTCTTTCCTTGGGAGTTCAACAGTCCTCGCTCCTTCCAAATTGCTCCGTGGGCATGTACCACTCCAAAGGTGTATTTAGAATCAGTCCAAGTATTCACAGCCTTTCCTTCGGCCCTCTCCAGGGCCCGAGTGAGGGCTATGATCTCGGCCTTTTGTGCTGAAGTGTCAGCCGGTAGTGGTCCAGATTCTATTACCTTTTCAGCAGTGGTGATGGCGTACCCAGAATGTCATTTTCCGCCGAGGATATAGCTGCTCCCATCTGTGAACCAGTGCTCTACCCCATCCATGGGGGTATCCTTTAGGTCCATGCGGCTAGAGTACGTGGTCTCAATCGTCTCGAGGCAGTCGTGGTCCACTGGTTCTCCAGCCTTCCCACTAAGAAATGAAGCTGGGTTGACAATGTTAGTGGTCACAATCTCAACATCATCCTGCTCGACCATGATAGCTTGATATTTCAGGAATCTCTGTGGGGAAAGCCAATGTCCCCCTTTCACTTCAAGGACTGTAGACACTGTGTGAGATAGGAAACCAGTCATTTTCTGACCCAGGGTAGACTTCTGAGGTTCCTGGACATTCAGGATGACTGCTGCTACCGCCCTTAGGCAGCCAGGCCACCCTTTGGCAGCAGCGTCCAATTGTTTGGAGAAGTACGCCACAGCTCGTCTGTATGGTCCCAGGTCTTGTGCCAGTACTCCTAACGCTATTCCCTGCTTTTCATGGGAAAATAGGAGAAATGGTCTACTCACATCAGGGAGTCCCAGTGCAGGTGCTGACATCAGGGCCTTCTTCAGCTGATGGAATGCCCGATCTGACTCAGCATCCCATTGGAGGTGACTTTGACTGGATTTTATCAGGGAATACAGTGGTTTGGCCAGCAGGCCATAGTCACGTATCCAGAGCTGGCACCACGCTGTCATTGCCAGGAAGGTCCGCAGTTCTTTTACAGTCTGTGGCCGAGGGGTCTGGCATAGGGCTTCTTTCCGGGCTTGCCCCAAGGACCGTTGCCCTGCACTGATCTCAGAACCCTAAGTATGTAACCTGCTGCAAAGTCACTTGTGCCTTGTTTGGGACACTCGGTACCCCTGAAGCCCAAGAAAAGTTAATAAACTTACAGTCCAGGTGACACAGGCTTCTCTGGTTTTAGTTGCAATGAGGATGTCATCCACGTATTGTAGTATTTTTCCTTCTTCCAATGGTGGTTCCCGTAATCCCAAATCTTTCGCTAGTTGGTTCCCAAAGATGGTAGGGCTGTTCTTGAAACCTTGTCGCAACACTGTCCTTGTGAGCTGGGTCTTCCGACCGCTCTTAGGGTTTTCCCACTTGAATGCAAAACTTTTCTGACTGGCTTCATGGAGAGGGAGGCAAAAGAAGGCATCTTTTACTTCTAAAACTGTAAACCAAATTAAATCAGGGGTTAAGGTGATTAGCAAGGTATGTGGATTGGCAACCCCGGGGTATAGAACCTCTGTTATTTTGTTAATGGCCCTCAGATCTTGGACTATTCGATAGGACCCATCTGGTTTTCGGACCGGGAGAATGGGGGTATTGAACTCCAATTCACATTCCCTCAATAAGCCCAGTTCTAGGAATCGCTCTATTTTCAGGTGAATCCCTTCCCTGTCTTCTTTCTTTAGTGGGTATTGTTTGATTCTTACCGCTCTCTGTCCATCCTTCAAATTTCTTATTATTGGTTGGGCATTCTTGGCACGTCCTGGGGCATCAGTCACCCAAACCCCGGGGCAGACCTGATTAATGATCTCCTCGTCGATTTGTCCTTCTATGGGAATATTCACCAAAGACAAGCTCATTATTTGTACATATTGATCATCATTTACCTCCAGAGTAATCTCACCCTTTTTGAATTTTATCGTGGCCTCCAGCTGTTCCAATAGGTCTTTTCCCAACAGGGAATTCGGTGAATTTGGCATAGACAAAAATTTATGGATGCCTACCTGCTTGACCAGTTTATATTTTAATGGTTCATAAAAATAAGCTTTTTCACTCTGGCCAGTTGCTCCCTTTACCATGACATAGTCATTTCCTAAAGGCATTAAAGCTTGATTCAAAACTGAGTATGTTGCCCCCGTATCAACTAGAAACTCCATTTTTTTTTTCTTTGTTTTTCTCCTCATTTCGTTGTAATCAATGGATCCTCTAATCAGTCCATTACATGTGCGATCGTTTTTCTTGGGTTATCCCGCCACCTATTGTTCCCCTGACGCTGGCGCTCCGGACATTCCCTTTTCCAGAGACCAGTTTTTTTACATATAGCACATTGATCCCTGCTCAGGGGCGCCGGTCCACGTCTCATCCTGGATTTAGGTTTCCATTCTCTCTCTTCTCTAACTACTGCCACCAATTTGCCTAGACTCTGCTTATAATTGTCCTCTCTGTTGCTAAACACCCTCCAAGCCTCTTCCAATAACACTTCCAAGTTTCGACTATTTGGTGGACGTAATTTTTGTCATTTACGTCTGATATCATTCTGAGATTGTCCTAGAAATAGGGATACCAGATGTTGTATTCCCACTGCTGACCCGGGGTCCAGTGGTGTATGACAACACATCGTGTCCCTTAGTCTATCCAGAAATTTGGAAGGGGACTCCGAGGGACCTTGTTTCACTGCATATAGCACTGCTCGATTTATAGGTTTTGGAATTGCCTTCTCCATTCCTTTCACTACCCATCCTTGGTCTGCTCGTAATGTATCCACATCATCTGATCGATTAGGGTCCCAGTTTGGGTCCTGCAAGGGGAAGTATTCTTTAACATCACCCCTTTTTATCTCATAATATTCTTTTGCCAAATCCCCGGCAGTTTTTATAACCAACTGTGTTTCTGTTTCGGTTAAGCAGTCCAATAACAGTTACATGTCATTGCAATCGGGGCTGTACTGTTTTATTATAAACTGGAGAGTTTGAGTAACGCCTACTGGGTCACTGCGATATTTTTGGGCAGCATCTTTCCATTCCTTCAGCTCGTTACCAGAGAATGGTATTTTGACTTTTCCTGTTTCTCCATCCGGTCCAACTGCGTCCTGGAGAGGAGCCTGGAGAACTGTTTCTGTTATCTGCCTTCCCCGGGTTCGGGAAGATATCGGGCTATCTGGTGGGGAGGAGGGAGGATGTGGAGGGGTACGGACCCTTTCTAAGTCCTCATCTCGCCCTTGTGGCTGCTGAGGGGGCCTAAATAGGTCACTTAGATCTTGTTCTGATCCACGGTTAGTTTGACTTCTCTCTGTACACCTTTGGCCAATGCTACAAGCCGAACAGCACCTTTTAATTTATTTTTGTTGTTGTTTTTGTTTTCTTTTTCTAATGCAAGGACAATGGGTTCTCGGGGGGGTACTAATCTGCAGTCCCTTTGCCACTCAGGATTGTCCCGGAGAACAAAGAACATATCAGCGTATGTTACTTCATCCCATTTCCCTTCTCTCCTCAGAAACAACATTAACTGCAAGAGCGTGTTATAGTCTAACGTGCCGCCTTCCTTAGGCCATTTTGCCCCATCTTCCAGCTTATAAAGCGGCCACCATTGATTGCAATACTTAATTAACTCTTTCTTCTTTTCTGTGCCCCCTTGTCCTGCTCTGTCTTTCCAATGTGTCAGAACACATCCTAAAGGGGATTTTTCATGAGGTTTACTCTTTCCTCCCCCCATCTTTTGTTTTTCAAACCCGAACCCTTCGCTTATCTTTTCCTTCCTTCTCCGCACAACTCTACTTTCCACGGACCAACATTACTACTTATCAATATCCACGTGTTACACAGACGTATCAAGGATGGGCACGGCACTCCTTATTCATACTTCAAGTTATTACACTTGCTTCGCTCTTCTCCGGCCGCCTCAGTCGCCCCAGCTCGGAACCGCGGATAGAGCTCCTCACTCACTTCGTACGTCTCACTCACTCATACACTCAGAATGTCCGGACAGTTTTGATAGTAACGACAGGAATTGTAATTGCAGGAAGCTTCAACTAACATATAAAGCCATTCACAAACGACTCATGTTGATCCCCAGGCAAATCATACAATTACCTCCCCTTTTGTTGCCAGGTGATGGAGTCCACCTACTCATCCAGGGCACAGGCAAACCGACTTCCCTGGACAAGAGTCATAACCAACATCCCCTGGCAAGATTGTGGGGTTTAAGTTTAGTTATTTAGCCTTCCCAGTGAACACCCTTCTAAGCAGCTGCAAATATTGGAAAGATGACATGATCGTGAGAGGCCCGCTTACCCTTCTCCTGCTTCTTATATACCAGTCATTAGCAGGTCCGTCCTGGCTCCTGATGTTGGGATGCAGTGGCAACCTCGGATTTGCTCGATCTACTGCCAAGATCGCTAGCGGCCGCCCTATCAGTCAGCAAATCCCCCTGTTACCATGCAGGGTACCCTCCTCCCATACGGGGACTATGCTGCACGCCAGATGTCTCTGCTCGATTTACCAGCTGCCCCGGCCACGCGTACGACTTACAGGCCCCTCTCACAAAACATACCGTTTGATCCGCGGCTTCAGGAGGTTGTTGTCTGCTCCCGCGGTGAGCGGCTGGCAGCGGAGGCTCCTCCGAGGAAAGTGCTTGGGGTGCGCCCGGGGGCGTCCGCTCCCCAGGCGATCCCACAGCCGAGCAGAGAGCCTTCTGGCTGGCTCGCCAAAACTGACGTAGGGAAAAGACTTTACAACCCGAAAGGTTACACAGTAGGTGTGTTTATTGCGCGCAGATGCACGGGGGATCGCTCCACCACAAACGTGCATCCCCACCGTGGCCGCTTCTCCAGTATTTATCCAGTTAAAACATCACCTATTTCGAAACGCCTAGACATATTCATGACCTGTCCCCAAAAAGGCCATTCCTTCCTGTCACTTGTCATTTCCATAATCTCTGCCTCGGGCTCCTCCTCAGGGCGCTTGCGCAGTTCCTCCTGGTGGTCCTGGGCAGGGGTCTTCAGGGATGAAGGCCGTAGTTCTTCCTCGCTCTGTACTACTCCCCTCTCCCCTGGAAGCTCTAATTTGGCTGAGCTTGCAGTCCCAGACTGGTTTCAGCCTGGTCTGTCCCTGTGTGCACATCTGGCTGTCTCCTTTTTGTTCTTGGTTAGAGATGGATGTTAGCGAGCCCTCCTTAGCTCTTATCTCCTCCTGCCTTTGACGCCTTTGAGCCATGAATTACGTCCTTGTTTCTGTCTTTTCTGTTTCCCTTATCAGCATCTTTCTTGAGCAGTTTGCAGGAGTTAGTGACTAATTGCTTACTTGCATGCGTGTTAGTTCTGGGATGCAAGTTTTAATAGGTTTAGCTTTGTTTTCCTATGTAGCTCCCTATTAATATTTTCGATATATCTTGGGTTATACAATATATTTTCTATGTGGCCCCCTATCACCAGCTGTCTTTTCCATGAGGTAATTTAGCTGTGCCTGTTCATCTCAGTGCCCTTGTTTTCTTCTTTCAGCTACCTGGTCGGTGATGAGCTCCGGGTGGTGATGGAATACATGGCCGGAGGCGCTTTAACCGAAGATGTTACCCAGTTTTGTATGGAGGAAGGGCAGCTGGCAGCTGTCTGTAGGGAGGTGAGGGATCCCGCGTGTGCTTCCTCTCCCTTGGACGGGATGGTACTGGTGAACAGGTGGCAAGAACAGGAGGGATTTCATCTTGAGAGCTTTGTTTCTGCCTTGCTTTATGATATGGAGAAGAAAGGACACCTTAAGTGAACTGCCTGACAGTGTCACTGCACTTTCTGTACTCTGTGATTACACTCTTAAACACCGTTATTGCATTACATTTTTTTACTTTTTTTTTTTAAGTTTGACTCTTCTCAACTTTTCCTCTTTAAACACGTGCCTGGAGCATGTCTGTACTGCATTCCTTGCCTGTAAAAGCAAACATGCTGGTGGCAGAATTTTAAAAGAACAGCAAGGCAAAGGAGAGACTCATTTGTCAGAGTCTCAGCTTAAAAGGATAGCATTCCACCCAAAATGGTGTTTGCTCCTGAAAAATGACTAAGGTGCTATTTCCAAATCTGCTGTAGAGCCTGACAATAAAGTCTTTGTCCTGCAACCTCCCACCCAACAGTGATCTACTTCACACCGAAGGAAGGGACTTTCTCATTTCTGGCAAACAATACTTTGTCATATGGATGGACATAGCACACTGATTGCGGCAGCAGCCATCCTGCCTGTGCTTTCAGGGGCTAGTCTGTGACAGTAATGGACATTTCTCTTCCCAAACCTGATATGCCTTCATTTGGAAAGTTGTTACTTTAATAGTGTTGAAGCAGCAAGCTATTCCTCTTGACAGTGCAATATTCAGGCATTGCTCGCAATTCATCTGGAAATTCAATGTTTTAGAGGCGTTTCATTCTTGAGTGATGAAATCTGGTCATTAATTTTTACCCTCATGTTTCCTTTTTACCTATCAGTGCCTGCAAGCCCTGGATTTCCTTCATTCAAAGCAAGAGATTCACAGGTTTGGGTTCAGCCTGATGCTGAGTCAGCTGAGTGCACCGCAGCTGGCAGGGTGGCACTAGGCCTGTGTCCCTGGTTTGCGGGCTGAAAATTCCCAGCTTCCTTAACCTCAAAGGTTGCTTAGGGCTCCTGGAGAAGCCTCGGGTCAACTGTGAGGCAGGGAACTGGATTTTTTCTCTCTGATCAAATTCACATTCAGCCATTCCTGCCCTTGCCCAGATTATTTGAGATGCTCTTTTTCTCCCTACATGCCTCGTCTGCTGCAGGAGTTGAGATCAGCTTGAGCACTCAGAGCTTCACGGTGTCTTCAGGTGCCTGAGTAAAACTGCAGGAGGTTAAAATCAGGCACCTGGAGTTGGTCCCACCTGTGTTCACTTCCTGGGCTCTTGGGCAGGGGCTGTTGCCCCTGAGCTGGGAACAGTGAACAGCTTGTGATGGACCGCCTGAAGTTCCCCAGTTCCCAGCTGGTTTTATGAAAGTGAATCAGCCCCAACAGGGACAGGATCCTTCTGCTCTTGTGTGTGGAATCACAGAGTGCAGCGAGAGCTCTCAGCTGCATCCAAACAGGAGAGCTGATAAGCAAGACCCGTCTTTACAGGTCAGGTTTTTAGCTGATGGCACACAGTAGCTGTTGGGTTTAATAGTCACATTTAGACCCCATCCAGGGAGTTCTGCGAAGCCTGGTAACCAAAGGATGTTCTTTCACATTTTCGTGAATGCTTGTTTTAACAGTGCAAGGCACGCAGCAGCTTCCGTTCCTGACAGGAGTTGAAATATCTAAATGTACTCTAAGGGCATTAAAGGATCATTGATCAAAGAGTTAACACCAGTCTGAATGTAGATATGATTGTTGTTTTCCACGTGTAGAGCAAATGCATCCCCTGTTGCTCACGTTCTTTCCAGCCGATGCAGAACTCACAGGAATGAACCATTTTCCAGCCAAGAGTGGCCTGGATATTTCTGTGACAGTGTTTGTTTTCTCTCACTGGGATTTCCTTCCACCAGGCATACGCCTGGGGCCTGAGGGACAAATATTGGTGCGATAAACGTCCTTTGAAACGCTGGTTGGACCTCCCCAGTTTCAGTTTTAAAAATACCCAACAAACCAAATCCTAGGCATTCCTGTTTCACAGCCAGGCGAATGTAGCCGGAATAAAATTCCCAAGGCTGGCATGGGTGCTGTGTTCCTTTACCGCAGGAGAACGGACGTCCCTGGGGCAGCACCATTTAACCGCAGTGAGGACAGGCCCTCCGGCTCACCGCTGTGCCCGGTGCCTGAGGGCAGCTGCAGAGGGACGGGACAGGACTGATTTTGTGACACTTCTGTTGTGGGAAAAGTAGAGAAACTTCCTTTTATTGTTTTTCCTCTAGGATAGTTCATTTGCCTTTTTAGGCCTGGAAATTTTCCTCTACCTTTAAGAGGATAAGAGCAAAGTCCCTTTGGCCACCGTCTCTTTAAACGCCAGTAGCGCAGAGCTGTTCTTGTCATGGCGGACATTTGTATGGAAGACTCCTAGGCCTATTTCTATTATTATTGCTGTATATTTGGGACATATTCTGTAAGTTTAGGTTCAAACAGTTCAAAACATTTGTCTTGCCGTTCTGAAGAACGTCTTACAAAAGCAGAATGAACTCATCTGTCCAGCTTCGCAGCGTGTTAGACCTTGGTTCCAAGTGAACTGTCCCGGATAATGCTCGCCCCATGTTTTGCAAAATTACGTTCTAATTCCTTGGCCTGAGGTCTGTCAGGAAGACTTGCTGATCTGGAATTTGGAGACTGCTGAAAGACAGAGTTGCGGGTGGCTCCTGTCTGCCCAGTTATGTGTTTTCTTCATAGTGTATTTGTGCACGCAGCTAACGTGTCTGTGTTGAAAATGAGGTTCCAAATGTTTCTGTTTAGCCTAGGAATAATCTGATGGATCTACTTTTTTATCCTCTAGTTACCATTTTTATCTAGAACAGAGGGAAAATCTGGACTACCTTTGTTTTAAGGAAGCTGTACTTTAGGGAGCAGTGAGCACTGCAGGGATGCATTTTATGTCCGAATCCTTTGAAATAATACAGCTGGACCAAGTTCACTCTTTAAAATAGCCAGGAAAGCTGGTGTCGATGCACAGAGAAGCCAAATGTGCTTTTGCTGATGGAGTTCCTCCTAACTAGGTCAGCCACTGCAATCAGCTGTCGAGGCAAGATCACGTTGATGTTGGAGTAGCTGTGGCTGCATCAGAGGTTTTTTGTAGGTAGAGAAAAATCATCTCTAACCCTCTGCCAGGGAGGAAACTGGCACTGGAGGCTGGACCTTAAAAAATGGGCTCTCTGTGAGCAGTTCTGGGTAACAATGAAACAGGTGGAGTCTTGTGTTTCTTGTCACTCTAGACGATGGATCTGATAGCGACCAACGGGACACCAGAGCTGCAGAACCCCGAGCAACTGTCCGCTGAGTTTCGGGCCTTTTGGAGCTGCTGCCTGGAGGTGGACGTGGGCAGGCGAGGGTCTGCCCAGGACCTTCTGCAGGTAAAACGCGAAGCGGCTGCAGGTGAAAGAGCTGCGCTGTGTCATGGTATTCTCATCAGCTGAACTCGAAAGCATCAGATGGAGCCCCCTCGTGTTAGTCTCCACTCTTGGTGCTTTTCAGCTGAAAAATCAGTGGAATCCTACAGTGGTTTGGGCTGGAAGGGACCATTAGAGGCCATCCAGTCCAGCCCCCCTGCAGTGAGCAGGGACATCTTTAGCTGCATCAGGTTGCTCAGAGATGCATCCAGCCTGACCTTGGATGTCTCCAGGGATGGGGCTTCTGCCACCTCTCTGGGCAGCCTGTGCCTGTGTTTCACCACCCTCAGCGTAAAAAATTTCTTCCTTATATCTAGTCCTAATCTGGCCTCTTTAGTTTAAAACCGTTACCCCTTGTCCTATTGCAACAGGCCCTGCTAAAAAGTCTGTCCCCATCTTTCTTCTAGGCCCCCTTTAAGCACTGGAAGGGTGCTAGAAGGTCTTCCCGGAGCCTTCTCCTCTCCAGGCTGAACAACCCCAACTCGCTCAGCTTGTGCTCACAGGGGAGGTGTTCCATCCCTCTGGTCATTTTCGTGGCCCTCTTTTGTGTTTTGGTAGGAAGTTCAGGTTTACAGGGTGGCAAAATAACTGCAGTGGAACGATAGCAGGTGCAGAGGCCTGAAATGGGGTTGGGGACTGGTGTATGCCGAGAGATGAGCAGGGAGGAACGCGGTGAAGTCAGTCCCAGCCAAGCGGACAGAGGTTTGGCGGTGGGAAGGAAGGGGCTGCGGGTGCTCCCTGTGAGCATCAGAGGGGCCCCGGCTTGTCCCTCCTGCCCCACTTGTGGAGGTTTCTGCCAGCAAAACGGGGATGGCTGAGCAGGACTTGTCACAGCTCCTTCTGTTGCCTGGCATAGTCGAGTAGATGAAAACTGCTGCAGGTTTGGTGCTAGGTTTTGTGGCAGATAGGGGGTGGCACCGTGTGCCCCTTGGCTGTCTCTGCTGTGAAGGTGCCAGCCAGTGCAGGAGGGGCAGGACATGGGGTGGTGGACACTGCTGTCCCTGCAACCCAGATCTGAGTGCATCAGCGCTCTGTCTCTTGTCTCCCTGCTCTTCTCTCAACCTCAGTGGCCTTCAGAAGAACACGTGGGCCTAAATATTGCTGGGATAAACATGTCCTAGAGGAACTGGAGTTCCTTGAGGTGTGGCTTGTGCCCCTCATCTTTTCTGAGCACTAAAAGAGCCCGTGTCTGTAGCAAACAGGAACCTAAGTGAGCATTTTGAGGTTCCTGAGAGGAACAAGGCCCTGGGACAGCAAGTAGCATTCCCAGAGCACTGGCAGGGCAAAATTGCCAGCAAGCTGAAGACACCTTGATAAATGGATTAATCGAATGACGGGCCATGTTGGCCTGGGATAGCAAGGGACTGGAATTGCAGACGCAGGTGCAGGTGGTCCCCTAAGTCCCATTTCTGCATATTGCTGGTAACCAGCAGAACACTGCTTGAGCCCATCAGTAACTGAGTTTGGAAAGTAATGGTTCATTTCTTTTTTTTTTTCCTTTGGGCAGCATCCATTTTTAAAGAAAGCCCAGCCTCTGCCGCTGCCAGCCACGGGGCCTGCACGCCCTCATCCCACAGGCAGAGTGTTCAGCAGGGGTTTGTCAGGGCTGTCCGATCCCAGCTTCCGCCTCCCCTCCTGCTTGGAAACCCCCCGTATTGCTGACACCCCCACCTCCACCCCCCCTTGAGAGGCCACCGTGCCCCACGCCCAGAAACGGCGGCTCTGTGACATCAGCCCCAGGGCCAAGGCCATCAGAGGCAGCGAGACTGCTGCGGGCAGTACGTCGGCGGCTGCGCTGGAGGCAACAAGACCTCGTTCTTGCAGCTGACGCGTGCCGCTGGCAGCGATGAAAGTGCTCGCCCTCCTCGTCCTGCTGGCCGTGTGCCGGCCTGCGCACAGCATGTGGGACAGCTGTGGGTAAGTGGGCCGAGGCTCTGGGAGGGAGCTCGGGCAGCCCTTGATGGGCTTCACTGGAGGGGGCCCGCGCGGCCCCTGTGGCCACTCCACAGCTTCCCAAACTCCCTGTGGGAGCCTCAGCTCCTTGCCAGCACCCAGGCTGCTGGCACAACCCGTCTACGGGGCTACAGCGGACAGAGGGCTGGAGGCACAGCCACGGGGTTCCCTGGCCCTGCCGTCCGTGCAGCCCCTCGGGGGGAGGGAAGACGGCTGACCTTCAGCCTCAACAGCAGCACAGCCGTCCAGCAGCACACTCATGAGTTTCTTCTTACACCAGGACCTGCGGGCTCCGGCCCATGGCGGCTCGCTACGGCATGTCGCGCGTCGTGGGTGGCACGGGTGCCCAGCCAGGGGCCTGGCCCTGGATCGTCAGCATCCAGAGCCCCTGGGGCCACGTGTGTGGAGGGTCCCTCATCAGCCCGCAGTGGGTCCTCACAGCAGCCCACTGCTTCAACGCGGCCAGGTAAGGAGGAGCAGGGAAGGGGGCTATCCCCACAGCACCAGCAGGCGCCCCGTCCGCAGCCCCACGAGCTCCTGCCATCCCGCTGCCTTGCAGTATGCCCGGTGCCAGGGCACTGGCGAGCCCAGCTGAGAGACTGCTCTGCAGAAGGCTGGGCTCGTGCCACCGCTTCCTAGCAGCCTCCAGCTCCACGTTCCTGGTGCCCAAGGCATGCTAGGGCAGTGGCACCCTCCGCAGCGCTGCTTTCCTCCCTGCCTTGGGAAGCAGAAGGCAGGGAACCACGGGGCTGCTGCAGCACGTGGCTCCGCTCCCTCTGAGGCCTCTCTGCATCTGCCTTCCAGTTACCTCACCATGTGGCGTGTGGTGATCGGGGCCACCCACTTGGCTCAGCCGGGCCCTGAGACCCAAGTGCGCGGTATTTATCGGCTGATACTTCATGAACACTACGATAACGTCACGGAGAGGAACGACATCGCCTTGCTGGAACTGGACCAGCCTGTCCAGTGCGGCTACTACGTACAGCTGGCCTGCGTGCCCGACGCCTCGCTGAGAGTGTCAGAGCTGACGAGCTGCTACGTCAGCGGTTGGGGTGCCACCATGGCAAGATGTGAGTTCCCAAAGAGTATTCCTGTGCCGAGGGTAAGCTCGGCACGCTGGGGAGGCGGGCTGGGCTTCTGGGCAGCGGTGGCGGCGAAAACCAGAGTCGGGCTGCGGGGACGTACGGCCACGGAGAGATGGGCCCGAGCCATTAGCCAAAGCGAGATGGAAGGGCAAGCCCGGCACAAGGCCTCTGCAGGGGCAAAGGCGAGCCCTAGGGAAGGGCTTCGCCCACACAGGGGAGGAGAAGTGGGAACAGAAGGGCTGCTGGCTGCTAACTCCTTCCTGTGCTCACAGCTGGAGGATCGACTGCTGTCCTGCAGGAGGCCCAGGTCCACCTCATTGATGTCAAGGTCTGCAACAGCAGCCGCTGGTACAGAGGGGCCGTCCACCCCCACAACGTGTGTGCCGGCTATCCGCAGGGCGGCATCGACACCTGCCAGGTAGGAGCGTGCTCCGCGCCAGCCCCCAGCAGCACAGGCAGCCCTGTCGCCAGCGCCCAAACGTCCCCCGGCGCGTGTTGCACCTGCCGAGTCGCCCTCCTGCCGCTGGGTCCCCACCGCTGTCAGGGCTTGCCTCCCCTTCCCCGTCTGCAGGCCCTTGCCCAGCACCCCTCTTGTCCCACAGCCCCGGCACTCTGCCCAGAAAGGCCACCCAGTGCTCTTGCCCCAGCCCAGAGGTCTGCATCCCAGTCCTGGAACGTCCCCCTTCCACACCTCCAGGATCAGCGGGCAGAGAGGAGAGAGCGCCCTACCTTGCAGGCCCACCACCCCCTCCCAGACAAGGTCCTGCAGGCTCCAGCACCCGAGCAGAGCCTTGCTGGGCACTGGGTACAGCTCTGGCAGGTGCCAGGAGAGAGAAGGAGCCAGCCACAGTGCTGACAGGGGCCACCCAACACCACCAGAACCCTCTGACTCTCCTCCGCTCCGCTGCAGGGTGACAGCGGTGGTCCTCTCGTCTGCCAAGACAAGCACGCCGACTACTTCTGGCTCGTGGGGGTGACCAGCTGGGGGATAGGCTGCGCGAGAGCCAGGCGGCCCGGAGTCTACACCTCCACGCAGCACTTTTACAACTGGATCCTGGTACAGATGGGACTGCACCCAGCAGTCCGGGCTGCTCCAACGGCGCGGGCATGGAGTCATTTTCTCACCGCCTCCACCCCCGTGCAGAGGCCAAGGCCGATCCCAACACAGTCGGGCACGTTTAGCTCCTGCCCATTCCCACTCCAGAAGCTGGTGGAGTTCTTTACTCGGGTGCAGGAGCTCCTGCAGGTGCTAAGGGGGAAAAAGGCTTGAGCAGCAAGAGGAAGAGGATCCAGTGCAGGCTGCAGAGTAGCACCACCCTTTCCTCCTGGGGCAATGCCTGCTGAGATCCAAAGGCAGCCTCAGTGCCAGTGGCCTGCTCGGTCCTGCCCACGCTCCTCTCAGGGCACACACAACTGCTGCTCTTGACTTAGTTCTTGAAATAAAGTTGACCATTTTCACAGCTAACCATGCTTCAGTCCAGTCTCCTGTGCAAGGCAAGGACTTCCATGCCCAGCACCTGCAGAACGAGGCTGCAGGCAGACAAGTCGGTCACACGGGCAAAGAGCCACTCCAAAAGCTGAAACCGTGCCCGGTCTGAGACGAGGGTGCTCAGAGCCACCGTGGGGTGGAGAAGACTGGCTAGAGGGAGGCTAGCAAGAGGAGAGGAGGAAATGATGTGACACGCAGCCAGCGTTGGGGGTATGCCTTAAGGCACGCAAGCTGAAGATTAGGGCCTGCCTGGAGCCTTCGTTTACTGAAGACACCGTGGGAAACGCCTGAGCATGCCAAGAGCTATTGCTGCCTGTAGCAAAGCGAGTGCGAAGCTGACGGGAGTCAGAGTGCCATGAGGAAGAGCCGGATTTCACAGGTAGTTAAGGGGGATTGGTGTGGGAGGTGGCCACACTTGACAGATAACTGAAGGAAGAGCTGGGGTGGTTTTGGGGAGAGAAGTCTGGCAGGGACAGCAGTACCCAGGAAAAAACTGCATCGGTAATGCCGTGGAAGTCCGAGGTGACCCAGCTAACAGCGCCTGAAACACCAAACCTGTGGATGGCTGTGGCAAACCTGGGAGCAAGGGGGAAAAAATACCCGCGGGGAGGTCCCTTGCTTGGGAGGAGACAGGGGCGGAGAAAGAGGGGAGTCAAGGCATTTGAGGGGCATGTATAGGCATGGAAAAAGGAGGGGAGGGGGGGGATCAAGGAGCCAACCCCACAGAGGCAAACTGCTGGTTGGTGTGCTTGTTTGACTGAGCCCTGCAGGTGATCACTGCAGTGCGTCCTACCTCCTCTTGGAGAGCGATTCCCACTCCTTCGTGTGCGGCCCCACTCTGCACCCAGGGCGCGGGTGGGTCCAGAGGGCTGGCGGCCAGCAAGGGCAGAAGGGAACACAGGCCACGGCGACCCAGCGGTGGGCAAGAGCGAGTGTCTCGGGCCAGCTACTGTTCGGAGCGCTGTGTGTTTGTGCAATTCACTAGGGAAACCAGAAGCTGGACTAGCTCACGAGCAAAGGAGAGAGACCCTTGCAGTCGTGCAGATGGCCTGTGGTTGCAGCCCACCCGCTTTGTTGAGCTGCCCGGTGGTGCCGATCCTGGGGAAGGCTCAAGAAACGGCGGCTGCCTGTACCTGCAGGTGGGCAGTGGAGTGTGCACAGCGGGAGCCAGCGGTGGTTTGTGGGGCTGTTGAACGGGTTTGGGCTTTAAATGTGCCCAGCCCAGTACACCTGGTTCCTTTCTCCTTGCAGGTTGTATTCAGAGCTGTAATGCTATTTTTTTAAAAAAGCAAAAGCAAAAGCAACCAGCAAACAAAAAAAAAGCTGGGCAATTCCACCCTGCAACTGGTTGTCTCCCCCAGGCCCTGGCCACCCTGCCAGGCGACATTCACCACCACCAGCAGGGTGCAGGAGCGGGCCCGGGGCAGGGCTTTCACAGGCCATCCCTATTTTGAGGCTCCTGGCCATGCAGTTCCTGGGCAGTGCTCAAGCAATGGCAGCAGTGCCCACAGCCGGTATTTTTGATCTTTCTCCCTTTCTCCCAGGCTCTGGCTCCCTGGTTTCCAGCTGTTCTCTTTCTGCCTTAAAGCCTGTTGTGCTGCTTCTCTTCCCCTTCCTCACTCTGGCTCCTTGTCCCCATCTTTTTTAGCCTCCTCCCTGCCTGCCCCGGCCCCTCGTGCTCCCCCTGCTCCCCCACCCCGGCGGCCACCGTTGCTCGGTCCCTCTCTGCCGCCCTGCCCCACACTCCCCCTCCCGCTGGCCCTCAGGCTCTGGGGGCTGTTTCCCGCCCTGCTCTTGGCTTGGGGGAGGGGCCATGGGGCCCGCGGGGGCGGGGCAGGGCCGGGGGAAGTGTCCCTGCAGGGGCAGGCAGCAGGAAGAGGCCCCGGGGCATGCTGGGAGCTGTAGTCCTGGGGCAGGGGCTGCCGGGCGGCCATGCTGGTGCCGGGAGGTGCAGGCTCTGCTCAAGCCATGGCCCGTCTGAGGTGAGGGCTGGGGCTGCCCCTGAGGTGAGCGAGGCCCTTGCACGGGGGAGGGGGTGTCTCCTGCCTGCTGGCTGCCTGGGGGTGGTGGGTGGGAGCTCCAAGCCAGAGCCGGGTCAGTTGGGGCATCCCCGGGGGTGACCTGGGAGCTGGGTAGGGGAAGGAGAAGGGAGACAGACCCCCCAGCACAGGCACTGGACACGCCGACTCTCAGAGCCCCCCTGATTCCCCCCAGCCCCGCTCCCCCCCTGCAGCTGCCCCGTCCCCAGCCCCTCCCCTGAGGCCTGTCCCGCAGCCCCAGGCTGCCCCACGGCCTGTCCTGGCAGCGGCGAGCGGGACCTCGGGCAGGCCCAGGGCTCTGTTAACCCAGGGGCCTTCAGCAGCAGTGCGGGGAAGGAGCGGGGTCTGCAGGAGCGGCTGCAGCAGGAGGGGCTCCGGCCTGGGGCCGGCTGTGACAGTCAGGGTTCTTTCCCTCTGCCAGAGGCTGTGCCAGGGCTCGGTTGTCTGTTCCTGCCCTGGGGATGTCGTCAGCTGCATCCAGCTCAGGCTGAAGCTGAGGAGATGGGCAAAAGGAAAAGCAGCCGGAGAAGGACACGAAGGGGATCCGGCTGCGAGCTGCCCCCAGCTGCAGACAAGAGACAGCCGGCCTCTCGGCGTGAGGAAGGGTCCCTGTGAGTAGTCCTGAGCAGAGCTGGTCACCAATATGCACCGCGGGGTCTGTGTGTGTAACCAAAGCACGGTATAGCTGTGGGGGTGGGGTGTGTGTGTGTGTGCGCAGTGAGGCTGTGTATGTAGGAAGCCTCATATTGTAAGAGCTGAGAGAGGCAGAGACAGAAGTGTCTCAATAGTAAAATCCTCCCAGCAGCACCAAGAGCGGGAGCGGCAGTGAGTCCTGGGCCCTTGTGTTATAATCAGATCTGAATTTTGAATTTCATTGATAATTAATTGTTTTGAATAAACAACTAATTTCTTATAGTTAATTCTTTCCTGATTCAATTAATTTACATTATGGTAAGGAGTAGACAAAACCTCACTTATGCTAAGAGACAGCAGATGCAGGCCTTAGGAAGATGGCCAAAGCTGAAGCTGCTGTGGATTGGGAAATTGTACAGAACACAGAACGAGGAGGGAGGGAGGCAGGTACAAGGGGTGAAATTGTACATTCTCAGCTAGTTCTCTTATGTGATGAAACCATCGAAACAAAGGAATGTTGCTGTGAAGACTCTCCCGTCCTCCCCATCCTAATTTGAATATCAGAGATTTTGATCAGTAAAATAACCAATGATTAGGTTAGGATAGGACTATTAAGAAAGTTATAGAATAGGGCGGACCAATCATTGTAACTGTCAAAATTAATAGCGGGCATAAGATGCATGCTTATGTTAAAATCTGTTAAAGATCCTGACTTTGCAGAAAAAGGGTATAAGATGTTGAATTTTTGATGTAACTTTGAAGCCCGTCGGGTGGAGCTGTCCCTGTGCTTCCCAGCGCTGCAATAAAGACGTGCCGGCTTATCTGCAAGTGTGTAGATAAATTTGTCGTGATTGCTACCCTCCGTCCACACTTGGGGCCGTGTCACCCCTCTTGTGCTCCGGGTGCCTCCCTGTGCCTGTGCCCTCCCACCTTCCATCACTGGCGTCACTCTTTTGCTTCCCTGTACCTTTCTTCTTCTGTCTGTTCTTGTCCCCTGCTCCCTCTTCGTCCCTCTCTGCTTTCCAAGCCCCTCTCTTGTTCTGCTATTCTACCGGGGTGCAGGGCTGGGCGGGTGGGGGGGCTCCCACCCATCATCCAGCACAGGGAAGGAAGCGCTGGGGAGGAAATCCCCGTTTAAAATCCCAGTTTGACTCAGAGCATGGCCAGGAGCTGAGACAGAGTGGGGGACCCGGCTCCCACGTGCACCCCCAGAAAGACCCTTCCCCACCCTCAAACCCCTCCCCTGCCTTCCCAGCCCCCTCCCTGCATGCAGTGACCCCCTGCCCAACGCCCCCCCCCCCCCCCCCCCCGACACCCTGCACACCCCCAGCCCCGGGGAGGAGGGGGGTCGGGGCAGGGGCGGGTGTGGCAACAGCACCCATCGCTCACCCGCGTCCGAGGACTCGGAGGAGACGGAGCTGCGGGGGGAGCCCAAGGCTGCCGACCCCCGGCACGGGCTGGCCCGGCGCCTCTGCAAGGACAGCCCCGCCACCCGCCGCTTCGGGGTGTCCCAGTGGCTGCGGGCAGGGCGGGGGCGGCGATCAGCCCGTGGGGACCCACCGGTACCCCTCGGGGTGCCCCCCTCGGGTGGGGCGGTGGGTGGTGTCCCCCCCCTCCGCGCTCAGCACTGCCCTGAGCCGGCAGCATTCACGCGTGGGGGGGAGGGGGGTGCGGTGCGGGGCAGCCCCCCCCCCGCCCTGTCTCCACTCACCTTCCCAGTCCCACCAGCTTGTCCATATCCAGCGTCAGCGGGGTGACCGGCGACATGCCCGCTCGCCTCCTGGCCACTCCGGCTAGCCCACGGCCACCGGGGCCGCCCTGCGCCGCCATGGCGAGTGCAGGAAAGGAAGGGAGGCGTTAATGACACCCGTTGGAGCGACCGTTCCCGGCCCCGGCGGAGCGGAGCGGGGCCGCGCCGATGCTCCGCCGTCCGGTGCGCGAGGGGGGGGGGGCGCGCGCCCGCGGCCGCCCCTATTTATATTCGAAAACTACCAGGGGAGCGGCGCGGCGGGAGCCAATGGGGAGGGGCGGGGGGCGGGGCCACGGCCGGGTCGGGGGCGCGCGGGCAGGGGAGCGGAGCCCGGGGGTGCGGGCAAAGCACGGGGGGAGGGGCCAGCAGGGGTGCAGGGGCATGGCTGGAGGGGCTCAGGGGGCATCGCCCAAAATGGGGGGGGGGCATGGCTGGAGGGGCTCAGGGGGCATCGCCCAAAATGGGGGGGGGCATGGCTGGGTGGGGGGACATGGCTGGGGAGCACAGGAGAGCTCGGCCCAAAGTGGGTGAGGGGCATGGGGGGGGCACGGCTGAGGGGGTAAATGGAAATGGAGGGGTGCGTAGTTGGGGTCTTGGGGGGCATACGGCTGGGGGGGCACGGAATGGTGCGTGGGTGGGGAGACATCACTGGGGGGCTGCACGTCGGGCGTGCGGCTGGGCAGGATGAGGGGTGGGTGTCCGTCAGTGATTGTGCAGCCCAGGGGGGAGCCCAGTGTTTGGACACTGCCCCCACCCCCAGCCACAAGCCCCCAGCCATGTGGAAGTCTTTGCAGTAAAGATCTCCTGGCGATCCGAAAGCCCATCCGCTGTTTGCACCAGGGGGGAAAGCGCTGAACCCCTGCCAAATCTGCTGGGGCTGCTGACACCCACCTCTTGTCCTGTGGTGATGTCGAGTGCTGTATAGACAGTTCCAGATGCCCTAGAAACAAAAGAGCAGCAGAGACACGAGAAGTGGTTTAGACCCTGGAAGTGAAAGCCCTGACAGGAGCTCTCTGCTGCCTGTAGTGTTTCTAAAACACCTTGGTTCCTCCACTCCTTCAGCCAGCAGCGCACAGCGCAGCAGCCCAGAAGCCCCCTGCCATGCAGGCTATCCAAGTGAAAACTTAGGTCCAAGAGGAAGAAAAAGGGCTGGTGCAAATCTCCAGAGTTCATACTAAATTCTTTCAGTCCACAACTGAAGGGCAGGGTGCCTACAGAGACTGGAAAATAATAGATTTCATTCTTTTCCCCTTTTCTCCAGTTTTGCTCTGTTGAGGTTTAGTTTTTTCCTTTTTCTTTTTTTTTTTTTTTTTTTTATTGCGGGGGGTGTGTGTGGTTTTTTTCCAGAGAATGTAACACACGCCCAGTCTAGCTGTGCCTTCTTAGACCTCTTCTTTGGATCTATCTGCAAAACTCCGGCAACACCATGCAGTCATTCTGAGAGCCCTGAACACACGTGCCAGCCATCTGAGGAAAGGACAGTGCATTGACACTGCATGTATTACTGAATGGTTGGTTTTCACTACCTCTGCCAGAAAAGATATAATCCTGATCACTAAATACTTTTTTAAAGCAAAAGAGTGGCAAGAAATGTTCTTGAGAAGTGTTATTTACCTGACAGCTATCAGGTTCTAAGTTGCTCTTTCAGGCAATAAAGATTTTTCTCCTTTCTTTAGCGTGGCCGTATTATTTTGAGACACACAAAAATGATTTCCCCTAAGAAAACAAGCAAACGGGTGCTACAAACTTGAGGGACAGTAGATCTTCCAGGTCCTGCCCCTCGCTGCAGACAAGACGTTGCCAGCATCAAGTGCTCTTTGACGACGCCTTCTGACCACAGGCACCAATTCTGATCAGTACTGAGAGACAGGAGAATCTAAGCCCAGGGTCTGAACACGTTTGGAGCTTGCCCGACTTCACGCTTGATATCACACCAGCAAAATACCTGGCCCGTGATTTTGTAGCAGTAACTGTGACGGGACTTACCCTTGCCCGACTTGTTCAAATCGAGTGTATTTCTGCTTAGGATCTGCCACGCTCACAGTGCTCCCTGAAAGAAACAACATTAAAAATGGAGACACCCCCTTCCAGCAGATCAGAAATGCCGCCCCACTGTCTGGGGTTGGGAGCCGTTTGTAGGCAGCTGGGTGACAACAACGATACAGGCAGCTCCGCAGCACAGAGAGTCTCCACGAAGACTGATTTTTACAGTCCTCTGGAGAGTCACCCGGACAGGAAACCAAGAACTTGGAGAAACATTCACAGGAGCCGCAGATCAGAAAAGAACAAGTACCAGTGCAAGTGCTTGTTGTCTCGAAACACTAAGGACAGCTGGAACAACAGAGCCTTCATCTTCTTAGCAAGAAATAGTCTGTGCGATTCCCCAGAAGGTTTAAGACTTCTGGAGGTTAACTTCCCCTTGGGTTCTGGAATCCATTCTGATGAACAGGTGCCACTTGCAGACAGGAAGAATATTGCAGAGTGTTCCCAGGAGGGGATCTTCTCAATGTTTCAGCGGCTTGCCAAAAGAATGCCGTCATGTTTTTACAGAACAGCGTCTCCTGTTACAAACAAGAGAGAAAAAGCATCTCAGGCAAGAAGCCAGAGAGATTGGGAACAACAAGGAGGAATGCAGATTGGGACAAAGAGGCAGTGAACGAAAAACCAGCCATGCGCTGCAGGACAGAGACAGAGGAAGGAAAAAAGAGGGGCAGGGAGCAGGACAGAGGGAGAGCAAGGAAAACCAAAGGGGCAGGTAGAATAGCAGAACAAGAGAGGGGCTTGGAAAGCAGAGAGGGACGAAGAGGGAGCAGGGTATGAGAACAGACAGAAGAAAGGGACAGGGAAGCAAAAGAGTGACGCCAGTGATGGAAGGTGGGAGGGCACAGGCACAGGGAGGCACCCGGAGCACAAGAGGGGTGACACGGCCCCAAGTGTGGACGGAGGGTCGCAATCACGACAAATTTATCTACACACTTGCAGATAAGCCGGCACGTCTTTATTGCAGCGATGGGAAGCACGGGGACAGCTCCACCCGACGGGCTTCAAAGTTACATCAAAAATTCAACATCTTATACCCTTTTTCTGCAAAGTCAGGATCTTTAACAGATTTTAACATAAGCACGCATCTTATGCCCGCTATTAATTTTGACAGTTACAATGATTGGTCCGCCCTATTCTATAACTTTCTTAATAGTCCTATCCTAACCTAATCATTGGTTATTTTACTGATCAAAATCTCTGATATTCAAATTAGGATGGGGAGGACGGGAGAGTCTTCACAGCAACATTCCTTTGTTTCGATGGTTTCATCACATAAGAGAACTAGCTGAGAACGTACAACTTCACCCCTTGTACCTGCCTCCCTCCCTCCTCGTTCTGTGTTCTGTACAGTTTCCCAATCCACAGCAGCTTCAGCTTTGGCCATCTTCCTAAGGCCTGCATCTGCTGTCTCTTAGCATAAGTGAGGTTTTGTCTACTCCTTACCATAATGTAAATTAATTGAATCAGGAAATAATTAACTATAAGAAATTAGTTGTTTATTCAAAACAATTAATTATCAGTGAAATTCAAAATTCAGATCTGATTATAACACAAGGGCCCAGGACTCACTGCCGCTCCCGCTCTTGGTGCTGCTGGGAGGATTTTACTGTTGAGACACTTCTGTCTCTGCCTCTCTCAGCTCTTACAATATGAGGCTTCCTACATACACAGCCTCACTGCGCACACACACACACCCCCCGCCCCCACGGCTATACCGTGCTTTGGTTACGCACACAGACCCCGCGGTGCATGTTGGTGACCAGCTCTGCTCAGGACTACTCACAGGGACCCTTCCTCACGCCGAGAGGCCGGCTGTCTCTTGTCTGCAGCTGGGGGCAGCTCGCAGCCGGATCCCCTTCGTGTCCTTCTCCGGCTGCTTTTCCTTTTGCCCATCTCCTCAGCTTCAGCCTGAGCTGGATGCAGCTGACGACATCCCCAGGGCAGGAACAGACCACCGAGCCCCTGGCACGGCCTCTGGCAGAGGGAAAGAACCCTGACTGTCACAGCTGGCCCCAGGCCGGAGCCCCTCCTGCTGCAGCAGCTCCTGCAGACCCCGCTCCTTCCCCGCACTGCTGCTGAAGGCCCCTGGATTAACAGAGCCCTGGGCCTGCCCGAGGCCCCGCTCACCGCTGCCAGGACAGGCCGTGGGGCAGCCTGGGGCTGCGGGACAGGCCTCAGGGGAGGGGCTGGGGACGGGGCAGCTGCAGGGGGGAGTGGGGCTGGGGGGGCTCAGGGGGGCTCTGAGAGTCGGCGTGTCCAGTGCCTGTGCTGGGGGGTCTGTCTCCCTTCTCCTTCCCCTACCCAGCTCTCAGGTCACCCCCGGGGATGCCCCAACTGACCCGGCTCCGGCTTGGAGCTCCCACCCACCACCCCCAGGCAGCCAGCAGGCAGGAGACACCCCCTCCCCCGTGCAAGGGCCTCGCTCACCTCAGGGGCAGCCCAGCCCTCACCTCAGACGGGCCATGGCTGGAGCAGAGCCTGCACCTCCCGGCACCAGCCCCTGCCCCAGGACTACAGCTCCCAGCATGCCCCGGGGCCTCTTCCTGCTGCCTGCCCCTGCAGGGACACTTCCCCCGGCCCTGCCCCGCCCCCGCGGGCCCCATGGCCCCTCCCCCAAGCCAAGAGCAGGGCGGGAAACAGCCCCCAGAGCCTGAGGGCCAGCGGGAGGGGGAGTGTGGGGCAGGGCGGCAGAGAGGGACCGAGCAACGGTGGCCGCCGGGGTGGGGGAGCAGGGGGAGCACGAGGGGCCGGGGCAGGCAGGGAGGAGGCTAAAAAAGATGGGGACAAGGAGCCAGAGTGAGGAAGGGGAAGAGAAGCAGCACAACAGGCTTTAAGGCAGAAAGAGAACAGCTGGAAACCAGGGAGCCAGAGCCTGGGAGAAAGGGAGAAAGATCAAAAATACCGGCTGTGGGCACTGCTGCCATTGCTTGAGCACTGCCCAGGAACTGCACGGCCAGGAGCCTCAAAATAGGGATGGCCTGTGAAAGCCCTGCCCCGGGCCCGCTCCTGCACCCTGCTGGTGGTGGTGAATGTCGCCTGGCAGGGTGGCCAGGGCCTGGGGGAGACAACCAGTTGCAGGGTGGAATTGCCCAGCTTTTTTTTTGTTTGCTGGTTGCTTTTGCTTTTTTTAAAAAATAGCATTACAGCTCTGAATACAACCTGCAAGGAGAAAGGAACCAGGTGTACCGGGCTGGGCACATTGAAAGCCCAAACCCGTTCAACAGCCGCACAAACCACCGCTGGCTCCCGCTGTGCACACTCCACTGCCCGCCTGCAGGTACAGGCAGCCGCCGTTTCTTGAGCCTTCCCCAGGATCGGCACCCCCGGGCAGCTCAACAAAGCGGGTGGGCTGCAACCACAGGCCATCTGCACGACTGCAAGGGTCTCTCTCCTTTGCTCGTGAGCTAGTCCAGCTTCTGGTTTCCCTAGTGAATTGCACAAACACACAGCGCTCCGAACAGTAGCTGGCCCGAGACACTCGCTCTTGCCCACCGCTGGGTCGCCGTGGCCTGTGTTCCCTTCTGCCCTTGCTGGCCGCCAGCCCTCTGGACCCACCCGCGCCCTGGGTGCAGAGTGGGGCCGCACACGAAGGAGTGGGAATCGCTCTCCAAGAGGAGGTAGGACGCACTGCAGTGATCACCTGCAGGGCTCAGTCAAACAAGCACACCAACCAGCAGTTTGCCTCTGTGGGGTTGGCTCCTTGATCCCTCCCTCCTCTCCTTTTTCCATGCCTATACATGCCCCTCAAATGCCTTGACTCCCCTCTTTCTCCGCCCCTGTCTCCTCCCAAGCAAGGGACCTCCCTGCGAGTATTTTTTCCCCCTTGCTCCCAGGTTTGCCACAGCCGTCCACAGGTTTGGTGTTTCAGGCGCTGTTAGCTGGGTCACCTCGGACTTCCACGGCATTACCGATGCAGTTTTTTCCTGGGTACTGCTGTCCCTGCCAGACTGCTCTCCCCAAAACCACCCCAGCTCTTCCTTCAGTTATCTGTCAAGTGTGGCCACCTCCCACACCAATCCCCCTTAACTACCTGTGAAATCCAGCTCTTCCTCATGGCACTCTGACTCCCGTCAGCTTCGCACTCGCTTTGCTACAGGCAGCAATAGCTCTTGGCATGCTCAGGCGTTTCCCACGGTGTCTTCAGTAAGCGAAGGCTCCCGGCAGACCCTAATCTTCAGCTTGCGTGCCTTAAGGCATACCCCCAACGCTGGCTGGGTGTCACATCATTTCCTCCTCTCCTCTTGCTAGCCTCCCTCTAGCCAGTCTTCTCCACCCCACGGTGGCTCTGAGCACCCTCGTCTCAGACCGGGCACGGTTTCAGCTTTTGGAGTGACTCTTTGCCCGTGTGACCGACTTGTCTGCCTGCAGCCTCGTTCTGCAGGTGCTGGGCGTGGAAGTCCTTGCCTTGCACAGGAGACTGGACTGAAGCCTGGTTAGCTGTGAAAATGGTCAACTTTATTTCAAGAACTAAGTCAAGAGCAGCAGTTGTGTGTGCCCTGAGAGGAGCGTGGGCAGGACAGAGCAGGCCACTGGCACTGAGGCTGCCTTTGGATCTCAGCAGGCATTGCCCCAGGAGGAAAGGGTGGTGCTACTCTGCAGCCTGCACTGGATCCTCTTCCTCTTGCTGCTCAAGCCTTTTTCCCCCTTAGCACCTGCAGGAGCTCCTGCACCCGAGTAAAGAACTCCACCAGCTTCTGGAGTGGGAATGGGCAGGAGCTAAACGTGCCCGACTGTGTTGGGATCGGCCTTGGCCTCTGCACGGGGGTGGAGGCGGTGAGAAAATGACTCCATGCCCGCGCCGTTGGAGCAGCCCGGACTGCTGGGTGCAGTCCCATCTGTACCAGGATCCAGTTGTAAAAGTGCTGCGTGGAGGTGTAGACTCCGGGCCGCCTGGCTCTCGCGCAGCCTATCCCCCAGCTGGTCACCCCCACGAGCCAGAAGTAGTCGGCGTGCTTGTCTTGGCAGACGAGAGGACCACCGCTGTCACCCTGCAGCGGAGCGGAGGAGAGTCAGAGGGTTCTGGTGGTGTTGGGTGGCCCCTGTCAGCACTGTGGCTGGCTCCTTCTCTCTCCTGGCACCTGCCAGAGCTGTACCCAGTGCCCAGCAAGGCTCTGCTCGGGTGCTGGAGCCTGCAGGACCTTGTCTGGGAGGGGGTGGTGGGCCTGCAAGGTAGGGCGCTCTCTCCTCTCTGCCCGCTGATCCTGGAGGTGTGGAAGGGGGACGTTCCAGGACTGGGATGCAGACCTCTGGGCTGGGGCAAGAGCACTGGGTGGCCTTTCTGGGCAGAGTGCCGGGGCTGTGGGACAAGAGGGGTGCTGGGCAAGGGCCTGCAGACGGGGAAGGGGAGGCAAGCCCCGACAGCGGTGGGGACCCAGCGGCAGGAGGGCAACTCGGCAGGCGCAACACGCGCCGGGGGACGTTTGGGCGCTGGCGACAGGGCTGCCTGTGCTGCTGGGGGCTGGCGCGGAGCACGCTCCTACCTGGCAGGTGTCGATGCCGCCCTGCGGATAGCCGGCACACACGTTGTGGGGGTGGACGGCCCCTCTGTACCAGCGGCTGCTGTTGCAGACCTTGACATCAATGAGGTGGACCTGGGCCTCCTGCAGGACAGCAGTCGATCCTCCAGCTGTGAGCACAGGAAGGAGTTAGCAGCCAGCAGCCCTTCTGTTCCCACTTCTCCTCCCCTGTGTGGGCGAAGCCCTTCCCTAGGGCTCGCCTTTGCCCCTGCAGAGGCCTTGTGCCGGGCTTGCCCTTCCATCTCGCTTTGGCTAATGGCTCGGGCCCATCTCTCCGTGGCCGTACGTCCCCGCAGCCCGACTCTGGTTTTCGCCGCCACCGCTGCCCAGAAGCCCAGCCCGCCTCCCCAGCGTGCCGAGCTTACCCTCGGCACAGGAATACTCTTTGGGAACTCACATCTTGCCATGGTGGCACCCCAACCGCTGACGTAGCAGCTCGTCAGCTCTGACACTCTCAGCGAGGCGTCGGGCACGCAGGCCAGCTGTACGTAGTAGCCGCACTGGACAGGCTGGTCCAGTTCCAGCAAGGCGATGTCGTTCCTCTCCGTGACGTTATCGTAGTGTTCATGAAGTATTAGCCGATAAATACCGCGCACTTGGGTCTCAGGGCCCGGCTGAGCCAAGTGGGTGGCCCCGATCACCACACGCCACATGGTGAGGTAACTGGAAGGCAGATGCAGAGAGGCCTCAGAGGGAGCGGAGCCACGTGCTGCAGCAGCCCCGTGGTTCCCTGCCTTCTGCTTCCCAAGGCAGGGAGGAAAGCAGCGCTGCGGAGGGTGCCACTGCCCTAGCACGCCTTGGGCACCAGGAACGTGGAGCTGGAGGCTGCTAGGAAGCGGTGGCACGAGCCCAGCCTTCTGCAGAGCAGTCTCTCAGCTGGGCTCGCCAGTGCCCTGGCACCGGGCATACTGCAAGGCAGCGGGATGGCAGGAGCTCGTGGGGCTGCGGACGGGGCGCCTGCTGGTGCTGTGGGGATAGCCCCCTTCCCTGCTCCTCCTTACCTGGCCGCGTTGAAGCAGTGGGCTGCTGTGAGGACCCACTGCGGGCTGATGAGGGACCCTCCACACACGTGGCCCCAGGGGCTCTGGATGCTGACGATCCAGGGCCAGGCCCCTGGCTGGGCACCCGAGCCACCCACGACGCGCGACATGCCGTAGTGAGCCGCCATGGGCCGGAGCCCGCAGGTCCTGGTGTAAGAAGAAACTCATGAGTGTGCTGCTGGACGGCTGTGCTGCTGTTGAGGCTGAAGGTCAGCCGTCTTCCCTCCCCCCGAGGGGCTGCAAGGACGGCAGGGCCAGGGAACCCCGTGGCTGTGCCTCCAGCCCTCTGTCCGCTGTAGCCCCGTAGACGGGTTGTGCCAGCAGCCTGGGTGCTGGCAAGGAGCTGAGGCTCCCACAGGGAGTTTGGGAAGCTGTGGAGTGGCCACAGGGGCCGCGCGGGCCCCCTCCAGGGAAGCCCGTCAAGGGCTGCCCGAGCTCCCTCCCAGAGCCTTGGCCCACTTACCCACAGCTGTCCCACATGCCGTGCGCAGGCCGGCACACGGCCAGCAGGACGAGGAGGGCGAGCAATTTCATTGCTGCCGGCGGCACGTGTCAGCGTCAGCTGCAAGAACGAGGTCTGGTTGCCTCCAGCGCAGCTGCCGACGTACTGCCCGCAGCAGTCTTGCTGCCTCTGATGGCCTTGGCCCTGGGGCTGATGTCACAGAGCCGCCGTTTCTGGGCGTGGGGCACGGTGGCCTCTCAAGGGGGGGTGGAGGTGGGGGTGTCAGCAATACGGGGGGTTTCCAAGCAGGAGGGGAGGCGGAAGCTGGGATCGGACAGCCCTGACAAACCCCTGCTGAACACTCTGCCTGTGGGATGAGGGCGTGCAGGCCCCGTGGCTGGCAGCGGCAGAGGCTGGGCTTTCTTTAAAAATGGATGCTGCCCAAAGGAAAAAAAAAAAGAAATGAACCATTACTTTCCAAACTCAGTTACTGATGGGCTCAAGCAGTGTTCTGCTGGTTACCAGCAATATGCAGAAATGGGACTTAGGGGACCACCTGCACCTGCGTCTGCAAGTCCAGTCCCTTGCTATCCCAGGCCAACATGGCCCGTCATTCGATTAATCCATTTATCAAGGTGTCTTCAGCTTGCTGGCAATTTTGCCCTGCCAGTGCTCTGGGAATGCTGCTTGCTGTCCCAGGGCCTTGTTCCTCTCAGGAACCTCAAAATGCTCACTTAGGTTCCTGTTTGCTACAGACACGGGCTCTTTTAGTGCTCAGAAAAGATGAGGGGCACAAGCCACACCTCAAGGAACTCCAGTACCTCTAGGACATGTTTATCCCAGCAATATTTAGGCCCACGTGTTCTTCTGAAGGCCACTGAGGTCGAGAGAAGAGCAGGGAGACAAGTGACAGAGCGCTGATGCACTCAGATCTGGGTTGCAGGGACAGCAGTGTCCACCACCCCATGTCCTGCCCCTCCTGCGCTGGCTGGCACCTTCACAGCAGGGACAGCCAAGGGGCACACGGTGCCACCCCCTATCTGCCACAAAACCTAGCACCAAACCTGCAGCAGTTTTCATCTACTCGACTATGCCAGGCAACAGAAGGAGCTGTGACAAGTCCTGCTCAGCCATCCCCGTTTCGCTGGCAGAAACCTCTACAAGTGGGGCAGGAGGGACAAGCCGGGGCCCCTCTGATGCTCACAGGGAGCACCCGCAGCCCCTTCCTTCCCACCGCCAAACCTCTGTCCGCTTGGCTGGGACTGACTTCACTGCGTTCCTCCCTGCTCATCTCTCGGCATACACCAGTCCCCAACCCCATTTCAGGCCTCTGCGCCTGCTATCATTCCACTGCAGTTATTTTGCCACCCTGTAAACCTGAACTTCCTACCAAAACACAAAAGAGGGCCACGAAAATGACCAGAGGGATGGAACACCTCCCCTGTGAGCACAAGCTGAGCGAGTTGGGGTTGTTCAGCCTGCAGAAGAGAAGGCTCCGGGAAGACCTTCTAGCACCCTTCCAGTGCTTAAAGGGGGCCTAGAAGAAAGATGGGGACAGACTTTTTAGCAGGGCCTGTTGCAATAGGACAAGGGGTAACGGTTTTAAACTAAAGAGGCCAGATTCGGACTAGATATAAGGAAGAAATTTTTTACGCTGGGGGTGGTGAAACACAGGCACAGGCTGCCCAGAGAGGTGGCAGAAGCCCCATCCCTGGAGACATCCAAGGTCAGGCTGGATGCGGCTCTGAGCAACCTGATGCAGCTAAAGATGTCCCTGCTCACTGCAGGGGGGCTGGACTAGATGGCCTCTAATGGTCCCTTCCAGCCCAAACCACTGTAGGATTCCACTGATTTTTCAGCTGAAAAGCACCAAGAGTGGAGACTAACACGAGGGGGCTCCATCTGATGCCTTCGAGTTCAGCTGATGACAAAACCAGGACACAGCGCAGCTCTTTCACCTGCAGCCGCTTCGCGTTTTACCTGCAGAAGGTCCTGGGCAGACCCTCGCCTGCCCACGTCCACCTCCAGGCAGCAGCTCCAAAAGGCCTGAAACTCAGCGGACAGTTGCTCGGGGTTCTGCAGCTCTGGTGTCCCGTTGGTCGCTATCAGATCCATCGCCTAGTGACAAGAAACACAAGACTCCACCTGTTTCATTCTTACCCAGAACTGCTCACAGAGAGCCCATTTTTTAAGGTCCAGCCTCCAGTGCCAGTTTCCTCCCTGGCAGAGGGTTAGAGATGATTTTTCTCTACCTACAAAAAACCTCTGATGCAGCCACAGCTACTCCAACATCAACGTGATCTTGCCTCGACAGCTGATTGCAGTGGCTGACCTAGTTAGGAGGAACTCCATCAGCAAAAGCACATTTGGCTTCTCTGTGCATCGACACCAGCTTTCCTGGCTATTTTAAAGAGTGAACTTGGTCCAGCTGTATTATTTCAAAGGATTCGGACATAAAATGCATCCCTGCAGTGCTCACTGCTCCCTAAAGTACAGCTTCCTTAAAACAAAGGTAGTCCAGATTTTCCCTCTGTTCTAGATAAAAATGGTAACTAGAGGATAAAAAAGTAGATCCATCAGCTTATTCCTTGGCTAAACAGAAACATTTCGAACCTCATTTTCAACACAGACACGTTAGCTGTTTGCACAAATATATTATGAAGAAAACACATAACTGGGCAGACAGGAGCCACCCGCAACTCTGTCTTTCAGCAGTCTCCAAATTCCAGATCAGCAAGTCTTCCTGACAGACGTCATGCCAAGGAATTAGAACGTAATTTTGCAAAACATGGGGCGAGCATTATCCGGGGCAGTTCACTTGGAACCAAGGTCTAACACGCTGCGAAGCTGGACAGATGAGTTCATTCTGCTTTTGTAAGACGTTCTTCAGAATGGCAAGACAAATGTTTTGAACTGTTTGAACCTAAACTTGCAGAATATGTCCCAAATATACAGCAATAATAATAGAAATAGGCCTAGGAGTCTTCCATACAAATGTCCGCCATGACAAGAACAGCTCTGCGCTACTGGCATTTAAAGAGACGGTGGCCAAAGGGACTTTGCTCTTATCCTCTTAAAGGTAGAGGAAAATTTCCAGGCCTAAAAAGGCAAATGAACTATCCTAGAGGAAAAACAATAAAAGGAAGTTTCTCTACTTTTCCCACAAGAGAAGTGTCACAAAATCAGCCTTGTTCCACCCATCTGCAGCTGCCCTCAGGCACCGGGCACAGCGGTGAGCCGGAGGGCCTGTCCTCACTGCGGTTAAATGGTGCTGCCCCAGGGACGTCCGTTCTCCTGCGGTAAAGGAACACAGCACCCATGCCAGCCTTGGGAATTTTATTCCGGCTACATTCGCCTGGCTGTGAAACAGGAATGCCTAGGATTTGGTTTGTTGGGTATTTTTAAAACTGAAACTGGGGAGGTCCAACCAGCGTTTCAAAGGACGTTTATCGCACCAATATTTGTCCCTCAGGCCCCAGACATATGCCTGGTGGAAGGAAATCCCAGTGAGAGAAAACAAACACTGTCACAGAAATATCCAGGCCACTCTTGGCTGGAAAATGGTTCATTCCTGTGAGTTCTGCATCGGCTGGAAAGAACGTGAGCAACAGGGGATGCATTTGCTCTACACGTGGAAAACAACAATCATATCTACATTCAGACTGGTGTTAACTCTTTGATCAATGATCCTTTAATGCCCTTAGAGTACATGTAGGTATTTCAACTCCTGTCAGGAACGGAAGCTGCTGCGTGCCTTGCACTGTTAAAACAAGCATTCACGAAAATGTGAAAGAACATCCTTTGGTTTCCAGGCTTCGCAGAACTCCCTGGATGGGGTCTAAATGTGACTATTAAACCCAACAGCTACTGTGTGCCATCAGCTAAAAACCTGACCTGTAAAGACGGGTCTTGCTTATCAGCTCTCCTGTTTGGATGCAGCTGAGAGCTCTCGCTGCACTCTGTGATTCCACACACAAGAGCAGAAGGATCCTGTCCCTGTTGGGGCTGATTCACTTTCATAAAACCAGCTGGGAACTGGGGAACTTCAGGCGGTCCATCACAAGCTGTTCACTGTTCCCAGCTCAGGGGCAACAGCCCCTGCCCAAGAGCCCAGGAAGTGAACACAGGTGGGACCAACTCCAGGTGCCTGATTTTAACCTCCTGCAGTTTTACTCAGGCACCTGAAGACACCGTGAAGCTCTGAGTGCTCAAGCTGATCTCAACTCCCGCAGCAGATGAGGCATGTAGGGAGAAAAAGAGCATCTCAAATAATCTGGGCAAGGGCAGGAATGGCTGAATGTGAATTTGATCAGAGAGAAAAAATCCGGTTCCCTGCCTCACAGTTGACCCGAGGCTTCTCCAGGAGCCCTAAGCAACCTTTGAGGTTAAGGAAGCTGGGAATTTTCAGCCTGCAAACCAGGGACACAGGCCTACTGCCACCCTGCCAGCTGCGGTGCACTCAGCTGACTCAGCATCAGGCTGAACCCAAACCTCTTTACTTCTTCTCCCCCCTCAGGAGGTGGCACAGTGCACACCGCTCCTCCTGTGTGCACTGGAACCAACAACCCCGGGCACCTACCAAACCAAAACAAGCCTTCCAAGAAAACTCAGGAATCTTTGTTCAAGCAGAGCGGAGGACTGACACTGGTGTAGTTGTTGTATTCCTTTCTTAAGTAGCCTCCCTGGGGGTATGTCTTGACCCTTCTGCTGTTTCTTCTCTCGGCCTGCAGCACACAGTCTGGGTGCCATAGACCAGAGAGAGCACAGCCTTATTGCTATGGGAAAAGCTACATGTCATGCTCTATTTCAATTCCAGCCTTAACACAAATGATCTATCTATACACATGGTCACAATTAATTTCCTCATACATTCCTGCATCCCTCTCAGGAATTCACTGTGCAGCACCTAACTTTGTTCCAGCTACCAGTCATGAGGTTTTATCTTGGTATACACGCCTTCACTATCACACACTCATTTGGGATAAGAGCTGGTCATTTCATTTTAAGGAATGAGGATGAAACAGAAAACCTCAAAACATTAAGAATACATTTGTTTACTCCAAGTTTCTGTGCTAAAACACATTTTTAGAAAGTCATTTGCTAATGAGTAATTATGGCATTTCTACAAGCAGCGACACTGCTTACCTGAAAGGCTCAGGTGAGCCATCGGCACTGATCCGACTTTGAGAAGACTTCTCTGCCTGCAGACACAGCTGGAATGCTTTTCAGAAAAAGTCGCCAACTGGAGAAACTTGCCGCTGAAAAATCGCTGTCACTCAGAGATACAGCTCAAAGAGATTTCAAAAAGCATACAAGGTATTTCAAGCCCAGTTGAAGGCAGAGATGGCACATCTCTGACCTGGCTACAAGTCACGTCTCTTTGGAAGTCTTCCCCTTGACGTCACCAAAGCTACAGGAGATGCTGCTGTGCTGCAGTGACAGCTTTAGAAGCGGGCCATGGGGGAACTGGTTCCAGCTGATGCGGCTGGGGTTTTGCCTCACGGGGGATTAACGGGATAGATTTGAAAGACACCGGTATCTGATTTTATGTACACCCTACCCTGAGAGGATCTTCATCAATAAAAGGAGGCTGTCCTTCCGCCATCTCTATTGCCACGACCCCAAGGGACCAGATGTCCACCTTGGGGCCGTAGGCTTCTTTCCTCACCACTTCTGGTGCCAGCCAGTCTGGAGACCCGACCACTGTGCTCCGTCGACTCTGCTCAGGGCTGAGCCGAGCACAGACGCCAAAATCAGCTGAGGAGGAAAACAAGTGGTGTTAAAGGCAGCTCGAATTAGGAAAGCGAGCAAAAGAAATCCCCACTCTATGCCCGAGAACATGGTGTGGAATCTATCTGGAAAAGCGGCTGTGCTCTTTTTGCTCAGTGCTGTAGCCACGGAAATATTGTTGAATTGGCCAATTAAAACCCACCCCTCAAGTTCCCTGCAGTGGCTTCTGTTGACTTGAACCGTTAGACTGTAACTCCCTCCCTCTGGAAGGGCCACACACAAACCCAAGACACTCTTCACACCTTTCTCCTTTCTGTGCCTCTCTGTAGGTTGGAACTGTGCTCGGAGCTGGCAGCAGTGGTCAGCGCACTGCCACAGGAATCCCTTCTGGGGAACTGGCTGTCAGTCAAAAGCAGCCCCATGCCACAGTCTGGGAAGGCTGTGCCTGACCAAGAATACCTACCCAATTTGACAGTCCCATCCACTGCAAGCAGAATGTTGTCGCTTTTGATGTCCCTGTGAATCACTTGCTTTGAATGAAGGAAATCCAGGGCTTGCAGGCACTGATAGGTAAAAAGGAAACATGAGGGTAAAAATTAATGACCAGATTTCATCACTCAAGAATGAAACGCCTCTAAAACATTGAATTTCCAGATGAATTGCGAGCAATGCCTGAATATTGCACTGTCAAGAGGAATAGCTTGCTGCTTCAACACTATTAAAGTAACAACTTTCCAAATGAAGGCATATCAGGTTTGGGAAGAGAAATGTCCATTACTGTCACAGACTAGCCCCTGAAAGCACAGGCAGGATGGCTGCTGCCGCAATCAGTGTGCTATGTCCATCCATATGACAAAGTATCCTTTGCCAGAAATGAGAAAGTCCCTTCCTTCCGTGTGAAGTAGATCACTGTTGGGTGGGAGGTTGCAGGACAAAGACTTTATTGTCAGGCTCTACAGCAGATTTGGAAATAGCACCTTAGTCATTTTTCAGGAGCAAACACCATTTTGGGTGGAATGCTATCCTTTTAAGCTGAGACTCTGACAAATGAGTCTCTCCTTTGCCTTGCTGTTCTTTTAAAATTCTGCCACCAGCATGTTTGCTTTTACAGGCAAGGAATGCAGTACAGACATGCTCCAGGCACGTGTTTAAAGAGGAAAAGTTGAGAAGAGTCAAACTTAAAAAAAAAAAGTAAAAAAATGTAATGCAATAACGGTGTTTAAGAGTGTAATCACAGAGTACAGAAAGTGCAGTGACACTGTCAGGCAGTTCACTTAAGGTGTCCTTTCTTCTCCATATCATAAAGCAAGGCAGAAACAAAGCTCTCAAGATGAAATCCCTCCTGTTCTTGCCACCTGTTCACCAGTACCATCCCGTCCAAGGGAGAGGAAGCACACGCGGGATCCCTCACCTCCCTACAGACAGCTGCCAGCTGCCCTTCCTCCATACAAAACTGGGTAACATCTTCGGTTAAAGCGCCTCCGGCCATGTATTCCGTCACCACCCGGAGCTCATCACCGACCAGGTAGCTGAAAGAAGAAAACAAGGGCACTGAGATGAACAGGCACAGCTAAATTACCTCATGGAAAAGACAGCTGGTGATAGGGGGCCACATAGAAAATATATTGTATAACCCAAGATATATCGAAAATATTAATAGGGAGCTACATAGGAAAACAAAGCTAAACCTATTAAAACTTGCATCCCAGAACTAACACGCATGCAAGTAAGCAATTAGTCACTAACTCCTGCAAACTGCTCAAGAAAGATGCTGATAAGGGAAACAGAAAAGACAGAAACAAGGACGTAATTCATGGCTCAAAGGCGTCAAAGGCAGGAGGAGATAAGAGCTAAGGAGGGCTCGCTAACATCCATCTCTAACCAAGAACAAAAAGGAGACAGCCAGATGTGCACACAGGGACAGACCAGGCTGAAACCAGTCTGGGACTGCAAGCTCAGCCAAATTAGAGCTTCCAGGGGAGAGGGGAGTAGTACAGAGCGAGGAAGAACTACGGCCTTCATCCCTGAAGACCCCTGCCCAGGACCACCAGGAGGAACTGCGCAAGCGCCCTGAGGAGGAGCCCGAGGCAGAGATTATGGAAATGACAAGTGACAGGAAGGAATGGCCTTTTTGGGGACAGGTCATGAATATGTCTAGGCGTTTCGAAATAGGTGATGTTTTAACTGGATAAATACTTGAGAAGCGGCCACAGTGGGGATGCACGTTTGTGGTGGAGCGATCCCCCGTGCATCTGCGCGCAATAAACACACCTACTGTGTAACCTTTCGGGTTGTAAAGTCTTTTCCCTACGTCAGTTTTGGCGAGCCAGCCAGAAGGCTCTCTGCTCGGCTGTGGGATCGCCTGGGGAGCGGACGCCCCCGGGCGCACCCCAAGCACTTTCCTCGGAGGAGCCTCCGCTGCCAGCCGCTCACCGCGGGAGCAGACAACAACCTCCTGAAGCCGCGGATCAAACGGTATGTTTTGTGAGAGGGGCCTGTAAGTCGTACGCGTGGCCGGGGCAGCTGGTAAATCGAGCAGAGACATCTGGCGTGCAGCATAGTCCCCGTATGGGAGGAGGGTACCCTGCATGGTAACAGGGGGATTTGCTGACTGATAGGGCGGCCGCTAGCGATCTTGGCAGTAGATCGAGCAAATCCGAGGTTGCCACTGCATCCCAACATCAGGAGCCAGGACGGACCTGCTAATGACTGGTATATAAGAAGCAGGAGAAGGGTAAGCGGGCCTCTCACGATCATGTCATCTTTCCAATATTTGCAGCTGCTTAGAAGGGTGTTCACTGGGAAGGCTAAATAACTAAACTTAAACCCCACAATCTTGCCAGGGGATGTTGGTTATGACTCTTGTCCAGGGAAGTCGGTTTGCCTGTGCCCTGGATGAGTAGGTGGACTCCATCACCTGGCAACAAAAGGGGAGGTAATTGTATGATTTGCCTGGGGATCAACATGAGTCGTTTGTGAATGGCTTTATATGTTAGTTGAAGCTTCCTGCAATTACAATTCCTGTCGTTACTATCAAAACTGTCCGGACATTCTGAGTGTATGAGTGAGTGAGACGTACGAAGTGAGTGAGGAGCTCTATCCGCGGTTCCGAGCTGGGGCGACTGAGGCGGCCGGAGAAGAGCGAAGCAAGTGTAATAACTTGAAGTATGAATAAGGAGTGCCGTGCCCATCCTTGATACGTCTGTGTAACACGTGGATATTGATAAGTAGTAATGTTGGTCCGTGGAAAGTAGAGTTGTGCGGAGAAGGAAGGAAAAGATAAGCGAAGGGTTCGGGTTTGAAAAACAAAAGATGGGGGGAGGAAAGAGTAAACCTCATGAAAAATCCCCTTTAGGATGTGTTCTGACACATTGGAAAGACAGAGCAGGACAAGGGGGCACAGAAAAGAAGAAAGAGTTAATTAAGTATTGCAATCAATGGTGGCCGCTTTATAAGCTGGAAGATGGGGCAAAATGGCCTAAGGAAGGCGGCACGTTAGACTATAACACGCTCTTGCAGTTAATGTTGTTTCTGAGGAGAGAAGGGAAATGGGATGAAGTAACATACGCTGATATGTTCTTTGTTCTCCGGGACAATCCTGAGTGGCAAAGGGACTGCAGATTAGTACCCCCCCGAGAACCCATTGTCCTTGCATTAGAAAAAGAAAACAAAAACAACAACAAAAATAAATTAAAAGGTGCTGTTCGGCTTGTAGCATTGGCCAAAGGTGTACAGAGAGAAGTCAAACTAACCGTGGATCAGAACAAGATCTAAGTGACCTATTTAGGCCCCCTCAGCAGCCACAAGGGCGAGATGAGGACTTAGAAAGGGTCCGTACCCCTCCACATCCTCCCTCCTCCCCACCAGATAGCCCGATATCTTCCCGAACCCGGGGAAGGCAGATAACAGAAACAGTTCTCCAGGCTCCTCTCCAGGACGCAGTTGGACCGGATGGAGAAACAGGAAAAGTCAAAATACCATTCTCTGGTAACGAGCTGAAGGAATGGAAAGATGCTGCCCAAAAATATCGCAGTGACCCAGTAGGCGTTACTCAAACTCTCCAGTTTATAATAAAACAGTACAGCCCCGATTGCAATGACATGTAACTGTTATTGGACTGCTTAACCGAAACAGAAACACAGTTGGTTATAAAAACTGCCGGGGATTTGGCAAAAGAATATTATGAGATAAAAAGGGGTGATGTTAAAGAATACTTCCCCTTGCAGGACCCAAACTGGGACCCTAATCGATCAGATGATGTGGATACATTACGAGCAGACCAAGGATGGGTAGTGAAAGGAATGGAGAAGGCAATTCCAAAACCTATAAATCGAGCAGTGCTATATGCAGTGAAACAAGGTCCCTCGGAGTCCCCTTCCAAATTTCTGGATAGACTAAGGGACACGATGTGTTGTCATACACCACTGGACCCCGGGTCAGCAGTGGGAATACAACATCTGGTATCCCTATTTCTAGGACAATCTCAGAATGATATCAGACGTAAATGACAAAAATTACGTCCACCAAATAGTCGAAACTTGGAAGTGTTATTGGAAGAGGCTTGGAGGGTGTTTAGCAACAGAGAGGACAATTATAAGCAGAGTCTAGGCAAATTGGTGGCAGTAGTTAGAGAAGAGAGAGAATGGAAACCTAAATCCAGGATGAGACGTGGACCGGCGCCCCTGAGCAGGGATCAATGTGCTATATGTAAAAAAACTGGTCTCTGGAAAAGGGAATGTCCGGAGCGCCAGCGTCAGGGGAACAATAGGTGGCGGGATAACCCAAGAAAAACGATCGCACATGTAATGGACTGATTAGAGGATCCATTGATTACAACGAAATGAGGAGAAAAACAAAGAAAAAAAAAATGGAGTTTCTAGTTGATACGGGGGCAACATACTCAGTTTTGAATCAAGCTTTAATGCCTTTAGGAAATGACTATGTCATGGTAAAGGGAGCAACTGGCCAGAGTGAAAAAGCTTATTTTTATGAACCATTAAAATATAAACTGGTCAAGCAGGTAGGCATCCATAAATTTTTGTCTATGCCAAATTCACCGAATTCCCTGTTGGGAAAAGACCTATTGGAACAGCTGGAGGCCACGATAAAATTCAAAAAGGGTGAGATTACTCTGGAGGTAAATGATGATCAATATGTACAAATAATGAGCTTGTCTTTGGTGAATATTCCCATAGAAGGACAAATCGACGAGGAGATCATTAATCAGGTCTGCCCCGGGGTTTGGGTGACTGATGCCCCAGGACGTGCCAAGAATGCCCAACCAATAATAAGAAATTTGAAGGATGGACAGAGAGCGGTAAGAATCAAACAATACCCACTAAAGAAAGAAGACAGGGAAGGGATTCACCTGAAAATAGAGCGATTCCTAGAACTGGGCTTATTGAGGGAATGTGAATTGGAGTTCAATACCCCCATTCTCCCGGTCCGAAAACCAGATGGGTCCTATCGAATAGTCCAAGATCTGAGGGCCATTAACAAAATAACAGAGGTTCTATACCCCGGGGTTGCCAATCCACATACCTTGCTAATCACCTTAACCCCTGATTTAATTTGGTTTACAGTTTTAGAAGTAAAAGATGCCTTCTTTTGCCTCCCTCTCCATGAAGCCAGTCAGAAAAGTTTTGCATTCAAGTGGGAAAACCCTAAGAGCGGTCGGAAGACCCAGCTCACAAGGACAGTGTTGCGACAAGGTTTCAAGAACAGCCCTACCATCTTTGGGAACCAACTAGCGAAAGATTTGGGATTACGGGAACCACCATTGGAAGAAGGAAAAATACTACAATACGTGGATGACATCCTCATTGCAACTAAAACCAGAGAAGCCTGTGTCACCTGGACTGTAAGTTTATTAACTTTTCTTGGGCTTCAGGGGTACCGAGTGTCCCAAACAAGGCACAAGTGACTTTGCAGCAGGTTACATACTTAGGGTTCTGAGATCAGTGCAGGGCAACGGTCCTTGGGGCAAGCCCGGAAAGAAGCCCTATGCCAGACCCCTCGGCCACAGACTGTAAAAGAACTGCGGACCTTCCTGGCAATGACAGCGTGGTGCCAGCTCTGGATACGTGACTATGGCCTGCTGGCCAAACCACTGTATTCCCTGATAAAATCCAGTCAAAGTCACCTCCAATGGGATGCTGAGTCAGATCGGGCATTCCATCAGCTGAAGAAGGCCCTGATGTCAGCACCTGCACTGGGACTCCCTGATGTGAGTAGACCATTTCTCCTATTTTCCCATGAAAAGCAGGGAATAGCGTTAGGAGTACTGGCACAAGACCTGGGACCATACAGACGAGCTGTGGCGTACTTCTCCAAACAATTGGACGCTGCTGCCAAAGGGTGGCCTGGCTGCCTAAGGGCGGTAGCAGCAGTCATCCTGAATGTCCAGGAACCTCAGAAGTCTACCCTGGGTCAGAAAATGACTGGTTTCCTATCTCACACAGTGTCTACAGTCCTTGAAGTGAAAGGGGGACATTGGCTTTCCCCACAGAGATTCCTGAAATATCAAGCTATCATGGTCGAGCAGGATGATGTTGAGATTGTGACCACTAACATTGTCAACCCAGCTTCATTTCTTAGTGGGAAGGCTGGAGAACCAGTGGACCACGACTGCCTCGAGACGATTGAGACCACGTACTCTAGCCGCATGGACCTAAAGGATACCCCCATGGATGGGGTAGAGCACTGGTTCACAGATGGGAGCAGCTATATCCTCGGCGGAAAATGACATTCTGGGTACGCCATCACCACTGCTGAAAAGGTAATAGAATCTGGACCACTACCGGCTGACACTTCAGCACAAAAGGCCGAGATCATAGCCCTCACTCGGGCCCTGGAGAGGGCCGAAGGAAAGGCTGTGAATACTTGGACTGATTCTAAATACACCTTTGGAGTGGTACATGCCCACGGAGCAATTTGGAAGGAGCGAGGACTGTTGAACTCCCAAGGAAAGACTATCAAGCACGCAAAGGAAATTTTAAGACTTTTGAATGCAATCCAACTTCCTGAAAAAGTGGCATTTATGCACATCAGGGCACACCAGAAAGCGAGCACTGAATTGGAAAGAGGAAACGAACTGGCGGACAGAGAGGCAAAACAGGCAGTTAAAGAAACAGTACAGGTAGAGGGAGCACTAGTCCCAGACGGACAGATAACCCTAGAAGGTAAGCCAGAATACACTAAGGAGGATCGAAAGTTAATCACAGATTTGGAAGGAACAGACAATGAGGATGGGTAGGCTGTAACATCACATGGGAAACTCATAGTCCCCTCTTATACGGTTTGGCCATTGGTCCGGGAGGAACACAAGAAGGGACACTGGGGGGCGGAGGCATTACACAAATACCTTATCAGACACGGGACAGCTCGATATTTATACATCACTCTCAGACAAGCGACTCAGCAATGTGACCTTTGCCTCCAGACTAATCCAAAAATTGTCCCAAAACCAGAAATGGGCCAAATTGGGAAAGGGAATTGTCCGGGACAACATTGGCAAACTGATTTCTCAGAACTTCCTAGAAAAGGGGGGTATAAATACTTGCTTGTACCAACTGATACCTTTTCAGGCTGGCCAGAAGCCTTCCCATGCAGAACAGCTAAAGCTCGAGAGGTGACCAAGGTGTTGCTACAAGAAATCATACCCAGGTTTGGAGTCCCAGCGGTGATGTCCTCAGATAGAGGGCAGCACTTCATCTCCAAAGTTGTGCCAAAAATAAGCCACCATCTAGGGACAGATTGGCAACTACACACTCCATACCGGCCACAATCCAGTGGCCAGGTGGAGAACATGAATCACTTGATTAAACAACAGATTGTTACATTAGGACAAGAAACCAATCGGGCCTGGCCACAGTCTCTACCCCTAGCAATGCTACGGATACGAACTAGACCCCGAGCTAAAGAAGGGCTAAGCCCATTTGAAATCCTATATGGGCGACCCTATGGGGTACAAAAGGGAACCTCTTCACAAATTGGTGAAGAATTGATGACTTCCTATATGGTGGCATTAGGGAAACAGCTTCGTAAAATTGAAAAACAGGTGTTTGGAACCCGATGCAGGGGTTTGGGTGGGTCAGTGCATAACATACAACCTGGAGACTAGGTGTATGTTAAGTCTCTTACAGAGAAAACTGTGGAGCCACAGTGGGAAGGACCATACCAAGTGCTTCTTACCTCTTTCACGGCAATCAAGATCAGGGAACAAAGCGCCTGGATTCACCACTCCTGAGTGAAGAAAGCTCCTAAAACTCCTTGGAAAGTAACACAGGGTGAGGATGAACTGAAACTAAAGCTTTGCCGAGCAAAATGAGTATATTGCAGCCAGAAGTGTTTAGTAACTCGGCCTGCCAAGATTTAGTCAGGAAAATTGTTGTATTTGTAGTTATCGTAACCCAAGGGTCGAACAGCAACACCCCAGAATGGCCATGGACCCAAGCTCATATTGAATATACTGGGGATATGGGATCGCTCTCTGATAGAAAAAGCTTAAGCCTTGCCACCGTGGTTATGCATAAAAATGAAGTGTACCCCAAAAATTATTGGAGCACAGACCTTCAGAGAATGATGCCTCAACTGCAGGGAATGCTGGGTCAAAACATAAGCGTAGGATGCCGAGGAATTAACGGAACTTCCTACAAAAGGGCAAACCAGATAGCTGTATCCAATATAATAACAAACACAACAAATAGAAAGCCTTGCAGTATCTTGGATTGTTGGCATAATTTTACTCTAACACAACCTGTCTTTGTAACCTGGGTCTGGGCACGTGGTGAAATAAGATTACCATTGAAATCTTGTTGTCTATGCAGGAAAAGGTTGTGCTTGTTTAAGAACAACATGTCGCTTTGTGTCTGTAGAAGGAGTAGAAATAGACACCAGGAATCACTCGAACTTCTGTATTTGTAATTTTACCACCATCACAGGATGTGACTTTAGCTACTTTGCTCCTGTGGTTTCTCATCAAATCCTGAGATCAAACTATACACTAATTTCTGAACTAGAACCCACACCTACAGGGATGGATTTAGCAGTGACAAAAAGGTTGTTGAAACACCCAGACTTAATGCAGATATTAGAGGAAGCCAAGAATAATGGAAAGGAAACTCTAATAACTGTTCATCATGAGGCAAATGAGATAAGTAGGGTCTTGAAAAGGGTCAAAAAGGATGGAGAACACAAATGGTGGGATACACTTTTTGGGTGGTCACCTTCAGACACTGGACTTTTTCAACCTCCTAATGCATCCAATAGTAGTGTTGTTGATAGCTACCGCTATTTTATTATTTCTAGTAGGGACCCTATATATGTGGGTTTGGCGTATAGTTAGAAGAATAACTTCAATGTACGAAGCATTATACCAACCAGAATAGCCAAGTAAAAGAATTCACTTAACAGAAAAGGGGGGAATTGATAGAGGGACATATAGAAAATATATTTTATAACCGAAGATATATCGAAAATATTAATAGGGAGCTACACAGAAAAAAGCTCAGCTGCCACTGAAGGCCAACAGGGAAGCGTGCGCTGCCTGACGGCTTCTGGCCCACTCGGAGTTGCAGGCGGTCTGAACGGCGAGGAGAGCAAGCAGTCATTAGGGTGCCATGTTTGTGTTGAGTGAAAGAGCCAAGATCTGCTACACTAATCTGAAGGAATAACTGAAAAAAAACATACTGCTTTCTCTGGTCCGGTAGTTTCCCAGATAAAATACAAACAATGAAGGTGATCACTCAATGCAAATGACTTCTCAAGGTTTCACTTGCAACGTACATCACTGAAATACTTGAAGAATCTTAGTTCAGGAGGAAGACTTTCAGTGTTTCACAGTGTATTTTGTTTGACCCATCTGGCAATATTCCTGTATCACCAACACAAACACAGGCTTCTTTGTTCACCTGTGCATCCAAAGCAAAACCAGGTGATGCACCATTCACTGGAAGTAGGAACAAACACCTCCCTCCCCTGTCCAGGCCTTTTCTCTGGAGCAGAGGGCTTCAGCATCCACATGGGCATCTGACTGGATGCCTAGCCAGGAATCCTGCCTGCCAGCACGGCAAGACGACGGGGCAACCCCACCACCGGCTACACCCCCTGCTAACACTGTTTTGCAAAGCCTGCCTCAAACATTTAGCCTCTGTTGAAGATGCTCTAATTCCTCCCTTTATAAGCTAACATACCTGCAAGGAACCCTCTGCCCTGGAATTTACTTCATTGTGCCCTCAGCTAAAGCTATTGAACTGAGCCCTTGGATACTCCCTCATGGCACTGAGATTCAGTTCTTGAGAGTCCTGTCAACCTGCTAAGGGTGCAGAGAACTCTACAGGAGCAGCTGAAATCTCCCAGCTGAGGAAGGCTTCAGCCTCTGCAGTCACACCAGCCATCAGCGGCAGGGCAGGTGCGACAGAAAGGGTGGTACAGCACAAGGACGAGCACTGACAGCCGCTGTGAAGAAGCCACAGCCAGACTGCACCCCTTTACAAGCTGTTGTCCCCGTTACAGACAGAATGGTGTTGGCTTTGAGATCACACACGAGGAGGTGTAGCTCCATCCACTTGCTGTCCTAACAGTCAACAGCAGACACAGAGTAAACTGGGCTGTGCTATGGACCCAACAAGTTTCCACCTGAGAACACAGCACTGGCCGTTATGAAGTGCAAGAAGCAGATTAAGCTCTTGTACTGCAGAATCACAAAGGGCTTGGTGTCTTTTCCTAGAGTAGGGCCTAGCCAGGGGTTGGGGCCAACGGTCAGGATTCTAATGGTATGAACTGGCTGGGAATGAGCTATGACAAAGTGCCCCGTATCGGAAGGATATACAGTGGATGTGCTGCAGGCTGCCTCCTGAGACACGCCTGCAGTGCAGTTTTACCTGATCGAGCCACGCAGATGTGTCTCGGGTACATCTTTAGAAGCATAAAGCTAAGAAATAAAACAAGGATTGTTATAAAAGTTTTTTCTTTTTTCTGTTGGGGCACATTGAAAACACCTCCTCCTCTCTATCCACAGTGCCAACTGATGTTCTTTCAAAGGAGTTCTCTCTGACAAAAACAGAGAATTCTTATGAAAATGAACTCCCATCTATTAGTAGAAGCAGTAGTAGTAACAGCAGGCATAAAAATGTCACCAATGGAGTATCTGGGGCAGGAGAGCTCCTTGAGGCTGAAAGAATCAGCTTAGTGCTGTGGTTGTCTATGGGTTAAAAAAGAAACCAAACCCAACAAAACCACAAAGCAAAGCAATCCCAAACCAACAGCCCAACAGATTTCTGCAAAGTATATTTGGCTCCAATGACTGCCGAGAATCAGGAGTCTAAAGATCACTCAGGAACCCAAATCTTCTGGTCCATTTGGCCATTAGCACACAGGTGTTCGCTAGGCCAGTCAGGAGGTCACAGCCTTCTGCTCAACCAGAAACAATCTCTGCTTCTGCCTTCAGCGGAGAAGGCAGCTCAGGCAAATCCAACCGCGTCACAGCTGCCCTCGGCGGCACAAGGAACACCCAGAGCGCTCTCTCGCTTCCTCTTCAGCACAGTCACAGTTCGTGTAGGGAGTCGGGACGCTGCGACACTGAACTGAGGATGAACACTGAGCACCTGTAACCCCGAGACACGCGTAGAGCACACACTGCTTTATCAGACAAGAAATACAGAACACATACTCAGTTTCTCTAGGATCTCCTCATCGCTCATTTCGGGTTTCTTTCGCCACCGGTCCGTGTCTCTGTACAAAGCATTTGAGTTTTCAGGCTGGCGAGTGGTGGCTCCTTCAGCTGGTGCTGGTGCAGCCGCAGGTTCAATTACAGAGCGGGTGTAGGTCTGTGACGAGAAAGTATTTTGCGTCAGAAAAGCAGCTTGCAGAGATGCCCCTGAGATCGTGTTTCAAATGCAAACCCTTAGGAAGATGCTGTCTGCCCCATCCAGGGCTCTTAAAATGTTTGGGTTTGCTCTCCCCTTCTCAACCTCAACAGACAAAAGTGAAAGGCTGGCTTTACACAAGTTCATGGTCAGTTTCTTTTTCAATTTTCATTGATTTTCTGAAAAGATGCCTCAAACAATGAATTTACTGTGGTGCAAGGATACAGAAATAGGTCTGTCCAGGGCCCCAGAGCCTTGTGCCTTGATGCTCGTGTGTTTTCTCGGGTAACGACACGACTCTTTAGCTGCTACGCAAGTGTCTGAACAGAAGCAGGAAGCATCTCCCTTTTCTGATCACAACGGTGGAACTGACTTCTCATCAGGATTTCAAGCCGTAGGGAGTGGCCACGAGGAACTGCGTTCCAGTCCTTCAGAGACCTCCCTTCTCTTCACAAGGCAGAGCTGTGCAGGATTCTCCTCACCAAACTGCAGCCATGGAAAAGCTAAGGGGGCAGCCTAAGCTCTTCATTTACCTACTTGTACAGCCTGCGGAGAGCGACGGCTACCTCCAGGGGACACTTTCTCCTAAGGATCCCACAAGGGGGTGGACTGTGTCTGATGACCGCTCTCTCCGCTGATGCCAGAGAGCCCATACAGGCACTTTGGGCAGAGCTGCTCACGTTGACACCGCTGGCATTAACAGACACAGTGCTGCCTCTTATCTGATACTGATGAACACACGGTCCCTCTCAGAATCACAGGAAACTCATGACTACATGGGAAAGTTCAAGGCACACTTTCCTGGTGTCGGTGACGTGGGTGAAGCACTGGGTCACGGTAGGACTCCAGCCCGTTCATCCGTGGACGGCAAATGCTGTCTGATCCGAAACATGTAGCTCTGAATGACACCCGCTGCAGTGCTGACCAAAGCTGGGACTTCCTGATTTTGTATGTTCAGGCCACGGGGCGATAACAGGGGGAGGTTTGTTTTCCTCTTCTTCATCACCTTCATCCTCTCCTTCAGAAACAGAGGGAGCTGGTGGGGGTTGTGAGGCTGGTTTTGTGCTCTGTGGACAGACAGCCAGCAGCGTGAGTGACAGTCCCCATTCTGGCACTTGGGAGGTTTGATAATCACACCACACTTGAGTCTGCTTTTCCCTGCACTGTGACATCCAACCAGCATTCTCTGAGTCAGTAACTTTTGAAAGCTCCCGTCTGGACTGTCTCACCACTGCCTACGTCTGCTAGAGCAAACTGCCACAGCATCTGCCAATGCACCCGTACCCACGGGAAAAGCCATGGGGAAGGCTTACGGTGCTCTGCTGAACCCCAAACTTCATTTTAAAGGTGTGTTTTAGCAAGATGATGAAAGTGGCATCAATTGAAAATCTGAAGTGTGACTATTCAAAGATGACTTTCATTTTGTTAGACACGCTCTCTGCTGTGTAATCCCAAACCTCAAATTAAGGTGCTTGATACTCGAAAATAAAGGCCAAATCCCCGTTCAGTCATTTGCTATTCAGTCCACTCACATCAACACTACTAAAGCTGGTCAATATTCACGGGGAGGGCATGACTACATCTCTGGGATTGCTATGCAATCCAGTATTCATTAGAGTGGAGGATTATTTCAAACTTTCTTGCAATGGTTCCAGTCACTTACGTATCAATTCTAACCTTATCTATATTCAGCTCCACATCCAGCTGTACTAAGGAGAAATCATAACAAGTAACAGAAATCGACACTAAGTTGTTAAAAATTAAAATGGATTAATTAGACAGTACTGAATACTGTTGTGAATGATATATTCCACCATGCCCAAGAACAGCAAGCGATCTTCTGTCTGCAGAACCAGACTTTCATCTGTCTAAAAGTTCTTGAACAGAAAATTAGAGAACAGCCAGTGACCCCTTTACTGCCGCTGCATAGACACTAAAAGGTATTTTCGTTCAGCCTGCGAGGCTGGCACTCTGTCACCAAAGGCAAAGCTCACAGCCTGCTCCACAGTTCTGAAACGCCATGGAAGGAAGAGGTTCCTTTCACACTCACCGAAGGACGGGCTTCTGGGTATCCATGGGCGCTTTCACCTGCAACGTGCAAGGGAGAATTAACCAGATGCTGTTATAAAACTGCCTGATGGGGGGAACCCCACAAAACAAGTAAATCCAAACAGATAGCATTTCTCTTTCACAACAGCCCGCCAGCAGCAACAGCTATTTTACATAGCAAGCAAGACAGCAGGACAATATACTAGGCTACTCTTTTTCTAGAGTTTCTGGTGTCTATGTTTTGCCCGGTTTTGCCAGCCAATAAAATAAACAGAAATTTGATGAAGAAAATGCAAATTGCTCTTTAACAGTCAATGCTTCTGCTCTGCCCAAGAGCTAAAGCAGCTTCTTTTCGTAGAATGGTTTGGGCTGGAAGGGACCTTAAAGACCATCTCGTTCCAACCCCCTGCTGTGGGCAGGGACACCTTCCCCCAGACCAGGCTGCTCCCAGCCCCATCCAGCCTGGCCTTGAACCCTGCCAGGGAGGGGGCAGCCACAGCTTCTCTGGGCAACCTCTTCCAGTGTCTCACCACCCTCCCAGGAAAGAATTTCTTCCCAAGATCGCATTGAAATCTCCCCTCGTTCAGTTTCAAACCGTTACCTTTCGTCCTATCACGGCACTCCCTGACAAAGAGTCCCTCCCCACCTTGCCTGTAGCCCCCCTTTAAGCACTGGAAGGGCGCGAGAAGGTCTCCCCGGAGCCTTCTCTTCTCCAGGCTGAACAACACCAACTCTCTCAGACTGTCCTCACAGGGCAGGTGCTCCAGCCCCCTCACCACCTTTGTGGCCTCCTCTGCACTATCGGTACCTTAATGGTATTTTTGTTGGAAAATCAACTTGGTTATTAAGGAACAGCAAAAGGACACATCGATACAGAAGCCAGATATCCTGCACCTAGTAAACCCCTCTGCTTACCTGCTAGATCCGTCATCAGCCACACTTTGTCTAGCAAAAAACAGAAGGAATGGGCCAAAGGCAAAAGAACACTGAAGAGCACACCACAGACTTGCTCCTTCACCTTTGCAGCGCTACACTACAAGTCTGCAGATGGGGCCCAACCAAGGGGACAAAAGGGCACTCTCGTCACACCCTCCTGGAAGGAGCGTGCTACAAAGGCTGCTCTGGGCACTGACACCTTCCTTCTCCTCTGGGCCAACGTTCCCGTGACATCATGACAGCAGCCCTGAAAAATGTGCTGTGTCACAAAGCATCCCAAAAAATTCTCTTCCTCTGGAACACGAACACATTGCTCAAAGGATCCCACAATAACTCATAAAACGCACAAAACAAGTATACCCTGTACCCAGTCTGAATTTGACAACAGCTAGAACAGCTTGTGGGTTCTTCTTCTGCTCCAGTTTTGTTACGCTGGAGGTCTGGACCAGCCTGGCCCACTGCTCTGGAGTGCCCTGTAGATGTCAAGTGGAAAGAAGGAGCATTTAGAATACTGAACAGCCGCAGCCTCACACATCTTGACCAAGCTCCCATGCTACCTGTAAGATTACTTTCACAAATTTTGGTTGACACCTTACCATTCAAGTTAGTAGCTTCTACACTAGATGCAATCATTCTCTTCTCTACCAAAATACACAGCTAAAACCAGGATTAACTTTACAATCAAAAGAAAGTTAGGACTGTGATAGGAAAAAAAGGGCATGAAACTCATTTTAAATCAACTCTGCTCTTCATGGCATAATGATTTAAGACTTCACTTGTTTTCCTGGGGATTCAGTGCAGGCACAACCAGACGGTTCTGTATTTGTGGACAACACCGTGTATTTTAGGAGCTTTACACTGGATTTTGAATGCTTAATAACGCAAACCCATCTTGCTGAAATGATCACTGCTGTCTGACTAAAAGCTAAACCCCATCCTGATACAATTCATTTGCAGCATACCAGGGAACCCTGCGGGCTTAAGAATCTGCATTTAAATTCTCAAAATCCTAACACTGAGTTCCGCCACTGCTGCTAAGGATGCCTCTTTTGCGAGCTCCTGTAGCTCTCTAGGTTCTCTCCTGTAAAGATGCAGAAACCAGGGACTGGGAAAACAGGCAGAAAGTGCCAAAGCCTTGGCTGAAGTCTCGGACATCTTACGAGGGAGGGTGGCATTTCAAAATTGATCCAATCGCTGAAAGCCGCAGCTCTGCGTTCAAACTATATGGATGAACAATTGCTTTAAATCTCCAGTGCAATTTCCTGAATTGGAAAGCCTGTCATTTTCCCCATATACCTGCACAGCCAACACCTACCAGCCAATTGCAGGCCTTACTGAATGAAAAACTCCACCTGAAGAACATTTAAACTTAGCCTTGGTGCCACCCCAATCTAGGGTTTGACTGGCTGGGAAGTCAGTCAGTCTGCGTCTGCGTCCATTTCTCACCTCCCTCCTAGTTTAACAACTCTCAAAAGTAACATCGCTTGTGGTCATCCATCTCCTGAGCCTTTTACGATTGACAAATCTCACTTCAGCCCACTTTTAGTGACCCTGATAAAGCGTGAGTGGAACAAAGGCTGAGAGAAGCTGCCTTCCCTCTGATGCATCAAGAACCCATGTTCAACAGAGATTTATTTCTCTGAGAAATGGTCACAATAATGCCAGTTCTGGACAACTCCCAAACACCCAGATAAACACGGCATAAACCCACATGCAAACATCTATCCTGCTGGTGGGTACCTCACATATTGGGCTTCCCTGCAGAACCAGCATTCTCCAAGACTAACTACCACGTGGCTGGATAATACAGCACAGAGCTGTCTGTAGGATCTTCTCTAGTGCCAGTGGTACCTCTGTAACAGCCGAGAGGGGAACTGCCATTCTACCAAATACATTTGTCTTTTCACTCGAAAAATGACCGAAAAAATGTTATAGAATCAGAGAAGCGTTTTGGTCGGAAAAGACCTTTAAGATCATCAGGTCCAACCATTAACCTAACACGACCAAGCCCACCCCTAAACTAGGTCCCTAAGCACCACATCTATACGTCTTTTGAACACCTCCAGGGATGGTGACTCCAACACCTCCCGGGGCAGCCTGGGCCAATGTCTGACCACACTTTCAGTAAAGAAATTTTTCCTAATAGCCAGTCTGCCCTGGCCATTACCTCTTGTCCTGTCATTAGTTACTTGGGAGAAGAGACCAACACCAGCCTCACTACAACTTCCTTGGAGGGAGCTGTCGAGAGCAAATTCCTGTCTTACAGCGCTCACTTGAGGTATGCGAGAGCTATTAACACAAACTCAGGAACTCAGTCACGCTTAAAGCGCTCATGTAGAACACAAAACAGTCACATCCTCTCACATCTTTCAAGCAAGTACTCTGCCCCCCAGGATCCCCCCTCACCTCGGCTGCCCTCCTTACCAGTTTAAGGTGTGTCTGGTCGACATATCCTCACCGTGGTGCTGAGCAGGCTTCTCTATAGATCTGATGTGACGTGACTTCACGCTAACAGTTGTGAGAAACCCAGAGATAGACGAGAGGTTTATACTGTGCCTCTCACAGTGGGACTCTCTATCGGGATCTCCAAAGGCCCGTGTATCACCGTCTATCGATGACAACACGAAAACGAATACACGTGCCATAGTAACACATCAGCAGGAGAGGAAGGAGCAGTTGTTCAGGTCCTGTCTTTGCCTTCCGTATTCCCTCCGTGCAGCGCCAGGGACAGCCACGCTATGCACAGCAAAAAGAGCTGGATGAAGACAACTTTGCGTGTGTCTGACTTCAAAAGCACGTGTCCCCGTCCACCCTTATCAACCAGGATGGAGCTTTGCGAAATCTATTTCCTGGCACATCAGTCTTCTAACATAAAGCACTACTACGCTCATGGACTTTTAATTAACATTTTTCTCTGATGTTTTACTATTATGTCTGCCAGCTGCCCAAGTTTACCTAGGGGTCTCATCCAAAGCCTGAACTCGCTATGGACCAGCACCCTCCCAGCCTGGGTCTGTCTTTGCTCACAGACACTAGCTCCACAAGGCCTCTCTTGCTGTGCCTTTCTTCTCCTGCCTTACAGCCTCCTTCAGTTGGAAGATGCTCTGCTCTTCTCTTCAGAATTACAGTCTAGAGTACTTTGGGTGTTTCTAATCCTTTCTCTGCATTGTTGCATTTACCCTCATTAAATAATTAACTGTCACCTTTGGTCTGTACTGCACACCCCTACACAATGTGAAGAGATGAATTATTTTCAGTTAGCATGCAGGAAAGATGGCAGCAATAGATCAAATACAAAGGCAAAGGCTTTTCTCCTTCTTTTATCTCTACGACGATGTTGTTTGATTTTCAGGATAGATGTTGCCAGTTACAAGACATCATCTCCATTCAGCACATATAACTTTTGACTGGAGATAACAAAATTGGCTTCTCCTACCTCAGCATTTCCAAGCAAATGCAGTGAAAGTTAGATTTAAAGGATCATCAAATTCAGTTCAAAGCAACAGCCAAATCTAGAAGCGAAATAAGGCATTACAGGAAACGTTCCATCAAAAGCAGCACTTGTCCATTCTAGGCCTCTCCTGCCAGCGGGCAAGTCTTCCACCAGCTCATTCCCTAAGATTTGCCTCATCTGCTTCACAGACCTCTGCCTACCAGACTGGGGATAGAACATCCGTCATCCAAATGCTGATAAACCATAAATTAAATACAGCACTCAACATCTCCTTGCAACACCCTCACCCCTCCCCAGTCTAAAAACTCGGACACTTCTCTCTGTGCCCTGCAACTCACATCACTTCTGGGTTATGTAAGCTGGCAAAAGGAGACGAAAAGGCATGACTCCCTTGAAGCAATGACTGAGTGGATTCAAGGGGTTTATACTGGGCATTCCTGTTGGATCTTCTCACAAACACCCCTCACAATACACTCCTGCCGCACAGCAGTTAGCCACAAGGGCCACCCACACTACCTCAGCAACTCTTATAGACCAAAGAGAACAAGAAAAGAGTTTTCTGTCTTCCACGGTCTGCAGCATCACCATCATTATTACGTTAAAAGAGCAGTTGTTTGGCAGAAAAACATGACTCAGCTAAGTAGCAGCTTTTCTCCAGAGAGAGAGAAAGGGTTTGACCCCACGCTTGTGCCCTCCTGTTTGCTTGCCTCCTCTTCATCTCATTCTCTTCTTTCCTCCATCCCCTCTCCCTGCCACTGTCACTCACACTGTCCTCCCATCCTCCTTCCTGCTCTGCTCCTCCTGTCCTTCCCCAGCAGCCTTGTCCTTTTCTTTCTCCTCCATTAATCTCAACCCTGCTGGGACACCGGATGGCTGAAGGTCAGACTGCTCCCATCCGCAGCTCAGTCTAGAGCAGCTTCAACAGAACTGAGACTGTTCACCCAGTAATCGTCACATGGATGTACCTCCTCAGCGGAAAGGGGCATCTGAGCTGGGGTGGGCCTGCTGCCCCTGCATTGCTTTAGGCTGAATGCTCTACAGCGCCTTCACGGAGCCACCAGCTCACACACAGCACTAATTGATTCCATAGCATGGCAATTACAGGCGGTTTAATGAAGGAAGAACAAGGCTGGATCAAACAACCAGAAGAACACAAGTCATTTCCTTCTGCTCTCAACTCTCCTCAGGTAAAGCACTCTGCTGAAAGGAAACACAAATGCTGTCAACTCCACCGAGGCTCCCGTCACCACCATTACCAGAATAGCCTCCATAAAGTGTCTTCTCAGGCCCGTACCCAGTGGTTAGTCTAACAGACTGATGCTGGTTTTCTGCAGTGAGTGCTTGCAACTCAAAAAACCCAAAAGCACACCCCCCAACCCCCACCCCAATGTAGCATTCCTTTCATTACTTTACCCAAAATAAGACCTATGGTTGTTCTTCCCTGCAGCAGGCACACATGAAGCAGCTATACAAAAGGCAAATCTCCTGTCACAATGTCGAAGCAGACTGGGTGCTGCAGGCTGTTTGGGGCAAATCAGTGCCCATTTACCATCTACCTCCCCCACAACACCTTGTTCGAGCTTTGTGAACTGCTACAAGTCAACTGATGGAGCCACTTCACAGACTGATTCGGGGCCCCAAAGACTTCAAGATCTTCCTCTGAGGTATCTTTTAGACCTTATTTCAATGACAGTTACAACGGCTCCACTCAATACTTGAGAAGAAAGTCAAAAGTTGAGCTTTAGCATAAAGCCCAGTAGTACGGCCTTGAAAAGAAATCAAAAGGCTTCAGCTGTTTTGAGAAGAACGTATAAAAAATCCTTCCCTTGCTCTCACCAAGGTCTGACATCCATTCTTTGACCAAGTTACTCAGTTTTCCAGGAACAACCAGCCTGTAAAGAAAACTCATCCGTTTGTCCTAAAAAAATGAAGAGGTGAACAAGTTTTACAGCCTTGTTAGACCTGCGATTCAGATCTTCCTCGTCTTCAAATACCCCACATGGCTTCATCGCTTCAACCAGCTTCTGAGTATGACGGCAATCTATATCCTTAGCAGGAGCCAAGCTAATTACACAAGTAATTCCATAGTGCCTCCGGGGCTGCTTCTGCAGCCTACAAGTACTGTGGGAGAAAATAAAATGCTGAAGACTCCACAAAAGCAAAAAAAGAAACTTATTGGGAAACACCCTTCAGCTTACAGGTTTCCAAATCAACTTCTACTCTTTTACCCAGCACTAACAGAAATGAGAAAAAAAATCCTGCTGATGATTTTTAGATAACTTGACCCAATTTAGAAGCCACAACTACCTCTTTTGAAAAACATTTGGGGATAGAAGAAAAGATCCAAGTTGCTACCAACTTAACACAACTGATTTGCATTGCTCTGGACAGCTAGAACTAATCACCAGGAAAGGAAAAGGTTTCAACCCTACTAAGGGCCACACAGCAGAGGTTTTGGACCCATTTCCAGTTCCATACCAGTTTTGACTTAAGGATATTCCCATCAGCTTCCTGATGACACTAAACAAGACAGTTTAACACCGGCTTCTTTTCGTTCAATGTATTTGCTGTGCTGCTGCTGATTCTGGAAGGGCCTTCTAGTGGAAGGAGAAATAACAAAGCAGTCTGTTAAACACAGCTCATGCAGTAAATTCAGTATTACCTTGGGTTTGTTTATGGAAGAGTGGGAGAACATGAACCAATCTGCAGCGAATGTTGCTGGGAGAGCCTCCTGCTCGTAACACGGTGTTCAGTTTTTATAGTCCAGAGGCTCAGCTGTACACACGGCTGTTTTATCTAAAGCAGTCAGCATACAAAGCAGCCCAAGCCAAGCTCTGGTTGTAGAGGGTGTTCAGATCTGGCTCAGCCAGCTCACTGCCCCGTTAGGCAGAGCACGACACCAGGCACCTGGTTTGGAGCCCCCCAGGTTACTGCCCTGGAACTCCAGCTACAGCAAGGCATCATTTTCACCTCCCACCCTCCACTTGTCCTGCGTGTTGAGGCTCATTTGCAGTCAGAAGCAGCACAGGACCGACAGGGCAGGGCAACATTCAGTTAAAGGCAGCATTAGCTTTTTTTTTTTTTTTTTTTTTTTTTTTTTTACATATAAACCCCTTGCTTTAGAAAGGGAAAAATGGAGAAAACCCCCGACTTTTCACTACCAGCTGAAACCAGCAGAGAGAGAGGAGTGGGACAGGAGGCAAGAACTGTACTTAACAGATGAAGGATCCCTACAGAAACACTAGCAGCAACAGGGGGAGACCCATCAGAAGGTCTATTCAACTCCTCCTGCTTGTCAGAGTCCATACCCAGACCCTAAGGCTAAAGGCATTAATGAGGCCATTACTCAAAGCGGGTATTTTCCCCCTTCACATGTGGACAAGTGCAGAGATCAGCTGGGTCAGTCAAGAGATGCTTTTGAGGTACCTGACCCACTTCAGCTGCAGTGGGATTAGGAAATGCTCAAAGGACAGCTTCGACACTGGGGTTGAAAAAGGACACCTGATTACAGCTCCTCATTTCTAGTCGTTGCCCTGACTCTCCCATGCAGGGAAGATGGATGTCTCTCTCTCTCGGAGCAGCTTTATCCAACTACAGACATAGCTCTTAGTCATCTGGTGGGTTTTCTTCCCCCCTCCTCTCTATGAGCTCCTTTGTCACACTTTCTTCTATGTGCTTTCCAAAAAGCTGGGGCGGGGGGGGTATTAGCACTGTAAGTCCTGTTGTCCCCCAAATCAGGGTTCTTTTACTCAGTCTGCAAAGAGCTGAAAAACACAGTCAGGATATTTGTTTAATTCCAGTCCTGCACAGAAAAGTGTGCTAGGTGGTACCTCCACAAAGCTAGCACCCCTTTGGGGAAAGAAGCTGGGTCTTAAGATACAAAACAACAACAAAGGAACTGCAGTGAAGTAAATGATGTCCCTCCTAACTTGACCTAGGAAATCAGACATTTACCATTCTCTTATCTTCAAACTCCTGTTGTCTTTGTTTGAGATCAGTTTGGTGCCACCAAGGTCTGACACCCCTATGAAGACAGGCTGAGAGAGTTGGGGTTGTTCAGCCTGGAGAAGAGAAGGCTCCAGGAGGACCTGGTAGCAACCTTGCAATACCTGAAAGGGGCCTCTAAGAAGGCAGGGAAGAACAATTCGCAAGGGTTTGTAGCAATAGGACGAGAGGTAGTGGTTTTGAGCTAGAAAAGGCTAGATTTCGGTTGGACATTAGGAAAAAGTTCTTTAATATGAGGGTGCTGGGTCACTGGAAGAGGTTGCCAGAGAGGTACTGGAAGCCCCATCCCTGGAGCCATTCAAGGTCAGGCCTGATGGGGCTCTGAGCAACCTGACCTCGTTAGAGATGTCCCTGCTTGTTGTAGGGGGTTTGGACTAGATGGCCTTTAGAGGTCGCTTCCAACCCAATACATTCTACAATTCGATGAAGGAGAGAGAGGAGGACAGGGGCAGGGAGTGGGACATGCAGGCAGAGAGAGAAAAAGCAGCTCAGGCAAGAAGCCAGACAGACTGTGAACAACAAGGAGGAATGCAGATCGGGACAAAGAGGCAGTGAACAAAAAAACAGCCATGCGCTGCAGGACAGAGACAGAGGAAGGAAAAAAGAGGGGCAGGGAGCAAGACAGAGGGAGAGCAAGAAAAACCAAAGGGGCAGGTAGAATAGCAGAACAAGAGAGGGGCTTGGAAAGCAGAGAGGGACGAAGAGGGAGCAGGGTATGAGAACAGACAGAAGAAAGGTACAGGGAAGCAAAAGAGTGACGCCAGTGATGGAAGGTGGGAGGGCACAGGCACAGGGAGGCACCTGGAGCAGAAGAGGGGTGACACGGCCCCAAGTGTGGACGGAGGGTCGCAATCGCGACAAATTTATCTACACAACTGCAGATAAGCCGGCCCGTCTTTATTGCAGCGCTGGGAAGCACGGGGACAGCTCCACCCGACGGGCTTCAAAGTTACATCAAAAATTCAACATCTTACACCCTTTTTCTGCAAAGTCATGATCTTTAACAGATTTTAACATAAGCATGCATGTTATGCCCGCTATTAATTTTGACAGTTACAATGATTGGTCCGCCCTATTCTATAACTTTCTTAATAGTCCTTTCCTAATCTAGTCATTCGTTATCTTACTGATCAAAATCTCTGATATACAAATTAGGATGGGGAGGATGGGAGAGTCTTCACAGCAACATTCCTTTGTTTCAATGGTTTCATCACATAAGATAAGAGAACTAGCTGAGAACGTACAATTTCACCCCTTGTACCTGCCTCCCTCCCTCCTCATTCTGTGTTCTGTACAGTTTCCCAATCCACAGCACCTTCAGCTTTGGCCATCTTCCTAAGGCCTGCATCTGCTGTCTCTTAGCATAAGTGAGGTTTTGTCTACTCCTTACCATAATGTAAATTAATTGAATCAGGAAAGAATTAACTATAAGATGTTAGTTGTTCATTCAAAACAATTAATTATCAATGAAATCAAAATTCAGATCTGATTATAACACAAGGGCCCAGGACTCACTGCAGCTCCCGCTCTTGGTGCTGCTGGGAGGATTTTACTGTTGAGACACTTCTGTCTCTGCCTCTCTCAGCTCTTACAATATGAGGCTTCCTACATACACAGCCTCACTGCGCACACACACACACACACACACTACATGGCTGTACCGTGCTTTGGTTACGCACACAGACCCCGCGGTGCATGTTGGTGACCAGCTCTGCTCAGGACTACTCACAGCGACCCTTCCTCACGCCGAGAGGCCGGCTGTCTCTTGTCTGCAGCTGGGGGCAGCTCGCAGCCGGATCCCCTTCGTGTCCTTGTCCGGCTGCTTTTCCTTTTGCCCATCTCCTCAGCTTCAGCCTGAGCTGGATGCAGCTGACGACATTCCCAGGGCAGGAACAGACAACCGAGCCCCTGGCACGGCCTCTGGCAGAGGGAAAGAACCCTGACTGTCACAGCCGGCCCCAGGCCGGAGCCCCTCCTGCTGCAGCCGCTCCTGCAGACCCCGCTCCTTCCCCGCACGGCTGCTGAAGGCCCCTGGGTTAACAGAGCCCTGGGCCTGCCCGAGGCCCCGCTCTCCGCTGCCAGGACAGGCCGTGGGGCAGCCTGGGGCTGCGGGACTGGCCTCAGGGGAGGGGCTGGGGACGGGGCAGCTGCAGGGGGGGAGCAGGGCTGAGGGGGCTCAGGGGGGCTCTGGGAAACGGGATGCCCAGTGCCTGTGCTGGGGGGGGTCTGTCTCCTTCTCCTTCCCCTGCCCAGCCCTCAGGTCACCCCCGGGGATGCCCCAGCCGGCCCGGCTCCGGCTTGGAGCTCCCACCCACCACCCCCGGGCAGCCAGCAGGCAGAAGACACCCCGTCACCCACCCAAGGGCCTCACTCACCTCAGGGGCAGCCCCAGCCCTCACCTCAGACGGGCCACGCAGCATCCCGGCAGAGCCATCCCAGGAGCACCCGTGCCCCCCGCCCGCGGCTCGGCCCTACCAATGACGTCCAGGTACTGCCGCACCACGCTCTTGGGGTCAGGGCCCAGGAAGACGTAGAAGTCCAGGATCCCGCCCGTCGTGCGCCAGGTCAGGGCCGGGCTGGGCTGCAGGAGCGCATCTGGCGAAGCACGAGCGCCGGAGGAACAAGCTGAGGATGGGGACGTGGGCCAAGCCCATGCCCAGCACCTCCGTGGGACTCACCCATCGCGTTGCTGTTCAGCAGAAAGACGCCGTGAGCCGAACCGCTGTCCTCCATCACCAGGTAGAAAGGGTGGGAGCCGTAGAGGTTGACCTGGGGCTGGAGTAGAGCACAGCGCAGTGTGGGTGAGGCTCCGTTGGAGGCCCCAGCACAGCACCCACCCACCCACCTGCCTGCCACTGGCCAGAAGCACCGTCACGGCTCGGGGTGCAAAGCCAGGGCTTGCAGCCCCAGACACTGCCTGAGTCAGCAGAGCTCTGCCCCAAACAAGAGCCCTGGATCGTGTCAGGGAAAGCGGCTTCTGAGCCAAACAAGAGCCCCAGGGGGGAAAAAGCCTGACTTGGGGACAACAGTCCCCCGGGCTTGCTCAGGGCTGAGGCCAGGTCCCAGAGCTCCACAGCCGCCGATGCCTTTCCCCAGCCCCAAACAAGATGTCAGAGGTTGCAGGGCCACCCCCACAGGCGCAGATGAGCCACCTCCCTCTCCCTCAGCCCCGCTCCGTACCACAGGCGTCATATCCCGATTCCAGAGGGTGACCCTGGTCCACGCCGTGTCGAGGACCAGCGGCGTCTGGTGCTCCCCCAGCCCAGAAATGAAATGGGAGGGCAAAGAGGTGGAGATCTGCAGGAACTGGTCTGCGAAGAAGAGGGGCGCAACAGTGGTGTTCAGCCTGCCGGAGAGAAAGGGAGACTCCGGCAAACAGCCCCAGCGGTGCCCAGCAGCTGGGTTTCGACTGATCTCTGGGACTCCTGCTCCCCTTCCCAGGCACCGAACCGCAGAGGGGCTCAAAGCAAAGCCCCCGCAGCCGCTGACCGCCACCCCGCTGCTGTCACCGCCATCCCCTGCCGCATCCCTGCTCCGTCCCACGCACCGCTGGGGTTGGGGCCAGGACCCGCTTCCAGACCGAATCCCTTCGGGAAGGCTCGGGGCAGGACGGGCACTTACAGGACCTGCCCGTCGCGCTGCCGGCAGACGACGAGGCCGAAGGGATCCTGGTTGATCTGCAGCCCGTAGAGCGGGGAGGCGGCTCGGCCGCTCGACCGCGGCGTGGCCAGGGGCACCTCGTACCGCTGCCGGGCCGGGTCCCGCAGCTGCGGGGACAGAAGGGAGGGGGGGGGTGTCAGCGGGGGGGTCCGGAGCACCGGGGCACCGGTCCCGGGGCCGGCTCGCACCGTGAAGCGGAGGCGGGTGGGGGTCTCCAGCGCCACGTCCAGCCGCCAGCTGCCCACGGTCCCCGGCAGGAAGCTGGCGGCGACGCAGCGGAGCCGGGTGGCGGAGCCGGTGGCGGTGGCCGTCAGGTTCTCCGCCCGGTAGCTCCGGTAGCCGCTGGGGAAGAAGCACCAGGGCGGGCCGGGGCTGGAGCCGGGCTGGAGCCGGAGCCGGCGGGTGCGTAGCAGCAGCCCCGCTCCTCGCAGTCCGCCCGCGACAGCAGCCGCTCGGGGCCGCAGTCGAAGCGTTCGCCCGGGGGCACCTGGCAGCCGGCGGCCCCGGGGCTGCCCGCCGCGGCGGAGCCCAGCAGCGCCAGCAGCAGCAGCGCGGCCGGGAGCCCCGGCCCCGCCATGGCCCCGCCGGCCCGGCCCGGCCTCCCAGCAGGCGCGGCGGGACCGGCCCCACGGCACGGAGGCGTCTGCGGGGCGGGACCGGCCCCGGGAGCGGGCGGGCGCCTTCCCCCGCCGGGGCCGGGGCCTTCCGCCTCCCGGAGCTGCAGGGAAAGGCGGTGAGAGAGGGGGGGCCCGGAGGGGAAGGGGGCGGCTGCCCCCAGCGCCCCAGGCCAGGGGGAGGGATGAAGCCACCCTTGTGCAGCCAAGGAAACAAAAATCAGTTGCACTGCTACAGCTTTGGTGACCACTACCTGCTACACAGACTTAGTTTTTAGATATTTGTTTATTTACAAAGCCTGCAGGCTCCAGCAGAACAAGAGCTGAGGGTTACATGGATGGGGTTGGTGGCAGTCAGGCTTCCTGCGAGCCCAGCCTGGAGCCCAAGCACTGTCTGAGCCACTGGAGAGTCCGGTAGTGCTGGGGATGGTCCTGCTGGATCTGCTGGACGATGGCATCGATGGTCTGGAGCCGGTGGCGCAGTTTCTGGTGCTCATTTCTCCAGGCTTGCTCCGTGCGGCACAGGGGAGTGTACGTCCCTTCCTTCAGCGCCTGCAGGTGCTTCCGGCGAGTCTGGTAGGACACGATCTCCAAAAGGTTCTGAGGAAAGCAACAACAGAAATTGCTTTGACAGCAGGCCGCAGAGAGAAAAGCACTAAGAAAGGCAGGTGACTTTTGTCACCGGTACTGGAACCATCACATTCTGAAAGGGAAGGGCTTCTGAAGAGGGACAGGGCTATCAAGTCCCCTTTGTACCGGCAGAACAGCTGCTAACGGGTACAACCAGAGAAGTGGTTAGGTTGGAAGAGACCTTTAAGATCATTGAGTCCAACCATAAACCTAACGCTGCCAAGTCCACCATTAAACCGTGTCCCTAAGCACCACATCCACACGTCAGCTAATAGAAAAAAAAAAAAAAAATTAAATGTTCATCACAGAATTCCATAAACCAGAGAAATACCTGCATGCACAGGGCAACCCTCGCCAGGACAGAGTTTGACCAACTTACAACCTTTGCAGGAGGCCATTCAAGACCTTCAGCTGGCTCTCAAATCTGTAACATATGAGCAGCCAGAAAGCGCTCACAGAGGAGAGCTGTGACCGGGTATTTTCAAGACACAAACCATGTCCTGCAGGCTGATGTCTCCAGGTGAATGCTGCCTCGCTAAGAGTACAACTGCAGCCCCAATTCAGGACCCCCATGAGCCCTCAAGGTGTGCTCAGTTAAAGTGCCGCTAAAATGCCAAGCACACTCAGTTCAGGATGGTGGCGAGACAGGGAGATGGGGAGCTGGCACCAGGAGAAAGCAGCCGGTCCCGTCGGGCTCGCGAGCTCCAGGGAGCGGAGCCGCTCACCCGTCGCTTCCTGTTCCGACGAGCTTCTGCGTCTGCATCGAGGCCGTCGCACTCAGCCTCCAGCCTGCGCAGTTCTCGCTGCTTTTCCGAGAAGGCGGCACCGAGGGACGCCTGGGCGCTCTCCAGCTCCAGGAGGGTTGTGTTGCAGTCCTGAACGTTCTGGCAAACGGAAGAGAAGGAAAGGGCAGAGTGTGGTTCTTCGTCCAGCTGCACTCCCAGCCATCTCCCCAGAACTCTCCTGTGGGGTTTTTTAAGGAGCCTCCAAAGCCTGTCCCGTCTGTGTCCCGACACCCCGCGTGTCTGCGCTCAGCCCACCCTGGTGCTCCTTACAGCCCCGGTGAACTCCTGCAGCCCTGCTCTGCTCGCTCACCTTCTGGGCTTTGCTGATCTTCTTTCTCAGCTCCTGTTTCTTGCAGTGGAAGACGCTCTTGGGGACAAGCTTCTTGTCTCTTTTGCTCTGACCCTCTCCACAAAGCGCTATCACCTCTCTGCGAGAAACAGATGCCTCCATATCACGAATCATCTTCTCCTGCTGCTTCATCAGCTGGCCGTAGCGGACCTGCCGTGTGTCAAGATATGAAATAGGCTGAAAGTAACAAATGTTCACAAACGGCACCGAACCGATTCTGTGCGGCACATCCCCTCCACATAAACCAGACATACGTGACACGTGAGTGTTGGCAAGCCAAATTTGCTCTAAACCCAAACCCGGCTTGCCCTGTGTGGATCTGGAAAGCAAAGGGCTGGATTATCAACTCGTCTAAAGTAATCTTCAAAAGGTTTCACTGGAACTCCTTAGCAATAGGAAAAGCAGAAGAGTAAAGTAACCTGGGAACAAAAGGGAAGAGTTGCTTTGCCAGAAGACAGAAGGCTTCCCTAACCAGTGATTAAGATGATGCAATATTTAGTCATCAACATTCCTTTGCTTATAAATTGGGGTCACGGCATAAGGTGGCAAACATATTATGTTTTAAATAGATTGCTCAGGTGTCTCTAGACTCTGCTGCAGCCCGTTACACGGCAGGCGCAAGGAAGGCACGAAGAGCACGCACGCTGGATGTATTTCATTCGGCCCAGCTGGAGGGTGTACGATTTCCAACATTGCTGTGGCCTGGCAATGCTGCTTCCCCAGCCCGTTTCTCATCTCCTGCCTTCAGCAACGCCGAAGCTGAATCCATCGTGTGCAGCTTCCCCTCCCCAGTGCTCCTCCCCCGGGGCTCACCTGCATCCTGTGAATCTCTGTTCTCATGGCGTGGAGCTCGCCGTGCCCTGACTCAGACTCCACCGCCGCACGCATCTCTCTCGTCAGCTGGATCTTCTTCTCCCACAGCAGGATTTGATGCCTTCAGTGACAGAAAGGGAAAGCGGCACCTTTGTCAGTGCCCGAGAGGACGCTCGCTCCCTGTGCACGCGTGGCAGCACGCTCCCGAGCTCAGTCCTGAACATGGAGCTGAAGGTGCAGCAGAACCTGAGGGTTTGCACGTGGGACACGTAAAAGGGCAGCCAGGAGCAGCGTGGAACCAGACAGGGAGCTCCGCCATCCACAACGTGGCACAGTGGTGGCACGGTGACTAACAACAAGCGTGCCCAGGCTGCCGGGGGCTGGTGGACCCCAGTGAGCTGCCCAGCGCAGCACGCTCGCTCCGAGTGACTGGCGGAGGAGAGCGCAGGCAGAGTCACCCCATACAGATCTCAGCAACGTCCAGCACGAGCCTGCTGGAACTGTTAAAGCCGACATCCTCACGGCTCTCGCTGCTTGCAGAGACAGCTAAAGCACCTTTCAGCTTCTGCGCCCCAAAATCCATGAAACTCCTTTCATCTTCTCCGAGAAGGACAGAAGCACATTTGCTGTTGCTGGTTCAGTTCGATGAGCAGAGAGGAAAGGTGACATGGACACCTACATTCAAAGAGGGTGGCACAAAGCAAGAACCTCTCTGGTACCTACTCTGCTTCCACCAGGCTGTTTAGGAGTCTTTCCTTCTCCTCAGTCAGCTGACTGTGCTTCTCCTGCATCTCAACCGACTCTTTTTCTGCTGCCTAGGTTTGGGAAGCATAACATTGTCAGACAACACAACGTGGTCAGACTAAGAAAGATTTACACGGTCACTGTCTGCCTCCGATCTGCACGGGAGGCTGAGACCTGGAAATGAGATGTCTGTACCTTGAGAGAGCGCACAAACTCGTTCTCGGTGATCGTGTTGCCATATTGCAGCTCCTCGAAGCTGCTGCTGTTCTTGTGGATCAACACATTCAGCTTTATCAAGTCATTGGACATGTTCCTCATGTGACGTTCGATGTCTTTCTGCTCTTTTGTTTCCTGCTGAATTTCATCTACAGGTGAACAGAAAAAAAAAAAAAGTCTTAAAATTCCCACAAGCAGCAGGTGGAACACAGGCAAGGCGTGACAGACTGCCATCAGACCAGACAACGCTGCCTGCAGAGCCACCTGCGTCCCACATACCCAGCCAAACCGTTTTTCCACAAGCCCAAAACCCAAATACGGTTTTGAAGGAGACTGCTGTGGAAAAGAGCTGGTTTGAGCCAAGGGAAGCGCCATCGTGGTGGGGACATTTACCCACCAACTACTTGCAAACGTTATTTAAGAAGTGTAGCACGTGACACGGCCACTTCGGTTCGGTTGTGCCCGTTAAGGCAGCGGGATCAGTCGGGACAGGGATAACGCCAGGCAGAGCAGCAGAGGTGCCTGGCTCGTAGCCCCAGAGCAGCGCTGGGGCCGCCTGCGTTACTGCTCACACGGACGTAGGAGCACGGCGCATTCTCTGGTGAAGGTCTGGCTCACCCGTCCGTAAGCCCTCGCTCCCTTTTTCCTCCATTCACAGCTGAACGTTTTAAAAAGAGTTGGGGAATGACCTACTTTCCCTGCGCACTTTCTTCTGCTGCATTACTGTGATCCGTTTCTTTAACGTGTCCAGGGAGGCTACTTGTTCCTCCCGTTGGTGTGTTAACTTGACCAGCTCTTGCTGCTGATTGAGCCAGTGCTTTTGTAGCGTCATCACCTCAGAGTGATATTCTTCTATCTGCTTGGACAGCCTGTTGATCTCCATTTCCAGTGGCCCCAGTTCTTGACCCTGGATGAGGGCAAGGTTGGGGATTAATCAGGCAGAAGCTGCTGAAGCACTTTTTGCAGAAGGCCGGTCCAGCTGCTGAGATGCCTACCGAATACTTCCGCTATACTGTTACTTCCTTTGTGCCTCTATTTCCCAGGAGCTGGATGGGACCAATCATTCCTGACCTCACGGGAACAAATGCAAGGGAAGCCCGAACAGCTCTCAGGCTCTGGGGCGAGAGGGGCCTCCTAAGCTCCTACAACAGGCACATCTGGGTGTCCAAGAGTCTGCCACAGCACTCATTCTTGCATTGGGCTCTATAAAGGTCTTGCAGCTCACGGTGCCAGGGGCAGACCTGGGTATCTATCAGCTGAATGGGGCCAAGCACCAAGTGATCTACATAACCCCGCCTGCTCCATTCGCCCCTTGTCAGTATTTGCAGGTTTTCTGATGAGACCCTAGTTACTCCCAGAGTATTGATGTCATTCAACGTTTTCATCAGGCGCAGACAACTCCCTGCAGAAATCTGTGCTGGGCACACCCTCATTTCACAATTCACTCATGCCAGCTCCTCCCCCCCGTGCACTAAGAGCTGTTTGACAGACGTAAACATTTACATTAACTAGTGCAGCTTTTAAACCTCTATACTGATGCCTGAAAGTTTTAACTACTCAGCACTTACACAGTTACATTTATCAGGGGCACCTGTGGTCACCACAAAGAATAAAATCAAGCCTGGGACTGAAATGGGAATGTACATACCCCCTGCCGCGCAAGAATCTTCTCCAACCTCTTGTTGTACTGGCTGAGCACCGCTTGCCTGTTCTCGGTCAGGAGACTGCACCTTGCAATCTCGCTTTCCCTGCAGCTGATCAGGTCACGGGTATTTTTTACTTCCTTGTCCAGCTGACAAAGTGTGTTTTGGAGAACTGTCAGCCTGCAGCTGCTATGAGTTGCATTCAGAATAACCTGGGCCACATCATTCTCAACCTTGGAAAAATGCAGCTCCTAGGAACGCCAACAGACAGAAAACAAATTACTGTCAGCAGCAGCAGCCCATTGACTTGGAACGCCCGCTTCCCGAGGCACAGGAGTCAGGGGGTTTAGATTCTCCTCCCAGGTCTGTGCCACAAGCTGCGAGCCAGCCACTTACCCGCTCTGTACCTTTGTTTCTCCATCTCCTGACGGAGATACCAACATTTACCTCTGCCATAAGGCTGCTGAAGAGCACGAAGGAGCCCAAACATCCCAAAGCCTTTAAGAGGCCGCGCTCATCACCTCTGCAGTTACCTGCCCTGCCTGGGTGTCTCCAGCTGCCCGGCTCACCGGAGCAGGACATTCTCCACCACACCCGACAAGCACGTCCCTCACCGAACCACCACCGCAGCAGCCAGAAAGGCGGGTGCCTGTTGAGCGCAGCGCGAATGCAGCCGGGTGACTTCTGCTGCCCCCGCGCCGCCAGCGGCCACGACTCTCTGGCTACATCCAGCCGTGCACCGCAGGTGCTGATGGGAGACAACGCGAGTGTCCGCTTGTTGGTGTGCCTGTGGGAAGGGGGCGGGGGGCCCCTCTCTCACAACGGAAGCCAGCCCTGGAACTCTTCCTGTTGCTCAAGATAATGCCCCCGATTTAAAAATCCCAGGGCCAGGCTGAAGTAACCCGCAGAAATACAGAGGTGTGGGTGCCTTGTTAGTGCCAGCCCACACAACTCAACACCACAAACACTACGCTGGATCTTCTCATTTTTCTATCTGTTCCAGTTACACACTCCCAAAGAGAGCAACTGATCGTGCCACAAAGAACTGTGGGTCTGGTTCGATTGCTCCTTGGGCTGTAATCCTCACTCAGGAACGAGAGCAGGCCTGTATCGCATTCCATGATGCCGGACAGAGATACAGGTTAGTTCAATGTGGAGTACAGCAGTACTACATATCCACTGTCTTCCTCCAATACATAAGAACTGGTACTACTTTATGGTAAAAACTCCCAGAATTCATCGTTCTGTCCCGTTTTTTAAGTAAAGAAAGAACAGTACATTATGTGTCAAGGCCTTTTTGGCCAAACCCTCTCGCGTACACCAGAATCCCGCAATAAGAGCACTGGAAGAACCAAACTGAAGTCACAAACTCAGCAGACCTTCAACTGCAGATCTGAAAAGCAGAACGAAGGCGCGGACGAAACACACTTGAGAAACACCGCTCAGGGCGGTTTCCTTCCCCCGCCCTCCCAAACGGAAGAGATAACACACCAGGTCTGTTTTTCTCCTATGGAGCTTTGCAGCCAGCTGCGAGAAGTGCTTTGTGGCTTTGCTGGACACCATCTGGTCCTGAAGCTTTGCCATGATTTCGTTCTCCATCTGCACTTTGGCATCAGTTCCTTTCTCTATGTCCTTACTGATGGACAGCAACTGATTCAGACAAGCAGCTTGATCCTAAACGCAGGAAAGACAGGAGACAGGGTCACTACAACTGTTTGGGGAAGGGGATTAAACATCTGTGTCTGATTTGAAAGGTTCTTCTTCCAAGTAACTCTCCTCACCATCCTGGTCCTGTTGAGGGCCTGCTCTGTCTCGTGGAGAACGCGAGCGTAGGTGCCAGATTCCACCTTCAAGGCCTCCTGCCTGGAAAGGCACCGGGCAATCAGCTTCTTTGTCATGTTGGCATCGTTCTGTGAACGGCTCAGGATGGCGACAAGCAACTCATTCTTCTCCTCCTCCTTCCTGATTGACTTCCTACAGCCATGGATGTCCGTTTCTAGGGACTTGAGGTCATGCCTGTACTTGCTGGAGAGGCAAAGAGGATGGAAAATCACCACAGGGGTAGACTCACGCGCTGAACAGTCATCTACAAATTCCTCTTTTCAAACACGCTACTGCAGCGACAACAGACCAAGGAGGAAGATCTTTACAAAGGCCACCCTGCTGTGACAGTGCAGAGTCATCAGAAGATGGATGGAGACAGAAGACTGAAAAGCAAACGTACGTAGGAAAATTAATTCCCGCTTTCAGTCCTGTCCCCACCCCCCACTCTTACCAGGATGCCACCATCAAAGCACATTGCAGGCAATCAGCCAGGCTGACTCCAGAGCAAATAAGCGCTTCCTTTGGCAACAACAGGACGGTTTTCCTGATGATTTCTGAAGGCATCACAAAACCCTAACTGAGAGCGACAGGTAAAATCCCTCTTGAAGTCTAGCTCTTTGGATTGAGAGATGTTGCAAAGGTGAAGGAACTCTTCTAAATGACTAAAATATGAACAGAAAAACTCTAAACAGCTTTAAAAACCCCACACATTTTGGGGGAGAGTTGTGTTTTGGGTACAGAATAGTGACGAAGAACTGTGCTTCCTATCCTTTAACCTTACTACGTGCTTCAGAGCAGCAAACTTGTTCTGCTTGACATATCCTGCACGCGCAGCAATAAACTGGAGACGCACTGCCCCTTTCAGCATCCCTCCCGTCCAACCCGTGTGAGGCCTCTCCTGGGACTGTTCTCAGATACCGTACCTCAGCAGCGCTTGGGTGGCGATATAGGCCTCATCTCTCTGCTTCATTCCCGCCAAGCTGCTATTCCAGTGGTTCATCAGTCGCTTTTTCTCCATGTTAATAGCCTGAACCTCCATACAAGCCTGGGGGAGAGAGGATTTGTAGACAGGATAAATCTATACTAGGCTGGGAAACCAAATTCACGTTACAATGCCCTTTTTGTGTGTGTGTTCATAATACGCTGGGCAGGAACAGCTTCAGCTAACGTGCCTCTGGTTTATGGTCACCCCCGACCACAGAGCATAGGTCTGCAAGGAAAAAAATGCAGAGAGGGTGGGGGAGGAAGTGATTTATAGGCAATTCTTGAGGACAAAGGGAAAAACAAAACAAAACAAACCAAAACAAAAAAGTCTTCATTCCTCCAAACAGGAACTGATCATACAACTCTGTCCTACACTGTAGCTACCACGTGAGCATGAGCCAACGGGGTCGGTCCTTCCAGAGGGAAATATTAACCAGAAGCAAAAAAAAAAGCATTCTCCTACCTCATTTGCTGCTTGCCGAGTTACTTTGGTGTCCTCTGCCTGAGCCACAAACTGAGCTTCGAACAGAGCAATCTGTTCCTGCAGCTCGTAGGCTTTCCGGGTCAAGCGGTCTACCAGAAGATCCTAGAGAGGCAGAGCCAAACAGCTCAGGATGAGTAACATAATCTCAGGCTTAACCAACTAAATTCTACAGCAATAACTTGGGCTGAAAATGAATTCAGTTAGCTTTGATTCCTACTGAAACTCTTCCATTCCTACCCAAACGACTCCTGAATGCAGCAGTGACAATTTTCAAGAGAACAAAACCTTCTTTGCTGGTTTTTATCGTTCCACCCACAGTAGGAAATTGGTCCTTCAGATCTGAAGCAGCATTCATCCCTGCCAGCATGGGTTACATTGCGCCACCTCTCCAGCAGCTGGGAATCTTGATAATTTATGGTTTAAAATCCTTTGTTAAAAACCATCTAAACCCATTCCATCTCAACCGTTCGCCCGCAATTCTGCATCAACAGTAATTAGTTGGTGTCCTGCTGCAAGCAGGAGGCAGCAGAGGGAGCTCCAGCACACCGACCGCTCAGTTCACCTTCCAAGTTCGCTCTTCCCTGGGACTTAGAGCAATTCTCCAGACTTCAACATATGATACTTCTTTGCTAAATATCTTTCTGCCCCCACACCCCCGTTGCCTGCGTGAAGAGTGATCACTACTGATTACTACTTCCTATTATAAGGCTCATAAAAAAATTCTGTTCAGTACATGCCACTATCTTGGTGGTGGGGATTCTTCTCATTTTCAATTATTTGGGGAAAATATCCCCACGCACCTTCCATGGTGTCTGTATATTCACTACAGCCTTCCTTCTGCCAAGGCAGCACGTCCCCCGAGACTCGCCGCTAGCTGTCACCTGAATTCATTTATTTATTTGAAAGAAGAGAGTTTTACTTGATACCTGTTTTTTCTTTTCCACGTCAGCTTGGGCCTTCTCCAGCTCAGCCCTCTTTGTCGACCGTTTCGTTAGTAAAATATTATGGTGCATATGGTCCGTGTTCTGCACGTAGAAGAGGTGCAAGGCCAAGTTTTCAACCTGGGTCTGCATTGCAGAGACTGGGGAGGCAGGGGGAAAAATATTTACAGAAAAGTATGTTTGTAAGACACACTTTAAACAGAGGTAAAAGGGAAAGAAACACAGAAGCACCCAAAGCCAAATTCGCACACTGACCAGCCAAATCAGCCCCCCTGAAATGTGAATTTGCATCGGCTTTGGAGTACAGCTCCACAAGCACAGCTAATATCTTGGTAAGCAATTCATTGCTTCCCAGCACTCAGAAGCCCAGGAGATCAAAGAAGGGGCGGCCTCAGGAGGCTGTGACTCCACTCCTCTGCCCCAAAACAGAACTGTCTCTTTCTCAGTCTGTTGAACGCTTCTCTATTTTTTTCAGCAACCTGCCAAACCTTTCTAGGCAGTTTATCCTACGCTGAGCTACCCTCGCCATCACAGTTGTTTTCCTGTCCCCTACCCACAGGCCTGCAGCACAACCAGCATGAGTCAAGTCCATTTCTTTGGCTGGGACGGGTTCCCACACGGATGGCACTCTCAGGCTCCCGCGTGCCCCTCACGACCCACGACCTTTGCGATCTCGTCACACCCTTACAGAGACACAGGCAAACGTAACAGAGCGACAGGATCTTCCTCCTTCTAAGTCACAGAGCAGCCCATCTGCCCGGAACAGTTTTAGTCCTAAAGACCTTCTTAGAAGTACAAGGTAGCCACACGGTCTTAGAAACAACCAGGAATACCTGTGAAAGGTTTCAGCGAGTGCCTGATTCCTGATCAATGTTACTGTATTTTTCAATCCAATGCTTGACTTGGATTCAAATAAATCCCTTTCTCCACACAGTACTAGAGCCAGGAAACCTGGCAAGGGCTGCCTCGGTCACCTTTCTGGCGTTCATCGTGTGTGTTCTGACACATTTGCTTGTAAGTAAGCCTGAGGCCCTCCAGCTCCTCCTCCAGCTGCTGACGTGCTGCGGCCACCTGAGAACGGCGGTCGTGGCTCTTCTCCAGTTCCAGCTGCAGGCGGGCCAGCTGCTGCTGCGCTCCGTAAAGAACCAGCCCAAGCTCTTCCCTCTCTGCTTGCCCCTTCTTCGCTGCTGCCCTCTGCAAACACAAGAGGAAACCAGTTACCTGGCTTCAGCTCGGGCAGGGGTGGGCTGCTGCGGGAAGGCAAAGTAAGAATGCCACGTACCAGTTCCTGAAGCTCTACGCTCACTTTTTCCATCTGCTTAGTGAGGTGACTCTTCAGGGCAGCCTGGAATCTTCTCATCAGAGGCTGTCAAGAAGTATGACATTGATACAAGTCAACGTACTCGTGTAAAGAAATTATGAAGAAACCTTACTGCTGCCCCCGCTGTTAAATAACACAGCGTATTTTCTGCCACAGACCCTTGCATTCTTCCTTTAGCTACGCTCACTGTAACGAGTGAGAGGAGTTACACAGTGGGTATTTGTTGACAGCAGAAAGCCACTACTGAGGATATCTGAAAGTCAGAAACACATCAGAAGAGCTGCCTCTGAGAGCCCATCCCCTCGCTCTTGCTGACAGTACTTCTCTTTCAGGAGCACTGAGGAGTATCAGATTTACCCACTACACGGCTCCCTCCTGAGCCTCCCGTTTGGGGTTAACCCTGAGGGAGCAGACACGCTCAGGAGTCAGTACTTCTGCAAAAGCCTGTTTTAAACACGTGGTTTCAGCCTATGGCTGAGCCGCTGCTGACAATCTACCTTGTGTATTTCATACAAATAAAAACAGCAGGTCTGCGAAGAAGAACGACAAGATTGGAGGACTTCTCACATGTTCTAGATCCAAGACAACCAGCTCTGTTTCTTCTACGGTTTCTTCACTTCTTCCACTCATTTCGTGCCCCTCAGCTCCACGCTGCTGGCATGCCTGTTCCCGCCTTTGGTCACCATGCTCACTGGTGAGCTGATCCAACCGCTCAAAGGCAGTCTCTGAGCAGAGAGAAATGGGTTCTCCAATGTCACCTGGACCCCACCCCCCAAGGAAAAAAAAAAAAAAAAAAAAAAAGAGAAGAAAAAGACAAAGAAAATGCTTAGATTTCAAAGCGTTGTGCCTCCAGTTGGACTAACAATGACGAGAAAGGGAGAAAACTAGAAACTGTGCTTGACGGGTGGTATGGAGTGTTGTACTGTTAGCAAGGGACTGAAGGATACCTGACTCTGTGCAGCTGTTCCGCTCCGCTGACCACGCAGACACCTGCTGAGGAGCTCCTGAAGGAAGGGGAGGGTTTTCTCTCTCGGTTACTGGCTGCTCCATGTCACCCAACGCAGGAGGACAACTGTCTAATTCGACTTTGTCCAAGAAAGTCTCAGGGGATTTTTTCTGAAACGTAAAATCCACCACCTGAAACAGCTTTTCAGTCTGCCCTGACAATCTGCTTCTTTCTGTCATCACGAGACAAGAACGATGCAGACACAGAATCGGCAAGAGGGCCTTGTTCTAAACTCAGCCCACAGATACACTGGCAAAGCTGTGCCTCTGCCGATTCAAAAACCACCTTTACCCACATGCAGCACGACAGAGGAACCTCTCCAGCTCTGTCACAGCTTTTGTAGACTTTGTGCCTGACCAGTTAGCTTCTCTCTGTTCAGTTCTGGTCGGGTTTGTGTTGGCAGCAACAAAACCGCCCCAGGAGAATTTGAAGTTACAAATACCGGCCATGCCTTCTGTGAATAAGATTGTGTGTGTTATTAGTGTCTCACCTCTGCAGAACTAACAAACAGCTCTGTAGCTCCTCTTTCTGCTGGGGGAAATGTCTCTTTTTGGTCCTGCAGAGGAACGGACCCTTCTTCTTCACTGTCGCTCCCATTCTCCACCTCTACTGCCTAGCACACACACAGGCAAAAAGCAGAATAGCAGCGTTACAGCAGGTTGTGCATTTGGTTTAATGCTCATGCTACAGTGCTGTAACAACTGCTTTTTGTCATGGGAGTTTAATTTTGAAGTTTAATCTCGTTCACAAAAACAGTCACCCAGGCAGCATGAAGACGGTAAAGATCCTGACAAAAATTCTACACACCACTTTTAATTTCAGATGTGTCTCTGGCTCACGTCTATTTTTTAAAAAAATGCCCTTAGGGATTTTAGTCCTCCAGCTGGTGCTACACGTAGCCAAACTATTATCTTCTTTTTAAAGAGACACTGTTTTATCCCGTACCATCATTTGCCAAATTCAAGTATCGTGCAGTACCAACAGACAAAAAAAACTTAGCACCACCAACCTTGAACACAGCCCTCGTACGTGTGTCTGTGAGATGGGGGCAAGCTCCCGTTTAACATGCCTACAGCCATCTGGGAGCTGAGTGAGAAGCACATGCTTCAGGACGCTGCTGACACACAGAACTACAACTACATTTAACTTGTTTTTTTTAATAGGCAGGGCAAGACTTCAACAACCGCTCCCTTGTTTTACTTCTCCCTATCGAAACTGCTTCCACGAAGCCATCACTCTGCAAGGAGAGCGTAGGAACATCATGCTGCCCCGCGAACGTTCTGAAGGAAATCACCTCCATAGCAAGAGGCGACGGAACTCGGACGATATCCCGCGCAGCGGAGCCGGATTCCACCCCAGAGCCCTCTGCTGCGCCACCGGCGGCCTCCTCCATATTGCTGGGCTGGGGATGGCCTGTGCCTGCAACCAGAGCGGAGGGAAGAGTGAGAACCAGCCCGGCTCCCCGGGGCCCGCCAGCTGCAGGCCGCCGCGGGGCTGGGCACGGGCACCCGCGGGGCCGGGGAGGCCGGGCGGCCGAGGGCCGGGCGGTTCAAGGCCCGGCCGCGGCCCAGCCCCGCACTCACCCGCCGCCGTCTGCGCCATGTTCCCGTGTTCCCGTTGCCAGGCGACGCAGCAACACCCGGTCACGTGAGCGCTCCGGGCCGCACCACCTCAGCCCGTGGAGGGGGGGGGAACGCGGGCCGCACCACCTCGGCTCGTGGAGATGGGGGGGGGCTGTGGGGGGGGCGCTCGGCCCGCACTACCTCAGCCCGCCGGGCCCGGGGGGGGCCCGCGGCGTCCCGGCCGCCCTGGCGGCGCCAGCCCCGGTGCGGGGCAGCAGGTAACGGCGCCGAGGGCTGGAGTCCGGGCGGGGGGAGCTGCGGGGACGAGGCACCCGGGACGCTGCCCAGCACCCCGGGGATGCATCCATTTTCTTTTATCCCGCTCTTTGTCTTCCCTTCCCTCCGGAGCCCCGAGGCGCTCGGTGTGCTGCCGGCTGGGGGCTGGCGGAATGCGAAAGAGTTCATTTTAACTTTATTTTCTGCTGTTCTGGGCTGGCTCCCTAAAGCTTGGGGTGTATTTAGGATTGCCTTCCTTTTGGGGAGGGGGTCCTCTCTCAAATTGCCCCAGTATCTACCTCTTCCTTTGCTGTTATCAGCAGAGACATGAAGGTGGATGGTCGGTGTAATAAGTAACATATTGTGCTTTGTTCATTAAACCTGTATGGGAAGGTATGGAGGGAAGATTTATGTGCCCGCAAGGCTTGATAGCCCAACCAAAGGACATTCGGCAAAGTAAACAAGACCCGCAGCTGAGGGGGTTGAGTAATCACATTCTTGCATAAGTTCACCCACAGGGCAACGAGGGAGACCTTCAGCCTTCATCCTTACGACCACCAGGAGGCAGAGAAAGACCCCCCAGCAACAGAAGGAACATGCGCAGAGTATCGCCCTGATTGCGACATCGCGAATGCAGGAAATGAGACTGTATATAATGTGCTTACACGAGGCGGGAAGGCGCGAGCCGTTGGCGGAGCGCAGACTCCCCGGCCGCCCAGCGCTGCCTTTGCTCTTGTTCGCTTGCTAATATAATAAAATTCGCATTGGATTTTGACACTTTAAATTGTCCGTGTCTCTACCTATCACAATTTGGTGCCGTGACTCGGATCGCGACTAGATTGTGGCCTGCAGCTGCATTGGGGAGGCGCCCCGCCAGCCGGCGGCCCCTGCAGCCCTCAGGTCGCTTCTGTCTCGACCGACGAACCTAAATTGAACACTGAGCAAAGGAGAACCGGTAACCCTGTAATCTTTGTGCACGAAGCTCCGAACGAAGACGCAGGACGCGTGGGTATAGGCCGGGAATCCGTTCGGTTTGGGTTGGGTATCCTGGGGCACGGTGTATGAGACGTCCTGCCAGGGCGAAGTGAGTGCGGACCCTCTAGTAGTGCGTTTCTCGTAGCCCGCGAGGGAGCGAGCCCCAAACGAGGGGAGCGGTTGGGGTGTGTGTGTGAGTGCCTCAGAAGATGGGACAAAGGAAAAGCAAGCCCTTTGAGCCCATGGGAGAGGGGCCCCATGTGAAATTGCCCCAAATACCGCCCGATAGTCCCCTAGGGCTGATGTTGAAACACTGGGATAACTTCCCTCTAGGCAGGGAAAGGATAAGGTAAAAATGATCCATTATTGCATAGAGGTCTGGGGCGGAAAACAGATTCGAGGAGACCATCTGTATTGGCCTGGTTTTGGATCATTTGAGGATTGGATATGTCAGGCGCTAAACATTTATGTTAACTCAAAGGAACTATTTAATTTGGAAGAAAGTGAATATGCCGGTCTGTGGATGGTGGCCGACACTAGGGTAAATTTATACCCTTTAAAAGAAAAGGGGGGTGGCTACCGAGGGAGGAAGAATAGAGAGGAAGAATTAATAAAGCTTTCAAGGAATATCAAGAAGCAGATGAGTCGCCCACTAAATGGTTAGAGAGACTACGAAAGAGTCTCCAAATGTATTCCAGTCTGAATGTAGACACTCAGGAGGGGCAGGCCCTGCTGAAAATGCAATTTGTAGCAAACGCATGGGAAGATATTAAAAGAAAAACTGAGAAGATAGATGATTGGCAGAACAGAGGTTTGGATGAGTTATTGAGGGAGGCACAGAAGGTGTTTGTCAGAAGGGAAGACGAGAGGTTTAAGAAGCAGGCAAGGTTGATGGTAGCAATGGCTCGGGAAGGACAGCGTGGGGGTGGGATTACAAGACGGACCCAAGACCTGGGGTGGAAGGAACAAGGAGAAAGTTATTATTGTGGAGTTATTGTGGAGTGTTATTATTGTGGGAAGAAGGGTCATATGAGAAGGGAATGCAGAAAGCGGCTGCAAGATGAGAAAATATTCAAGGAGGATTAGGGGTGTCAGGGGCTCTATTTGCTGGGGGCTAGACATAAAACCGAGCCCTTGATAAAAATTAAAATAGGTCCCCAGCAACAGGAAATCGAGTTCCTTGTGGACTCCGGGGCCGAGAGGTCCACAGTACAAGAGTTACCCCGGGGATGTCACTTGTCCCCGGAGACAATGCAAGTAATTGGAGCAAAAGGAGAGCCTTTCGGGGTTCCAGTAATAAAAGACATTCTTTTTGAAATGGAATCTGAATTTGGGGTGGGATCCCTATTGTTGGTCCCAGAAGCAGATTATAACCTACTGGGACAAAATATAATCATCACACTGGACATTAATTTGGAAGTTAAAAATAATGAGTTACAAGTAAAATTATGTCCCCTTAGAAGTGAGGATGAAGTAAAAATTAACCCCGAGGTTTGGTACACTCCGGACACAGTGGGCAAATTAAATATCCCACCCTTCACTGTAACTATCAAGGATCCGGAAATTCCAATAAAAATAAAACAATACCCAGTCTCACAAGAAGGCAGGATGGGGTTGAAACCAGAGATTGAAAGATTAATTAAACCAAGGCTACTGGAACCATGCATGTCTCCCTTCAATACACCCATCTTACCCGTAAAGAAAACTGATGGGTCCTATAGATTAGTCCATGACCTACGGGAAATTAACAAAAGAACACTTGCAAGGTTCCCAGTTGTGGCAAATACTCAGCCAGCTGGGACCTAAAAGTAAAGAGACCTTACTAACCCCATAGTGGGATATCCTGTTTTACTTACTACAGAAACCTCCATACGAACAGCTGAAAGAGGGTGGACTCACGCCAGCCGAATCAAAGGACCCGTAAAGAATCAACAGTGGCAAGTGACCACTGTACCCGGGGACCTAAAAATAAAATTTCAAAGGACCTGAATGAACACCTTTAAAATTGAATATAGTGAGAATCCAATTCTGACTGAAGATGGGCATGTAGATGCTGAAATCAAGTGTGGTATATTAACTGTTACCCATTCGTGTGCTTTGAGTGTAAGGTGTGTTGGAAACGGTGGTGGGCCCATTGCCAAAACGGAAGACCCCAAGGGGCGTCTGCCAAATCTGCTGGGAGTGAGAAAGAGAATTTACAGAATTGGCACTGAAATTAAAAGAATCACAGGGAGAGATTATTCCCGAATCAAGGGAATGGTGGGAGATATTTGCTAAGGGAATCCGGCCCGAAAATTATTGTTACCATTCGAACGAACCGATTCCTTTTGTCGTTGAAATAGTAAGAGGGCAGTGCCGGAAGTTCCTGAAAGGGGTGAAGTGCAACGCACCCCAAGTTAAAGATACCAACTGGAATTCGTACATCCTGAGGCAAGCTGCTAAAGTAAGCACTAGCCCTCCTGAAGAATACCCCTGCTGCCGAGAAGACGGTACCCCTCGTGGCTCGAAGCAACCGAGTCGACGAGCGAGGCAGAGGAGTAAAAAAACTGTGGAGGAACAAACCCAACGACTGGGACTGCAAAGCAGTGCTTGAGATCCTGCCTCAAGGATGGTAGCGAAAAGGCGAAGCCCTGGAGTGCAAACGACAAAAATCGGGTACGGGTATCAAATTGGGGTAGGAATAAGCAATTGGTATATTACAAAAACCACCACTTTTCCCGATACGTATTTATAGGGGCAATCTGGGTAGTATTATGCATCCCTGTCTGTGAGCCATATGCACACCAACCTTTTAAATGGACATTATCCAGATGGGAAGATCAAGCCATAGTGCAAACAGTAACTGCTCCTGGGTCTCCCAGTTTCACCCCCACATTGTGCCAACTGGTACCGATACAACCCTGTTTACCGGGGATCTCCCTCCGCATCCGGAGGAAATTGTAAGTTTCCGATTGGAGTCCCCATGTTATCTTTATAAATATCACGCAGCCCAACGACTCGGGGTGGGTAACCGGAAAGACTTGGGGAATTCGTTATTGGGAGTCAGGAACGGATAGAGGGGGACTGATAAAAAGGAGGCCATTCCAAATGATCCTGAACCAATTGGACCAAATTCCATACTCGCACACGAACAAACTCTGGGACCTACAAATGATACTGAAATTAGCAATGATACCCAGTTTACTAGTAAGAATACTCACTCTAGTATAACTATCCCGGAAGAAGATTTAGGAGGGAATACCTTATGGAAAGTGATGCAAGCGAGCTACCAAATATTGAATAAAACTAACCCACAAATGACCAGCTCCTGTTGGCTGTGTTATGGCATTAGACCGCCCTTTTACGAGGCTGTGGGAATTACATCTAAGGCCAAGCGTGTAAATGGGCCGAACCCTGAATCATGATTTAACCATTCTCCTTGGCTTACTACTTTATTGTCAACATTGGCGGGACCATTAATACCGCTCACTTTAGCGCTTGCATTCGGACCTTGTATTTTTAATAAAGTTATCACGATAGTTAAGAACCGTTTAGAAGCCGCTCACCTGATGCTTGTTCGAGCGAAGTACAAATTGGTACCCGATGAGCCCGATTTAGCAGAAACCCTTGTCTTGAGTGCTCAAGAGCTACAACGGTTCAATGAACAAAATAATGGACAAAAGAAAAAGGGGGGATTGTAATAAGTAACATATTGTGCTTTGTTCATTAAACCTGTATGGGAAGGTATGGATGGAAGATTTCTGTGCCCGCAAGGCTTGATAGCCCAACCAAAGGACATTCTTGCATAAGTCAACAGGACCCGCAGCTGAGGGGGTTGAGTAGTCCCATTCTTGCATAAGTCCACCCACAGGGCAACGAGGAAGACCTTCAGCCTTCATCCTTACGACCACCAGGAGGCAGAGAAAGACCCCCCAGCAACAGAAGGAACATGCGCAGAGTATCGACCTGATTGCGACATCACGAATGCAGGAAATGAGACTGTATATAATGTGCTTACACGAGGCGGGAAGGCGCGAGCCGTTGGCGGAGCGCAGACTCCCCGGCCGCCCAGCGCTGCCTTTGCTCTTGTTCGCTTGCTAATATAATAAAATTCGCATTGGATTTTGACACTTTAAATTGTCCGTGTCTCTACCTGTCACAACGCTATCAGGGCTCTGTGACAGGCACTTTCCCTTCCTGTTGGCCGAGCAGCTGAACATCAACTTGATCTTGTAGTTTCTATTTTGCTGCATTACGAGCAGACAGAAGGGGGGGAGGTTCAGTCTCCCATTTCCCCATGTTTTTTGGTATTTGTCAGATGGCTGAACTTCTGGCAGTTCAGGAAATATTTACACTTTATGCTTTCATGTACCCTGAAGGCTCATTTCATCAATAATTCAACTGTGTTTTACTTGTGCAGTTTGGGGATCAAACAGTAATTATCTGTGTGTAACACTTCATTCTTCGTCTGCCTGTAGAGCAGGATGTTTTCCTAGACAAAGTGTCGTGGTTCAGGAGATGAAACTCCCTGACCTGCTTTCTGTTGTTCTCATTTTATATGAGGTGTCTGCTGGCTGCTTGGTAAAGAAGTAATAAATATGGCCTGGAACTCTTTCAAATAATTAGCCAATCACCAGCATACACCTATTTAACGTAAACCACAAACTTCAAGTAAAGAATATTTGCAGAATTTTTAAACAGTGTTCCTTTAGCATTTAACATTTTGAGAATGAACAGGTAAGTCTTGAACTCCCGTTTCAGTTAACAAGGGTATCTAACCAGTGGGTGAGTGGGGCTGAGGAGAACAAAGAACAACAAGCTGTTTACCCTGCCCTTGAGAGCTTTGCCTGCATTCGGGGTTGCTTGTGGTAGTTGTGGGAAGAGCCAAACCGTTGGTGCCTGAGGCACCTTGCAAACTAATTTGTCCTCTGAACAGCGATTATCTTAACAGTTCTGGGGTTTGCTTTTACTGCTCACTCTTTAGGTTGGGCTTTTGAACGTGATTTTTCCCTTGGTTCCCTTTGTGGCAGCCTTCAAGAAGAAAGGGTGTGCTGGCGGGAGTGCTGGGAGGGATCTTGGAGCCGAGGACGGCGGTGAAACAGCCCGTGAAGGCTTATGAGCCTGACAAGGCTGTGACTGGAATGCCTGCAGCTCGGCAGTCGGGTCTGGAATTTACAGCTGACGTCACGGGCGGTGCCAGCGGTGCTGATGGCTCTGGAGGAGGGCCGGCGGGGGCGGGGCGGCGCTGCCGCGGCGGGGGCCGCCGCTGGGGAGAGCGGGGCCGGCCCGGGGCTGGGCTGGCAGCCGGTCTGGGCGGCGGAGAGCGGCGGAGCCACCGGCTGCTCGCTGGGGGCTGCTGGGGAGCGGCGGCCCCGGCCCCGGCGGCGTCGCGGGGCTCCCGGCGGGCGGGCGGTGCCGGACTCCGCTGCCCGGGGTGCGGGCTGGTGCCCGCGGGGCAGGAGGAGCCGTCGGCCGAGCGGGAGCGGGGCTTAGGTGTGGAAGAGGCGCGGGCTGTGGGTTTTGCTGTTCAAAGTGCGGGGAAGGGTAACGGAGGGGTTATGACTGCGAGGGCAGAAGGAAGGTGGGGGCGCTTTGGGAGAAGCCCGGGGCTGCGACACTGCGAAAGTTGGGCAGGTTCCTCCCCGCGGGGCAGGGGGAGGCTGCAGCCGCTCGCCGCGACCCTCTGCGTGAGAGCCCGGCCGGGAGCCGCTGCGCCTCGCCTGCTCCTCGCTGCGGGGGGAGATGCTGCAGCCCAGGAGGTCCCGTCGGGTCTGGTTCAGCATCGGCTGGGGCAGAGCCCAGGCGCTGACGAACCTCCTTTCCCCGCGGCGAACGCGCAGAGACGCCCCGGCCCCCGCGTGCTGCCGCTGGTCGTGTCCGTCTGAGCGAGAGGGGTGCGCAGCGCGGTTCCCGGGACAGAGCGGGCCCCCGGGGAGCCCCTGCTGGCGCCTGGTCTGCCCATGCGTGAGCCGGGCTGTGCCGGCGAAGGACGATTTGAGAGAGGCACCTCTGTCTGTCAGGGATTTGAACTCTCCCTCACTGTCAGCAGTTCTGACTGAAATAGCGGAGCTGTTGCGTTCCAGGGTGCGGAGCGAGGGCCGCGGTAGCTGTCTGTGCTGCCCCGGGGCGCTCCGGTGCCGGGCAGGACGGCGGCTCCGTGCCGAGCGCGGGGCGCTGGTTTCTGCCGCCCGCCGCGGTGGAGCTGCGGGACCGTCCCCGCTCCCTGGGGGGAGACTTGCCGGGCCGGAGGCTGAGCACGGGCCTCGGGTGCCGAACGGCCGGAGGAGTGACAGGGGGTCGTGGCTGTGGAAAGCTCCAGCCCCCGCAGCCCAACCCTCACCCTGCCGGTCTCCTCCCTCCCGCCCTGCCCCGCCCGCCCCCGCGCTCCCAGCGGAGCCGCAGCCGGCGGGGACTCGCCCGGCGCCCTCAGCCGCCGGCCGGGCTCGCCTCTGCCGCGGGCGGACCGGCCCCGGGAGCGGCGGGGAGCGGGAGGCGGGGACGGCAGCGGGACCCCCCGAGCCCCGCGTCCGCGGGAGGGGCCGGCGGGAGCGGCTGCCGTGAGCGCTCCGCTCTCCGCACGCCTCCGCGGGGCGCGCTGGCGCGGGCGGTTTGCGGGCAGAGAGCGGGGTGTCTGTGAGGGGCCGAGCGCGGTTTGGGGGGAGGTGGCAGCCGCTCCGCCCGGAGTCGGTCACTGCCGAGCCGCGCCGTCCCGGGGGAGGGGCGCGGCGGTGACGGCGGGGCCGGGGCTGAGCGCTGCCGCCGGGGCGGGCGCTGGGACGCGGCTCTGTCCCCCGGGCGCTGCGGGGGTCCCGGCTCCCGGCTGGTCTCCGCTGGGCGCAGGGACCGGGAGAGGATTGGGGCGGCGAGCGATGCCGAGCTGCCAGGTCGGAGCCGGGCGAGGAGAAGGCCCGGTCTCTCGCTGATTCACGTCAGTCGTTGCCGTTAAAAGGATTCGCGCCTCGGGGTGCGAGCCCTCGGCCCTGCCCCCTCGGCGTGTCCCCTGAGCTCGGCCGTCCCTCGGCCCCCCCCGAGCGGGAGCGCGGCCGGGGACGGAGCGGAGCGGGCTCCCCGGCACCCCGCGCCCCGCAGGCGCCTTTCGGGTGCGTCATTAGTGATAATAATATCCGTTCTTTTTGTAGCGAGATTGAGGATGGATGGCGGAAAGCGATGGGAAATAATCGCCTTTTTTCAGGTGGAAATAAGGAAACGTGAAAATCATGCACTGGGGCGCGGGGGCGGGGGGAAGGGAGGGAGGGAGGGAGGAGAAAAGTATTTGTAATTTGAAACAGAAAGAAAAGGCTTTTATTGGGGAAAATACGTCTCTAATCAAATCTGTCTAAATTAAATGCTGTCTACAAACCAGAAGTCACCAACCAGCAAAATGTATACGCGCTCAGTTCGGTTTCCCCTTAGTTTCATAGTTTTGCTTCCGACTCGAAATTTCCAAGTGATTACCGCTCCCGATGTCAAGGCTGAAAGAGCATTTTCTGTAAACGTTCGGTTTATACGTACAGGGAGAAACACGTATTTGGGGATCCTGATATTCAGGCGAACGCGCCAAGAAGAAACCAGCTGCCGGCGGCGGAAGAACAAATGAACGGGAGAGAAAGATGCGGGGGGATGCCCTGCGAATAAAGCAATCGCTACAGAGATATTTAGATGTATTTAATGGGATGCGTTATTCAAAAGCCCTGCTGACTGGTCTAATCATTTAGAATCGCCTGTTTTCCTAAAAACTTTACCAAATATTTACACTCAATAAACATTAATCGATTAACAAGCCGGTCGTGCTCTTACAGGACCTTTCCTGCGCTCCCGCCATCGCGCTGTCCCCGCGCGTCTCCACCGTTTTGTCGTTTTGACAAAGTATAAACGGAGCCCTTCAGGCGGTGGTGTTTATAAACCGGCTCGTCTGGGCTCAGAGTGAGTCTCCCCGTCCATCCACATCACCAGATAGAATAATAGTAACGAATCAGACAGGGAAGATCCGGGCTGAACCATCGGCCTTTTCCTTTTTTTTTCCCCAGGGGTACTGAAGTCCCGAATCACCAATTCTTCTGACTTTCTGGCTGTTGATCCACGGGAATTCGTAGTTCAATGTCAAAGGTAACAACAAAACAGTATTCGACTGTTCGACAGCTGGAGGAAAAGGGTAACTCCTGTGTACGAGCTGCTGCTGAGCTTGGCCAGATTGAGGGGAAAAAAGGGCGAACAGCCCGGCGGGGTGACGTCAGGCGCACCCAGCGCGCTGTCCGGGCTCCGGGGCTCCTTTCCCGGCGGGCCGGCAGGAGCCCCGGCGGGCGGCAGCCGCTGCGCTCTCTCCCCCTGCGCAGCCCGCGCCCTCCCGGCCCGGCCTCCCGCTCTCCCCCGCGGCTCCTCTGGCTGCCGGTGGCGGGACCCGGCTCCCACGGCCGTTCCCGGCTCGCTGTCCCGGGCAAGGCCGGCACCGCGCGCGGGCTCCGGCGGCGGATCCCGCCGCCCCTTCCGAGGCGCGGTGAGACCCGAGTCCTCCGGCCGAGGCGGGGGAAGCCGCGCTCGGCGCCGCTCCTCGGGGCCGAGCCGGGGGCCGGGTGCGGAGCGGAGCGATGCTCTCCCTGAGCCCGCCCGGGGCCCCGCTGCTCCTCCGGCCCCGCTGCCAGGGGCGGCCCGGAGCCCCCCGGGAGAGCCGAGCGCTGGGCGGGCGGCCGGGCTGTCCCCGCCGCTCGGGGGGAGGGAGGGGAGCGGCGGGGCCGGCGGCGGCCGAGCTCCCGTGGGAAGACCCGCCCGTCCCCGCCTCCCCATCCCGGGGCAGCGCCGGCGGGGCTCGCTGCTGCCCACCCTGCCCTCCCCGGGCGTTTGCGGGGCGGACGGACACCCGCCGCCAGGGCTGCCCGGTGCCGGGGATGCTCCCGCCGTGCCCCGGTCCCGCCGTGCCCGGGGCGGGGGGGCTCTCGCCCCTGCAGCCCCCTCTTTTCTTTGCCCCCCCCGGCGCCGCCGTAAAAGGTGGAGCTCTGCAGGGGGTACGGCGGGGATGGGCGCGGGTGCCCCCGAGGGAGAGGCGACTGCTGCCGGGCGGCCGCTGGCGTTCCCGGGACCGGCGAGGGGCCCGATCCCGTCCGGCCGCGACTTGCCGGCCGAAGCTCTCCCCTCCCGCTGGCAGCGCTTCGCCGGCGCTGTCGTGCCGACCCGGCGCTCCGCTGTGATGAGCTTTAGCGGCAGCGGCGCTTCCCCGCCCGCTCGTCCCCTCTTCCCGGCCCCGCCGTAGATTACCCCGGGCCGGCCCGGGAAACGCCTGGAGGGGCAACGGCCGGGGGCCGGGCCGGGCCGCGGAGGGTGGGTGGGCTGCTGCACGCCCGATCCCGAGACAGCTCCGGGACTTGATTTTCGCGGGGGCCACTGCCGCCGCGGAGCCCGGGAGAGCGGCGCTCCCCCCCTCCCCTCCTCGCCCCGTGTCCCCGGCACTGGTTTCCCCGCGGGAGGGGGGAGCAGTCGGGCCCCTCTCCCCTCTACCCCGCGCCGCAGCCGGCGGCCCCGCGGCTCCCCGCCCCCTCGCCCCGACCTCCCCGCTCCGCTCCGCTGTGCCCGCTATCCGGGCCCCTCCGGGAAGGGGCTCTGGCCTTGTCGCCCGGGTCCTGCCGCTCCGGAGGAGGGCAAGGAGGGGCCGGGGGAAGGAGCAGGAGCGGCGAAAGCGGCGTGAGAGGGAAGGAGGACACTGCCCCTTCCCGGGCTCTCTCCCCCCGCCCCGTGGGCAGAGCCCAGCTCGGCCAAGGCACGGGCGGGCCGGGGGCGGGCCGGGCGCTCTGGGGGTTCCCCCGCGGCGGCACCGCCGCCCGGCCTGGCAGCCCCTTCCCGCGGCCCCCCGGGGCCCGACGGCGCCGGCCCCGAGCCGAGGGAACCGCGCGGCCGCGCTCCCGGCGGCACCGGCAGCGCGGGCAGAAACGGCTCCGACCGGAGCGGGGCGCCGGGCGCGGGGCCGGGGCCGCTGCGGGGGCGTTTGCCCTGCGGGACAGCGGCGGGGCCGGGGGCTGCGGGGCGCTTCCCTCCCGTGAGATACGGGGAGGAAACTCTTCCCGGGAGGGCGGCGAGGCGCTGGCACAGGCTGCCCGGAGCGGCTGGGGCTGCCCCTGCCTGGCAGGGCTCCAGGCCAGGCTGGACGGGGCTGGGAGCGACTGGGCTGGTGGGAGGTGTCCCTGCCCAGGGCAGCGGGTGGTGGCACTGGGTGGCCTTGGAGGCCCCTTCCAGCCCAAACCCTTCTGGGATGAGTCTGGGAAAGAAGCAGCGCAAACACACTCTAAGCACCAAACTAGTATATGTTAAATCCAGCTTTGTGAGGAGAACGTACACTGCAGCCTCTGCCTTCCTCAGTCAGTACACATGGATTACATCAGCTGCACACATTAAAATTAGGGGGGAAAATCAATGTCAGACTGGTGACTTCAGCTCTGTTCGCTGCACAGATTCATCCAGGAAATGTGTCTGTTCTGCGAGGGGAACAAACAAAAAAGGACAATAAACCCAGTAAATAAACCTCACAGAAAAGTCCTTACACCAGAAAGAAAACAACAACAATTCAAAGCAGAAGAAAAATGTCAAATGATTCAATCTTCTGGGGATATTCTAAAACCTGATGCTTTGGGGTGGGAATTAGCTTTGTATTTGTTCTGGCACCATTTACTCCAAAATATATCACACTAAAGCGTACAGCCCTAGTGGGGGGGAGGGCGGGGAACAACACCCCAAAACCAACAAACAAAAACATGTCTCTGCTTTTATTCACTTAACATCCCGAGGAAGTTAGATAATGGAAAAGTAATTCTGTGGAGCCTTGCTAAGTTTTAATGCATTTGTAATCATTAATTATTCTTCCAATACATTGAATTTCTTCACAGTGAATGCGAACAGTTTAACATCTTGTCTCTACAATGGAAAAATCATATGTTTATCACAATTATTTGTCAATATTAGAAAATTGTTTACTCTTCCTCCATATGCAATCTCTCCAAGCGGGCAGAGAGATCATTCTTTCTAGTCTAATTCTGTTTAGGATGACTGAACACCTACACAGAACGTTAAATGCTGCTTGCAAAGTGCTCTCAAACTATAAGTAACCCTCTTCACCACCTCTTGAGTGGGTAAATATTGCACCTTTTTTTAAAGGGAGTAAATAATGTCATTTAAATCTGTTTATGGTAGTGTAACCCAGGAAAGATCCCAAAGGAACTACTTTGGTACACAAGCAACAGGTACCCAGAACATGGCTCAGCCCAGTGGGGTCGGTAATTTTCAGGAATTCTGACTAACTGTGATTATTTGAGTGTTGGATGCAGTTCACTGGGCTGCAATGAAGAGAGCTCACGCTTCAGTTACCACACTGACCTAACTAAAGCTTCTGACAGTGTTAATCTGCAACTCGACCGAAACCAAATGGCTTTTTTCCAGTTTTTGTTCCCACTTGGTCCACTTTGGGAAAAAGGCCACTTTTTTTTGATTTGAGGACTTGCCTTTTCCTGAGCTTCTTTTTCCTGGGATGAAGGCAGAAAATTTTTTCTCATCTTTAGAAAAGGCACCCAAACAAAGTGGGCTCAGAAGGAACTTGTGTACCCCTTCAGTACTGCAACTCGTGATGCCTGACATTCCTGAAAGTGTTGCAGATTATTTATTTGTTTATTTTAACCTGGATAATGATGATACTGGCCACTAGCTCCTCCTCGCCCACGGTCTTTATACTACCTCTAAAGTCAGGATCTCTTGAGGTAGAAAAGAAGAGAAAGAGATGAGGAGATTTACACTAATCAATTTCCCTAAGTCAGAAATATCTTTTTCTTTTCTGACTGTTCTAGTTACACCTATAGCTCTACTAATCAGAAAAATACATTTCAAGACGTCTCACTGAAATCTTCCAGAAATTATCTCAAATTTATACTTCCACGAGGTAAAGGGTTCTCGCTCACCACCTGCAGCAAAGCTCACCACCAAAGCGCACCCATCTGCCTCTCACAGGACTGTGAACTCCGCTCACAACCACAAGAGCTGTTTCCATAGCAACAAGCGAATTGTTCAGGGTTACAGATGACAGAGCTCCTGCATCCCTCTGTCAGCTGGCTGACAAAGGAACCAACAGAGCCTTCAGTCAAAAAGCCGCCTCTCAGACCGTGAGGGACAAAAGGGGAGACGTTAAGTTTCTGAAGTAAGTAGGAACACAGACAGCAGGACTCCAGAAGACCTGCCCTGGACCGTGGAATCCATCACCTCCACCTGCCCCCAGCATCTCAGGTGACCAGGCCCAGCATTCCCATCACACAGTCCTCAAACTCCACCTTAAACACGGACTTTGGCTTTTCCACCCACTCCAGCCAGGCTTTTGCAGTTCAGGCTGTAAACGAACCACCAAAGCCACCCACCTCTGTCCACACCAGCGTGCAGGCATGTCAGCAGGCCCTCTGACACCAGGCTTTTACCAAGAGCACCTTTGCAGATCTCGCTGATTTCCTGCAGCCACAGTCACTGCCCTCTGGTTTGCCCTGACCTGGAAGGCTTTGGGGTGCTGCCTCCTCCGTTGGGGTCAGGGCTTCTACTTCCACGCTACCAGAAGTCTCACGTGGTACTTCCCTGCTGGCTGCAATACTAAGGAAAGTGGGAGGCTCTGGTTCTTTGGTGGTCTCCATGGGTTTTTCCTTTGATGTTTTCTTCTCTGTCGAGCCAGATCCCCGCTCGCGGTGCCTGGAGGCAGTTTTGTTCCTGCCCGGCCTGGCCTGCGTAGCTTTGGGCTGTCCCCACTCGGGACGTCTGCTCCAACCCCTTGTTCCTGCTCCGCGGGCAGTGAGTCTTGCTCCTGCCCCGACGAGGCAGCTGGTTGCTATTCCTGCCCCACTTGAACTGGCCGGTTTGGCCCCTGCCCCAAACTCAGGTCATCCAGTTTTCCCAGTGTCCACTCGGGGCAGTTGGTTTTCCTCCTGCTCAGCTCAGGGCAGTTCGTTCTGCCCCTGCTCCACCCGGGGAGACTTTCTTCTTTTTATCCCCCGCTGGGGCATCCCGTTTGGCCACAGCCTTGCTCGGGCGCCTTTTGCTCATCGTGTCCCCCTCGGTTCTTCCCCTCCCTTGCTTGGGGAGGCTCCTTTTGCCCCTTCTCCACACAGGCTGCCTGGATTTACTCCAGCCCTGCTCCGGTGGCTCTTTATGCCCCTGCCCAAATCAGGGTGGCTAGCTTTGCTCCTGCCCCACTTGAGGCACTGAGTTTTGTCCCTGCCCTGCTCCCGCCCTGCTCGGAGTGCCATTTTTTGTCCCAAAAGCCTCATTTTTATGCTCCAGACCCTCCTTTTAGGGTACAAACTCCTCCCTTAGAGAACAAAGCTTCATTTTCTTCATGTCCAAAGCCTCATTTTTAGGGTCCAAACGGTCAGCTTGACTTGCAAAATCTCACTTTCAGGCTCCAGAGCCTCGTTTTTAGGATCCTGCCAGGCATTTTTAGGGCCCAAGCTGCATTGTGAGTCCAAACCCGCATTTGGAGGGTCCAAATCCCTCTTTTAGGGCTCAAAGTCTCAGTTTGAGTTCTGAAAGACGCATTTTTACGGTCCAAACCCTCCTTTTAGTGTACAAGCTTCTCCCTTAGGGCTCAAAGCCTCATTTTCTTCATGTCCAACGCCTCAATTTCAGCACCCAAAGACCCATTTTTAGGCTGGAAAGCCCCATTTGTAGGGCCCACATCCTCCTTTTTAAGCTCCAAGCCTGCCTTTTAGCACCCATAGCCTTTCCCCATCTTCCTCCTCCTCATTCTGAAGCTTTTAACGCCACAGCCCTGCACACAGCAGAGCAGAAGCACGGCAATCCTTGCTGCACTCCAGAGCTCACCTCAGGAAGAGCCATTTGAATCTCTCCACACTGACTCCCGTCTCTGCTGGATCGCATCAATATTTCGTCACGTGAAACCAGCTGCACCCAGGGCACCTCATCCCGCTGCTTCTCCCGCTTACAAAACAACAGGAGCGGCAAAATGGTGTCAGAATGAACAGTCCCGAGCCGTGGGCATTTTTCCCCGTTATCCAGGGTATCAGGTGGCCACCAACCATTCCAATACAGAATGAGGGGGGGCCCAGACATACACACACACAGAGCCCTGCAATCAAAAGCTGGTTGGGGACATGGGGAGTGACACACGTGGGACACAGAGGGACAGGAGGGGACAGAGACACAGAAGTGAGTTTATTGCTTAACTCAGCGAGCGCTCGGCTGGGACGGTCACTGTCCAGGCACAAGCACCTTGTGAACAGCTGAATTAATTCTGCGGTTCCTTGCTGCAGGCAGCGTTCAGGCTTTAGGAGCCTTCATCAGTTGCTTCACACCTTGATGTGGACGACTCAAGGCAGCGGAGCACCGTGCTACAACACACCACTGAATTCCGCCTCGGTCCGGACTACAGCTGACCACAGACCCCCCGTTATTGCTGGGTCTCCGTCTGTCTCACCACTTCAATTACACTGGAGTTGCATAAAACCCGGATTGTGTTTATGCCTTCCCAGCCTTATCTTCCTCCCCTGATGCTCCTGGTTTCCTAAAATACCTGTCAGCCTAGGAAAGAAATCGTGTGTAAAGACAAAGCTTGATTTGAGGTTATGCTCCATGCCCGGTGTCACTTCAGGACACCTCTCCTAATGAAGCTCATGGGTCACGACCACCTGGACCTGCATATGCAGACAGCGAGGAGACACGGCCAGAAATGAGAGCTTGGCCCTCTGAAACTCCACAGGGCAGAGCTGTGAAAGAGGAAAGAGCAGGTGAGTGCGATGGCTCAATGCTGACCTCTCCGTAATGTACTCGTTCAGTTGAAAAGGTTGGGAAAAATGCCGCTCAGCCCCTGTTTTTCCCCAGTGGGACATGGAAAAAAGCGGGTCCTGAGGGGCAGACCGTAACTACGACCTTCTTCAGTGGGGTGTGAAGCAGTTACGCCTGATCCAACAGCGGCGATACCCTCCGTCTTCTGCATTTTTCTATCGGTATTTAGGCAGACGTGGACACACGCATATAAAATTTCTCACCAGTTATGTCAAATCTGAACTGGTTTCTGCAGAGTTATTATTATGCTGAAGCTCAGACATACTCTGACGGCTTAGAGGTCTTGCAGTTTCCAAATGGACGAATGGGAAAGAAATCAGCCAACCCGGCCACTCCTCAGAATTGCTGCCCAGATACACACCTGCATAAATCAGCATATTGTCCCCAAAGACACTTCAGAGAAGCATTTCCTGATGGCAAGAAAGAAATTACCTTCCCTGATCAAACTATGAAGAATTATTTAGGGATGGGCAAGAAGAAAGTGTCTTTCCAGACAGCGCTGCTCTTCATATCCAGCGGCTTTACCTCTTCAGGTGCCCGAGGCTGCTGCTGGGAGAGGAGCAGTTTGGGCTCACTGACAGAGGCAGGGTGTGGTGACAGAGCCAGCTCGAGAAGTTCACACTGGAACATACTGCACTGTAAACATGGATGTACTGCTGGAAAGTTGGATTTTGATGTTTTTTGATAGCTTGGAGGAGACATAAAGGCTGAATAGCCGTGTGTATTTCCTCCTACCCTAATCTGAGGGATTTTTCTTGCTTGTGCATAGTTCTGGAGAACATGGGAGAACCAAGGTGGTGCGGCAGGCAGGTCTGACGGACAGCTGATAACTGAGAGCGCTCAAAGCATCACAGTTTACACTCTGCTTGGCCTGCTGCAGCAATAGACTTAGTGCAGAAGAGGTGTGGTAGAGGCTCTCAAGTATAAAGAAGTCAGGTCAGTTTTGCAGAAACAGGTTTTTGAGTACCAGCCAGCTGGGATGACACTTAACAGGCTTTACACAAACATCGTATTTTTAAGTTCTTCCTTCATTTAGGCTTGCATATTGAATGTTTTTTCTGAGATTAAGCTGAAGCCTATATATAGTCCTTAATTTATTTTTTTTTTTAAATACTTCTACACATTTCTTTAATGCAGAGATGGAAACAAAACTATGGAGCTCAGTAATGGCCAGAGAGAAGTACACACATCACAGTTCAAGAGACAGGAGCACCCAGAGGGTGCTGTCACGACTGTACCTGGAGAGACAGCAGGAAAGTACGTACGGCTCTGGGAGAGTCATGGCCAAGGATGGTGATATCACCAGGGGCACCGATTGCGGGTAACGTCAAAACTGTTGGGAGTGTTGGCACATCAGCAAAAAGAACGTACATTCCTGTAAGCAAGAGGAGAAACCCCTTTAAGCTTGTTATGTATATATTGTTTACAGTTTTCCTGAAATAAATTTGTTTTTCAGTGGGTGTCAACCTATCAGAGCTTTTCCTATTTTTTTCCCATTTCTACTTTTAAGCAGCAGTTTATTGGTTCAGTGTTCTGTCACATGTAGTTTAGAGGGTGGAGTCTTTTAAATCCTCAGCTGTCAGTGGAAATCCATCAAACAGCTGTAGATTACCTTCTTTCGGACATCTAAGAAAAAAAGAATCTTCAATCCAAGGGAAAAGGTTGTGCTGTTGGAATCCCTGCCATGGTGAAATACAGCAGGTGGCCAGCTTTAAGCGTCTGGGTATCAGCTTACTTGTTGCTTGACTTCCTCTGCAGTTCGCCTTAGGCGATTCTTCTTCCCTCAGAATCCCATTTTCTCTCCCTCTCACAGTCAGGAGGCAGCAGCATCAGCAGACCCCAAAGTCTGCTCTGCCAACTGCTCCTCTACATTTATGAGGCCAGGACAGGGGAGACTGGGGGACAGGTTCATGCTCCGAGCTACTCAGAAATGTGGGAGGAAACACAGCAACAGCACAGCTCATCTCACCCCGTTCTTCCACCTCACGGGCACTTTGAAGCTGACTTGTCTTTTAAACTCCCGCAGTACCTACAAGCTCAGTGCTGCTGCCAGTGTCTGCTCCAGCTCTCCAGTGCAGTGGGTGCTGGGAAATGTCACTCTCTCACACAGCGGAAGGCACTCGCTTTCTTCCCCTTGTTCCTGCGCTTCTCCTCCGGGCAAGCGAGCTCTGCCCTCCCTGTGCCTGCGCCTTGTTACCCCAGGGGCACCCCAGCTTGCAGCAGTGAGACCTGCGCTCACTCACAGCTGGGAGGGGCTTGGTGGGGCGGGTGGGCAGGTCCTGGCACCCCTGAACAGCAGCTCGTAGGGAACGCAGGGCTAAGTCCCTTTCATGAGCATTGATAAGCAAGTCCTGTTTTGGTTTGGTTTTTATTAAATGAAAATAAGGAAAGAGAGACATTCTGAAGCCAGCACGCGACAGCTCTACTGGGTGTTTGCACCAGCACACGGCACGTGTCTGATTAACCCCAGAGGGTGCCCTAAAACTGTGAGGGGGCCCTTCCGCTGCCAGCACAGACAGGCCGGCCACCCCGCAGCAGCCTGAGCAACACGCCTGAGGGCAGTTTTGCACACTTCTTTCACATGATCTGGAGGGAAGAGACGTACATAAGGGTATGTGTGTACGTGTGCAGGAACGGGCACACGCCGAAACACAGGAGGTTCCCTCTGAACATCAGGAAACACTTTTGTACTGTGAGGGTGACCGAGCACTGGGACTGGTTGTGGAGTCTTCATCGTGCCTGTTTTTTCCCTGATAATGTGGGCAGTGTTCTCTGTGGGGAGACCGAAAGGGGCTGAGCCGTAAATGGAAGGGAAATACTATGTAGGAGTAAGTCAGAGGCGACCTTTGGAAGCCAGCCAGGCACGGTTGCTTTGGTTGGCGGGAAGCCGTGGGAACGTTAACAGTTACCAGGGCTCGCAAGAGGGTCTAAATAAGTTTGTTACTAAATAAAGTATCTCCGCTGGGTATAAGTAGGTTGTTGCTAAATACAGTATCTCAGCTGGGTATAAATAAGTGTGCCTGCTGAACAAAGGTGTCTCCGTGTGAGCTTTCACCTCAGCCTGAGCCCGTGCCTTCAATTGCCACAATACCACACTAGTACAATAGAGACATCCACAAGAGCCCTGACACACGGCAGCGGGAAAGGGACACAAGCTTGCAGGCGCAGGCTGAGAAACCTCCTGTCTACTCCAACATGTTCCAATGAACACTGCAGCTCCCGGAGGAGGAAGGAGGTGCAGGGACACCCCAAACACATCCACCTCATCACGACTGAAAACAGAAAACACAGCAGCAACACAAACATGTTCAGAACAAAGGCAGTAACACTCCCCTACCCCCAACGACTCACTCCCAGTTCCAGACGGGTACTGCAGAAGTCTGTCCCCAAACAGGCCTGAAACACAAACAAGAGTGACAGCACAGTAATGAAATGGTCACCTCCCCTCCAAGCCTTCTAACAAGACACTAGAACAAGAGTGCCCAGCACCAGCTGTTTGTCTGTTTTGTTCACAAACTGACTCCTTGAGACGCCCCTCTTTCATCCTACAACAGAAATCACAAGCTTGAAGCTCTGACACCCAAAGAAATGACGGAGATGGAACAGGGACAGGTTTCAACGGAAAGATCCGGCTCAATCAGAAGGCAGCTCGTCCTTTTCTAACCGCTGGGAGTTTTGGCAGTTTAGCAAACATTTTAAGGAGCTATTACTAAGAGCAAGTGAAAAGTACGTCTTCAGAAACATGGGTATGACACCTGCCAGGCAGTACCTATCCAGATTATTCACAAAGATTTTGGTCTCAAAATTTTCATCAGTTTAAAACCTGTTTCCCCAGCCTGACTTTGATAGCTCAAAGCATCTATTAAACAAAACAGAGCCCCAAGAATATCGCACAGCAGTGCACTGCAGAGGTTAATTCCACTTTGCCTTCAGAACATGTTCTTTGGTGGGTTTTACGTGTGTCTCAAATTCAACTGCCCGCACCTTCAATTCTGGAAAATACAACAAGGCAAACAACCCAGGACAACCCGGGTTTCCTTTCAGAGTTAAGACACAGGGGCAGCTCCCCACAGAAACAAACCAACCCACAGTGGAGCACCCACCGCACAGAGGTGTTTTGTGGGAGCCCCGCCTGCACAGCGCTGATGCAGCCCTGCATTTCTCATCCCGATATCCAGGACATGTTCTGGAGGAAGGGGTGCCAGAGCCTGCTGCTGACTCTGCCCGGGAGCAGTTGCCTGCAGGGGGTCGTCCCACTGCTCATACCGAATGTCACAGCCCTGGCCCACCCGCACTGCGCTTCCTCAGGGCAACAGCAGTGCAACCACTGGGGGAGGCCGGTGCTGGAAACGGGGGTGTTTCAAACATTGCACAGAACAGGGTGTTGCAGAAATCACCAGATTTAGGATTTTAGGATACTGCTTAGAAGTTCCCTTACTTTTCCCATTTTGATTTGAATATCAAGAATTCTAATTAGTGGATATTAGTAGGAGAGACTAATGATTATTTTGGGAAAATAAGTCTCAAATGGAATAAATGATCAAATTGTCTGTACTGCCAATGCTGCTAGGATACTCCTGTAAAGTCCCAGACCTGAGGTATTCATTAACCAATGATCTGTTAGTGGTTAGAAACAAGGATAATGTGTTGCAGTCCAAGATGTCTGCTAGACAGGATTTATGATGGTTCCCGCTGTGTATAATCTTTGAATCGTGACCAAAGGAGGTACGAGCCAAGAGCCTACGAGCCAAGGACATGTTCCTTGACCAAACACAGCCAATTCGAGGAGTGGTTGAGACCTCTGACTCACGGACCACCTACCCAAATTATACCCCCTACTCACAAGGGAACAATAGAAGACCACGACAGAGGCTGCGTGCTAATTTGCATAGAAGAACCAATCATCGAGAGGATGAAATTGAATATGCATTGTATAGACTGAATCTGTATGAATTTAATGTATAAATATTTGTTGATTGCAACGTGCAGGCAGACATCTTTGGGAAGGATCCCATGTCCCCGGTGCGCATCGTTAATAAAGGACGTCTCTACTGATCTCACTGTGTGTAGAGGAGTGTTTCTTAACCACTGCAGACTGGCAACAAGGGTGATTCTTTTTCCATTGAAAATGTTAAGAAATGAACAGTCTCAAAGCAGAGCACAAAGTGATTTTCAGGAGTCTGTCACCTATCAGCTGGCTGGCGATTGACCACTCGTGTAACACGAGGATGGCATATCCAGTTTTCTTTTCCTAGAACTTTAACAGCAAAATAAGAACACAATAAGACACTGTACGGCCCTTCCCATGACAGCCCATGCAGGGCTCTATTATAGATATCTATATCTATATCCCCCTGCTGTGCTCAAACCCGGACCTCCACTCTCCCGCCCGGCAGGGAGCGATCGGGTCTGGCGGCGTCTCGCCGCCCGCCGCAGCCCAGCCCCGCCTCAGGGCGCCAACATGGCGGCAGAGGCTGCCCGTGAGGGCCGCGGCAGCCCCCGCCCCCGCCTCGTCGTGATTGGCTGCCATGGGAAGGCGGGCCGGAGAGGCGCTCGGTGATTGGTGGCTGGTCGGGGAGGCTGTTCTGGCGCGCAGCGGTCCTCCAGGCTGCTGCCACGAGGCTGCCGTCCGTCCGTCCGTCCGTCCTCCACGCTGAGGGGAGGCGCGGCCCGGCCCGGCCCCGGCAGCGTCGGTAGGTCCGTGCTCCAGCCTCTTCCCCGGCGGTGGTGCTCTGGGGCCGGCTGGGAGGGAAGGGGCAAAAAGGGAAAAAAAAAAGAAAGGGCGGGGGCGGCGGTGAGGAGAGACCGAGGGGAGCCACGGGGCCGGGCAGCGGCTGGGGAGGGGAGCCGGGGCTGGGGCAGGCGGGGGGTCGCAAGGGACTCGGCGGAAAAGAGAAGCGATTGCTCGGGGGCGTGTGGCCGGGGAGGGGGTTTGCGGGGCGGGAGCAGCGGGTCCGGCCGTGCCGGTGGCGGGGCGGGAGGGGCGGAGCGGCCCTGGGGCGGCGGGGGGTGCGGGGCGGGCGAGCGCCTGCTGCGGGGAAGGGTCGGCCCTGCGGGGAAACGGGGGTGCGTTTGGGGAGGGTTTGTGTCTGCCCGCTGCGTTTTACTGTGTGCCGGTGTGATAGGTAGAGACACAGACAATTTAAAGTGTCAAAATCCAATGTGAATTTTATTATATTAGCAAGCGAACAAGAGCAAAGGCAGCGCTGGGCGGCCGGGGAGTCTGCACTCCGCCAACGGCTCGCAACTTCCCGCCTCGTGTAAGCACATTATATACAGTCTCATTTTCTGTATTCGCGACGTCACAATCAGGGTGATGTCGCAATCAGGGCGATACTCTGCGCATACTCCTTCTGTTGCTAGGGGGTCTTTTTCTACCTCCTGGTGGTCGTAAGGATGAAGGCTGAGGGTCTTCCTCGTTGCCCTGTGGGTGAACTTATGCAAGAATGTGATTATTCAACCCCTTCAGCCACGGGTCTTGTTTACTTTGCCGAATGTCCTTCAGTTGAGCTATCAAGCCTTCTTGTGAGCACATAAATCTTTCATCTATACCCTCCCATACAGGTTTAATGAACAAAGCACAACATGTTACTTATTACAATCCCCCCTTTTTCTTTTGTCCATTATTTTGTTCATTGAACCTTTGTAGCTCTTGAGCACTCAAGACAAGGGTTTCTGCTAAATCAGGCTCATCGGGTACCAATTCGTATTTCGCTCGAACAAGCATCAGGTGAGCGGCTTCTAAACGGTTCTTAACTATCGCAATAACTTTATTAAAAATACAAGGTCCGAACGCAAGCGTTAAAGTGAGCAGTATTAATGGTCCCGCCAATGTTGACAATAAAGTAGTAAGCCAAGGAGAATGATTAAACCATGATTCGTACCAACTTTGTTGGGATTCTCGTTCTTTCCTTCGTTGTTCCAACCCCTTTCTTAGCTCTGCCATTGTGTCGCGTACTATTCCGGTATGATCTGCATACACACAGCACTCTTCCTTTAAAGCTGCACACAATCCCCCTTGCTGCAAGAATAATAAATCCAAGCCACGTCTATTCTGAAGCACCACTTCTGATAGTGATCTTAGTGATTTTTCCAATGCGTCTATTGATTTTTCTATTCTGCTCAAATCCTCATCCACTGCTACTCTAAGTGACTTAAATTCAGCTTGTTGATTAATCAGAGAGGTTATCCCTGTGGCCGCTCCGGTTCCTCCAATTGTAAGGAGGGCGGCTATGGTCAGAGCTGTAAACGGTTCTCTCCTAGCAAGATGGTGCTCGGGGGTGGTTTGATAATTGTAGACAAACTCATTTGAGTGATATACAATTTTTGGAATTATTGCTACTTGTATGCAATAATCTTTATTTTTATTAAAATTTTGTAGGCTCAAGCAGGGTGTTACTCCGATACTTGAGCACACCCATTTTGTGTTTGGCGCTGGTATTAACCAATCCGCGGGGGCTTCCTTGGTGAGTGAAATACTTACATTACACAGATGCTGTTTTATGGGTGGAATTGTCCCAACGCACCGTCCTTTTCCTGTTACTTGTTCCAAGGTGAGACCTTGGACCTGATCTTTTCCTTTTCTCCATAAACATTGTGCAGGGTTCGTCCCATTTACACGCTTGGCCTTAGATGTAATTCCCACAGCCTCGTAAAAGGGTGGTCTAATGCCGTAACACAGCCAACAGGAGCTGGTCATTTGTGGGTTAGTTTTATTCAATATTTGGTAGCTCGCTTGCATCACTTTCCATAAGGTATTCCCTCCTAAATCTTCTTCCGGGATAGTTATACCAGAGTGAGGGTTTTTACTAGTAAGCTGGATATTATCGCTAATTTCAGTATCATTTGCGGGTCCCAGAATTTGTTCATGTGTGAGCACAGGATTTGGTCCAATTGGTTCAGGATCATTTGGAATGGCCTCCTTTTTTATAAAGAATAGGCTACCAGGGTCGGCACCGGCCACATAAAGCCGGACACCCCAGGTTTTTCCGATTATCCATGCTGAGTCCTCTGGGTTTAGGACGGTTATGTTTATTCCCTGACATACGTTTCCCGATGGTGGCCCGTTTCCAGTGTCTATATAATTATGCCGTGTTGGTTTCGTGCAGCCTGAGGGCCTCCACTTTACTGTAATGAACTTGTCAACTCCTCCCCCAGGGGTCCAATCCAATGCTATGGTTTCGCACCCCCAATATGCACAATAATAGTGCCCCGGTGAGTTACAGTATCCTTTGCCTGGGTTTGAGGCTGGGCACATATAGAATGGTGCTACCCGGTCTGAGTGCCAATAGGGACTGAGGGATCCCACCGTCAACTGGAAGGTGGGTGCTCCTGACTTAGTGATATTCTTAATTAATGCTTGGTCTTCCCATCTAGATAGGGTCCAATTAAAAGGTTGGTGTGCGTATGGCTCACAGATAGGGACGCAGAAGACTACCCAGATTGCCCCTATAAATATGTATCGGGAAAAATGGTGGGTTTTGTAATATACCAATTGCTTATTCCTACCCCAATTTGATACCCGTACCCGATTTTTGTCATTTGCACTCCAGGGCTTCGCCTTTTTGCTACCATCCTTGAGGCAAGATCTCAAGCACTGCTTTGCGGTCCCAATCATTGGGTTCGTTCCTCCACAGTTTTTTACTCCTCTGCCTCGCTCGTCGACTCGGTTGCTTCGAGCCACGAGGGGTACCATCTTCTCGGCAGCAGGGGTATTCTTCAGGAGGGCTAGTGCTTACTTTAGCAGCTTGCCTCAGGATGTACGAATTCCAGTTGGTATCTTTAACTTGAGGTGCGTTGCACTTCACCCCTTTCAGGAACTTCTGGCACTGCCCTCTTACTATTTCAGCGACAAAAGGAATCGGTTCTTTCGAATGGTAACAATAATTTTCGGGCCGGATTCCCTTAGCAAATATCCCCCACCATTCCCTTGATTCGGGAATAGTCTCTCCCTGTGATTCTTTTAATTTTTAGTGCCAATTTTGTAAGTTCTCTTTCCCACTCCCAGCAGATTCAGCAGACGCCCCTTGGGATCTTCAGTCTCGGCAATGGGCCCACCACCGTTCCCGACACACCTTACACACAAAGCACATGAATGAGTAACAGTTACAACTTAATATCTGCAATCTTACATGCCCATCTTTAGTCAGAATTGGATTTTCAATATATTCAATTTCAAAAGTATTCATTCAGGTCTTTTGAAATTTTATTTTTAGGTCCCCAGGTACACTGGTCACTTGCCACTGTTGATTCTTTATGGGTCCTTTGATTCGGCTGGCGTGAGTCCACCCTCTTTCAGCTGTTCGTATGGAGGTTTCTGTAGTAAGTAAAACAAGATAAGGCCCTTCCCACTGTGGAGTTAATGAGGTCTCTTTCCATGATTTAACCAACACCCAGTCCCCGGGTTTCACTTTATGGATTGCCATGTTTAATGGGGGTCGTTGGACAAGCAATCCTTTTTTCTTCAACTGTTCCCTACGACTCATTATTTGAGTGATGTACCACAGTACATGTGATTCTTTTAATTGAGGGTGATTATGTGGAACTTCTAGGTCATAGGGCATCCCATACAACATCTCGAATGGGGAAATCCCTACATCTGTACGGGGTTGGGTCCTTATATTTAAAAGTGCGAGGGGCAGACACTTGACCCATGATAGTTTGGTCTCAATCATCAATTTGGTGAGCTGTTTCTTTATCTCCCCGTTCATTCTTTCTACTCTTCCTGAACTTTGGGGATGCCAAGGGGTATGATATTCCCAATTTATTCCCAAGGCCCCCAAGGTATCCTTAACTATTTTAGACACAAAATGAGGTCCCCTGTCGGAATCAATGGCTTCTATTACCCCATATCTTGGGATAACTTCTTCTAACAGCACCTTTACTACAGTTTGGGCCGTTGTTCGTGCAGTCGGGTATGCTTCCACAAAGTGCGTAAGGTGATCCACGATTACCAGTAAATATTTGTACCTACCCACCTTTGGGAGTTCAGTAAAATCTATTTGAACCCTCGCAAAAGGCCTATGTGCCAGCTCTCTTCCCCCTAAAGGTCTTTCTTTTACTTGACTCCTGTTGACCTTTTGACACACTAAGCAACTGTTTGTTATTTGCTTGGCCAGACTATAAATACCCATACACATGTATTTATTAGCGAATTGGTCTATCAAAGCTTGGGTTCCCCAATGTGTGGTATCGTGGATTCTTTGTAATACCCCCATAGCCAAGGATTTTGGAAGTACCTGTCTCCCATCAGGTAACACCCATTTTCCCATTTCATCCTTTTTTACCCCCATTTTATGTAATTTCTCCTCTTCTTGAGTGGTGAAACTGAGGAGGTGGACCACCTTTCCATGATGCAAACAATGCTTTGCTCTCGGATTCTCACAGGCACATGCTATCCCATCCATGCCCCAATCCTCCCAGCAAGCATAACAAGGTTCCTTATAGAGATTACCTCCACAGTTGATACATTCTTCTCTCTGTTTGAAGGGATCCTGAGCCCTTAGAACCATTAGAGCAGCTTTTCTAGCCTCCTGATCCGCAGCATTATTACCCCGCTGTCGGAAATCTAGGCCTTTCTGGTGGCCTCTCACGTGTACCACTGCAATTCGGTTAGGACCTCTTAGGGCGTGAAGGACTTGGGTTATTAGGCCCTGGTGTATTAAATCCCTTCCCTGGGAATTTATGAGGCCCCGCTCTTCCCAAATTTTTCCAAAGGTATGGACTACCCCATATGCATACTTTGAATCTGTATATATTGTTCCTGCCTTTCCCTTTAGTAAACATAATGCTCGGAGTACTGCATAAAGTTCGCACGCTTGAGCTGACCATGCTGCGTTCAAGGGTCCTGATTCTATTACATTAAGATTTCTTCCCCCGATTACTGCATACCCTGATCTTCTCTTCCCTCCTACCACTCGAGAGGACCCGTCCACAAACAGCTTTTCTCCACCTTCCAGTTCCTCCTCCTCCAAGTCTGGCCTTATCTTTGTTTGTTCCTCAATGGTATGTAGACAATTATGTGTCAACCTTTCCCCTTCAGGTTCCCCGTACAAAAACTGGGCCGGATTTTGTAAAGTAGTGCTTTCTAAAGTTAGTTTTGGTGAGGAGATTAAAATCCCTTCGTATTTTAACAACCTAGAATCGGTGATCCATTTTTCGGCTTTTTGTTGTAAAATTCCCCGGATGTTGTGAGGTGATAGAACTTTCAATTCGCTCCCGAATGTTATTTTGTGTGCCTCTTCCACAAGCAGAGCTGCTGCCACTATCGCTTGCAGGCAGGTTGGCCACCCACGGCTCACTGGATCCAAAAGTTTGGACAGGTATCCTATAGGTTTCTTTTTCCCAGCCCACTCCTGTGCCAATACTCCGAATGCCGTACCCCCATCGATATTCACAAACAAGTAAAATGGTCTTTTTAAGTCTGGTAAGCTTAATACTGGTGCATTAATTAAATCCTCTTTTAAGCTTTCTAATTGCTTTTCATCCTCCTTAGACCACTTTAACAGTCCCTCTTGGCTTAATTTGGCATATAGAAACTTGACTTTGTTACTATAATCTTCAATCCATTGTCTGCAGTACCCCATTAATCCCAACAGCTGACGAACCTGTCTTTTGTTTGCCGGAGGGGGCATTGATAGTATCCCATTTACTCGCTCGGGATCTACCTTTTTTTTCCCTTCGCTCAGCCAATGTCCCAAATATTTGACCTCTGGTTCTACAAACTGTAATTTTGATCGGGAAACCTTCAATCCCTTTAGGCTTAGGAAATTTAACAATTTGATACTCTCCACGCGGACTTTTTCCTCTTCTTGTCCAGCTATCAGGAGGTCATCTACATACTGAATCAGCTGTACTCCTTCTCCCTGCTCGTACTCTTGGAGAATGTGCTCCAGGGCCTGTCCGAATAGATTGGGAGATTCCGTGAACCCTTGGGGCAACACTGTCCATCTTAACTGCTGTTTTCTGTGGGTTTCAGGATCCTCCCATTCAAAGGCAAAATAATCCCTATTGTCCTTATCTAGTGGGCAAGCCCAAAATGCGTCTTTGAGATCAATCACACTGTACCATCGACTTTCAGGTCCCAGCTGGCTCAGTAAAGTATACGGATTTGCCACAACTGGGAATCTTGCAAGTGTTCTTTTATTAATTTCCCGTAGGTCATGGACCAATCTATAAGACCCATCAGTTTTCTTTACGGGTAAGATGGGTGTATTGAAGGGAGACATGCATGGTTCCAGTAGCCCTTGTTTAATTAATCTTTCAATCTCTGGTTTCAACCCCATCCTGCCTTCTCGTGAGATTGGGTATTGTTTTATTTTTACTGGAATTTCCGGATCCCTGATAGTTACAGTGAAGGGTGGGATATTCAATTTGCCCACTGTCTCCGGAGTGTACCAAACCTCGGGGTTAATTTTTACTTCATCCTCACTCCTAAGGGGACATAATTTTACTTGTAACTCATTATTTTTAACTTCCAAATTAATGCCTAGTGTGATGATCATATCTCGTCCCAGTAGGTTATAATCTGCTTCTGGGACCAACAATAGGGATCCCACCCCAAACTTAGATTCCGTTTCAAAAAGAACGTCTTTTATTACTGGAACCTTGAAAGGCTCTCCTTTTGCTCCAATTACTTGCATTGTCTCCGGGGACAAGTGACATCCCTGGGGTAACTCTTGTACTGTGGACCTCTCGGCCCCTGAGTCCACAAGGAACTCGATTTCCTGTTGCTGGGGACCTATTTTAATTTTTATCAAGGGCTCGGTTTTATGTCTAGCCCCCAGCAAATAGAGCCCCTGACACCCCTAATCCTCCTTGAATATTTTCTCATCCTGCAGCCGTTTTCTGCATTCCCTTCTCATATGACCCTTCCTCCCACAATAATAACACTCCACGTCCTTTCTCCTTGTTCCTTCCACCCCAGGCCTTGGGTCTGTCTTGTGAGTCGATCTAATCCCACCCCCACGCTGTCCTTCCCGAGCCACTGCCACCATCAATCTTGCCTGCTTCTTAAACCTCTCGTCCTCCCTTCTGACAAACACCTTCTGTGCCTCCCTCAATAACTCATCCAAGCCTCTGTTTTGCCAGTCATCTATCTTCTCAATTTTTCTTCTAATATCTTCCCATGCATTTGCTACAAATTGCATTTTCAGCAGAGCCTGCCCCTCCTGAGTGTCTACATTCAGACTGGAATACATTTGGAGACTCTTTCGTAGTCTCTCTAACCATTTAGTGGGCGACTCATCTGCTTCTTGATGTTCTTTGAAAGCTTTATTAATGTTCTGTCCTCTAGGGACTGCCTCCCTGATACCCTGGATGATGATATTTCTAAGATCTTGCATGTGGCCCCTATGTACCAGGTCCTGGTGATCCCAATTGGGCCTCTGTAGGGGCCATTTCACATCTGCCGCTGGCCCCTGGGCATGCTGTGCGTCCCAAATTCGCATCCCTGCCCTCCTGATCATGTTTTTCTCCTCTGTGGTGAATAAAATCCCTAAAATAGCCTGAATCTCATCCCATGTATAAGTATTGGGTCCTAAAAATTGATCCACTCTTTCTGCTACCCCCAGCGGATCTTCCAGGAGATCCCCCATTTTATCTTTAAAGTGTCTTACGTCCCCTGAGTTAATAGGGACGGATACGAACCCTATTCCTGGCTTTGGACCCCCCATTGGCACTTCCCTCAGGGGGTACAAACCGCCACCCTCATGTGTACGTCGTGTTTGGCTCCTGGTTCTACGTCTGTAAGTTTCAGGGGAACAGGGGGGCGAATCAGGGTTCGAGCGGTGAAGGGCCGAGGGCAAGGGTTGAAGCGGTGCGGGTGGTGGTGAAATGGGAGGGGGAGGCGGTGGAGGGGGAATGTATGGTGGTGGTATTACAGGGACCGCGTCTTCCTCTCTATTCTTCCTCCCTCGGTAGCCACCCCCCTTTTCTTTTAAAGGGTATAAATTTACCCTAGTGTCAGCTACCATCCACAGACTGGCATATTCACTTTCCTCCAAATTAAATGGTTCCTTTGAGTTAACATAAATGTTTAGCGCCTGACATATCCAGTCCTCAAATGATCCAAAAACAGGCCAATACAGATGGTCTCCTCGAATCTGTTGTCCGCCCCAGACTTCCATGCAATAATGGATCATTTTCACCTTATCTTTTCCCTGCCTAGAGGGAAAGTTATCCCAGTGTTTCAACATCAGCCCTAGGGGACTATCGGGCGGTATTTGGGGCAATTTCACATGGGGCCCCTCTCCCATGGGCTCAAAGGGCTTGCTTTTCCTTTGTCCCATCTTCTGAGGCACTCACACACACACACCAACTGCTCCCCTCGTTTGTGGCTCGCTCCCTCGCGGGCTACGAGAAACGCACTACTAGAGGGTCCGCACTCACTTCGCCCTGGCAGGACGTCTCATACACCGTGCCCCAGGATACCCAACCCAAACCGAACGGATTCCCGGCCTATACTCACGCGTCCTGCGTCTTCGTTCGGGGCTTCGTGCACAAAGATTACAGGGTTACCGGTTCTCCTTTGCTCAGTGTTCAATTTAGGTTCGTCGGTCGAGACAGAAGCGACCTGAGGGCTGCAGGGGCCGCCAGATGGCGGGGCGCCTCCCCAGTGCAGCTGCAGGCCACAATCTAGTCGCGATCCGAGTCACGGCACCAAATTGTGATAGGTAGAGACACAGACAATTTAAAGTGTCAAAATCCAATGTGAATTTTATTATATTAGCAAGCGAACAAGAGCAAAGGCAGCGCTGGGCGGCCGGGGAGTCTGCACTCCGCCAACGGCTCGCGCCTTCCCGCCTCGTGTAAGCACATTATATACAGTCTCATTTTCTGTATTCGCGACGTCACAATCAGGGTGATGTCGCAATCAGGGCGATACTCTGCGCATACTCCTTCTGTTGCTAGGGGGTCTTTTTCTACCTCCTGGTGGTCGTAAGGATGAAGGCTGAGGGTCTTCCTCGTTGCCCTGTGGGTGAACTTATGCAAGAATGTGATTATTCAACCCCTTCAGCCACGGGTCTTGTTTACTTTGCCGAATGTCCTTCAGTTGAGCTATCAAGCCTTCTTGTGAGCACATAAATCTTTTATCTATACCCTCCCATACAGGTTTAATGAACAAAGCACAACATGTTACTTATTACACCGGGGGCTGGGAGTGACCTGCGGGGCGGCTCGGCCGCGGAGTGCGGGGGTGCGCCGTAGGGAACTTGCCTTTGGGGTTTTTTAAAGTCACGACACCCTCGTGAGTGGAAGGGAGGAGTTCTCCTGGGTGGCTGACGGTGATGAGGAACTTAACAGAAGAAAACTGAAAGCTCTGTGGTGTTTGAATTCTGAGATGACTCCAGTGGCCTTGATGTTTTGAAGTTCTGACCATGTTGTTACTAGGAAATAGTGTTGAGAAGATGTAAAAAGTAATGTTTGTGTTCTGCAGTGTTGCAAGTGTGACGAGTCCATTTGTACGTGTTATTTGTGTGTGTAAAACGTGCAGTTTGTGGAAAGCTCTAGCATTTGCAGAAGGTTCAGGGAAAAAGACACTTTAATTGTGTCTTGGGATGTTGTCAAATACCGAGTTTTTAGGCTAAAAATACCTTGTGTTGATCTGTGTGTATATTTTATAAGCAAGTAAATCAGCGTTGATCTATTAAATACGCTCGTAGTTAAATAACGACAGAATGACTGTGATTAGAGTTGATTGTATAACAATTCCTCGCTTCTGGTTCTAGTTGCCTTAAATGCTGCACTCCTAAAAGCTCTGGCACCGCCTCTGTGGGCGATGAGCTCAGTGCCACAGGGGCCAGTTGCTTCTCCTCCGGTGATTCCGCTGGTTTAGGCAGACTGTTTTGTGAGAGGCTTCTGTGAGAGCTGTGTAGAGCCTGTGTGTGCTGTGCAGAAGGGCAGGTGTGGGGGCCCGTACAGCGGAATTGAAGAGCCTTCCTGGGAGGTTGGCAGTGGGTGGTTTTAGTATAATCTGCCGTGTGTTCTAAAGGTTTTAACAGCCCCCTCGATATCTGATGGGATAGCTAAAAGAGAATAGTTGGGCTCAAATGACAAATGAATCCTGGAATGTTACCGGCCCTGTGTTTTCCTCTCGCTGAGGATAAATATCACTGCCCCCTCCGAAGGTTTTGTTCAGCCTTGCCAAAACCATCGGATGACAAACAGTTACTAGGGATGAGTTTGCAGATGGTGCTAGTAGGAAGGAAACTTTCTGAAAAAGGAGGTACCTGTAGTGTATGTCGCGGTGTGAATTGTACTGTTTCAAAAATAGTCGTGTGTATGTGTTTTGAGATGGGAAAGTAGAAAATATCTGAAAATATTCTTTTTGAAATATGTGATATGCTTTAGTCTCTGCAATATTAGCTAGCTAGCCTTGTCTTTGGTAAACAAGAGTGTGACCCCCTGCCCTTGGCAGGGCTTAAGTAGGGTCTTTATCACCTGAAGGCCTGCTTCATTGTGCTCAAGTAGGGTCTTGATCACTCGAAGGCCTGCTTCATTGTTTTAGGTGAGATGGGGATGGGGGAGGAATTGTATTTGTGCAAGAGACCGTGACCACGGAGGGGGATGTTGCCTTGAGCTGTGGTCGTGGGGTGGGGGTGGGGGGGTGTGTGGAGACGAGACACTGCCCAGCTGTGGCTGAACTGCGCACTCTGGAGGACGGGTTCAAAAGGACAATCATGATGAAGACTATCGAGGAACTCTTACTTCCTCCCCAAGACCACCAAAAGACCCCCGAAGGGGAAGACTGTGCCTGCGCAAGGGGGAGGAGATCTAATTGACATCCGAAGCGGGACAGAGTGATAAATAGGTAAATATGTAAGTTTTGTTGCTTTAAATAGGACGCAATTACCGCGGCTCGGGGTGCAGCATCCTTAGGGTACCTGACCCTCGCTGCACCCAGCGCTGCAGAGCTGTAATAAACAGACCTGCTTCACCATCAGCTTGGGTTGTGGAGTTCTTTCGCAGATCAGTTCAACGACAGCTTTTGAAATCCTCAAATGCGTCTGAAGTGTCTGGGGGAAGTTTGAGATTTCATTTAAAATGCGGCTCTACTTTTAGCTTCAAATTTAGAGTTTGGGTTTGCATCTGAGCTGCCTGTTTCAGGGTGAGCCTTTTGGTTCGGCTTCAAGCTCACATTTCAAGTTTGGTTTGCATCTGACCTTCCTGTTTCGGGGTGAGCCTTTTTGTTCGGTTTTTACCTCCCCTTTAGAGTTGGGATTTGCATCTGACCTGCCTGTTTCAGGGCGTGCTTTTTGGTTCGTGCTTTAAGCTCACGTTTAGAGTTTGTGTTTGCATCTGACCTGCCTGTTTCTGAGTGGGGTTTTTGGTTCGGCTTTTAGCTTCAAATTTAAAGTTTGGGTTTGCATTGGATCTGCCTGTTTATCTGTGAGCTTTTTCGTTTGGCTTTTAGCTCACCTTTAGGGTTCGGGTTTGCATCTGAGCTGCCTTTTCAGGGTGAGCTTTTTGGTTTAGGCTTTAGCTTGCCTTTAGATTTTGGGTTTGCATCTGACCTGCCAGTTTCAGGGTGAGTCTTTTGGTTCGGCTTCTAGCTCACCTTTAGACTTCGAGTTTGCATCCGACCTGCGTGTTTCATGGTTAGGTTTTTGTTTCGGGGTTTAGCTCGCCTTTTAGAGTTACGATCTGCATCTGAGCTGCCTGTTTCAGGGCGAGCTTTTTTGGTTCGGCTTTTAGCTCACCTTTAGACTTTGGGTTTGCATTTGAACTGCTTGTTTCAGGGTGAGCTTTTTTGTTCGGGCTTTTAGCTTACATTATGTCATTTTCGCTTTAGACTTCGTTGATGTCTTTTTATGTTTAGATGTTACATAATTATATGTCTATATGTTATGTTTTGTTTTTTAAGTCTAGACTTTATTTTTTATAATGAGGTATAGTTTTTAGGTTTGGGTTTCAGGTTACTATTTTATATCGTTTTAGGTTTAGGTTGGATGGGTGGAATCTGTCGAGGCACAGGCTGCTTTGCCCAAGCCCAAACCCCTGGGGAAATGGAGCCGAGGTAAGAGCAGAGCTCGCTCCCGCTACAAACTGCAAAGGGCACGAGAGCCCGAGAGAGCCAGGGCACAAGCAGCGCCTGGGAGGTGCGAGAGCCGCAGGCAAGAAGCTGGCCAGAACGGCCCAGAGGAGCCCTGGCAAGGGGCCGTGCTCTGTGCTGCGCAGGAAAGCAAAAAACCCCCGGGGACACTTGCTAGCCCACCTCGGGGGTAAAAAAGCCTTCCTCCGCCCAGCTGCAGGGCCCGAGAGGCCATTGTCGTGGGGCAGGAGCAGCAGGCAGTGACCCAGCCAAACCGGAGCAGAGGGGCCCTCACAAGTGGTGGTGCTCAGTGCTGCAGAGGAAGGCAAAAAACCCCCAGGGCCCAGTGCCAATCTGCCCCGGGGGAAAATTCCTTCCTGACCCCAGCGCTGGTGATCGGCTGCTCCCTGAGCATGTGAGCATGACCTGCCTCCTCCTCCTCCTCCCACAGGCTGGTCGCGCCTCCCAGGAGGTGCCTGACCCCTGCTTCTCCCTCAACCTGGAGCAACCTCCGGGGCTGCCCAGAGCGGCCAAATGCCCCCGGCCTGATCGACCTCGGGGGCAAGAATCCCCCTCCACCACGCCTGGCAGGGCACCTGTGGGTGCTCCAAAGCACTGGCACCCCTGCCAGCGTGCCTGCGTCCCCCTTCTTACTGCCGCTGCCCCTGGCTCCGCAGGGGTGAGGATGGCGAGCTCCGCAGTGCTCCTCCAGAAGGCATCCCCTTGCCTGGCCGCTGCTCTCCAGCTGGAAAGGCCCGACAGCCCTGGGCACCTCCAGCTGTCGCTGGTGGTTCTCCTCCCCAGCAGCCCCGTGCGGCCTCCGCTCGTCCTCCCTCAGCCCCTCCAAGCCATTCCGCCGGCTCCTCAGGGACCTCCTCGGGGATGTCTCCCTTGGGCTGCCCGGGCCAGCTCTGGCAGGGACAGGGCAGGGGGCTCCCTTGATCCTGCCCCGGGGCATTGTGCCATGAGGGTGATGCAGCCCCCATGCACCGCCCCGCCCACCACCCCTCTGCCCAGCCCCCTTCAGCGGAAGGCCTGGGGGCACACGGGGGGGCGATTTCAGCAGCCGCAGCCCAGAGGAAACCCAAAGTCTGGGGGGTAAAATAGTGCTGTACTGTCCTGGAGCAGAACTTGTGATTCTTGGAGTGCAAATTTTCAGCAAGACACAGATCTGTTCCTGTGTTAGGGCTTGTGTCTCTGTTGGGGACACTTCACCCCACGCCAGGAAGACTCTGCTTTAGAATTTTCTTACCGCAGTCCAAAAAGCGGCAAAGCTTTTTGTCTTTATAAGTGCTCAGCTGATTTATTAAGAGTTTATAAATGGAAAAGGAATGGCTAAGAGGCTTAAAAGGGTTAATAAGTGATATTTAGATATATAAAATTAGGAGATATATATATATATATGTAAAAGGAATGGTTAGTATCTTCCTTTTTCCCTTATTCATGTTTTTTCTTTTGTATTTCTTTTTCTATTATTCCGTTCTCTACCTCCTTAACAGTAAAATGCTGTGCTGACCCTGCTGCCTGTAGAAGGGTTCAGGCTCGCTCTTAGTTTTTGGGCTCTGCATAGCAACAGAAGTTGGCAAGAGGAAAGGAGCTCCCCAGTATAACACAGTCTGGGGAAGAATCAGCAATTGGAAAAATTCTTCCTGAAGGGAAGCATGTTCTTTGTCCTTTTCAAAATGAGCTGTAGTGTTTCTAGACAGAATCATCTTGAAGAGAATAATAAAGACAAAAACCAAAATGTGTGTTATCTTGGATGCCCTTTGTGGTTTGTTAAACATTCTTTTTAGTTTGGAGATTGTTTTTGGCATGTGCTTCTCTGGCAGTAACTGACTTCCTGTGTTGGAAGAGGAAGATAATAGTGGATCTAAAAACCGCTTTTGTGGTCTCCCGTGAAGTCTCCATCTGCTAAAGTGTTGTAAAGCAAGAACTGTCACGTAGGGGGTTGTAGAACTCGGCTCTATGGTACTAACACAGAATTGTCTTACTCTTTTGTAGCTGGTTCCTGGAGGAGAAGGACCGGAATTGCTATTGTTGTCATCTCTGAAGACCTGTTATAAATACATGGGTATATAATCTAAATGGAGCTTTTGGGGTATGAGTGTGGGTGGGATTTGGTGTGGGGTTTTTGTGGGGATTTTTATTCACACACTCTTGCAGCTGACCTTTGAAAAAGGGTCGGGATTCCCTCTTCAGGAGAGGTGCATTGCTAATGATAATGCTGACTTTGTAAGTTGCAATGGTGGCTTTCTTGTAAAACGCACTAATCTGTTCTGAAGAAAAGGCTTTCTTTTTGTTAGTTACCGTGTTCTGTTACGGAAGTGCACAAGTTAAGTAGTTTCAGAACTGGTTGCTGGAATGGAAAAATAACAGTTATGTTTCAGTTGCTCTCAGTCTTCAGGTTTTCTACATCTGTGGCATTTGTTTATGGCCCAAGTCTCTCTAAAACCCGAGCCCTGAGCCGAGAGACTGCTGTTCGTTAGAGTGTTTCGTTGTTTGTTGTTCTTTTTGGAAATCAGGATCTCTAGTTGAGCCCAAAAACCTACAGCTGGATTATGAAAACTATTGGAAGTATTGGCGTCCCCTTATTTGGGTAGGTTATAAATACTGTTTGAGGGAAGTCTGTCATTTTAGGTGTAGAGTTGACCTTTTTTGTTTAGGTTTTACCTGTCGTTTTTATGGCATTTTCCATTTAGATTATTTTTCTGAATCTGTTTCCGAGCCGAAGGGCGGTCACAGAGGTACAGAAAGGAGCAGCAGGATTTTATGCCACTTTACAGTGAGATTGTAGGTCTAGATTTTAGATTTAGATTTTCGGTTTAGATTTTGTCCTATTTTCCATTTAGATTTTACGTCATTTTAGGTTTTGTTTTTATGTTTACATTTTATGTCATTTTACAGTTTGATTTTTCCCTCTGGATATGATGATTATATTTTACTTCAAGATTTTATGTTATATTTTAGGATTAGATTTTACATTTAGGTTTCAAGTTTAACTTTTGAAGTCCAGATTTTACATCTAGATTTAACAATTAGATTTTACGCAATTTTATGTTTAGATTTTATTTATTTATGTTAGGCTGAGATTTCAGATTTAGATTCTATCTCATTTTTTTCTTTAGATTTTACATAGTTTTAGGGATATATTGGTTTAGACGTGGTGACGAGCGACACAGGAACGGCAGGAACACCGCTGGGTTTGGTGACTGTGTCCGTGTCCTGCAGCAGAAATGTTTGAGGCTTTGGCCCGATTCAGCCGTTGCTGTGGAGAGGTTTGAGCTCACTGCACCCAGCCTTTTTGTATGGGCTAAGTGTAGTATTCTGGGGTTTTCTAGGTATTTTGATTTTAACATTCTGGGCCTAATTTTCCTCGAAACTGGATTTTCAGCTAGGGTGTTACTGTTGTTGCTAGAATCTAGCATTGGGCCGCCTAAGGAAAAATAGTGTGTAAGGTCTATAACCAAAGGGTTTCTGTATTTTCTATATATTTCTATATTTTTGGAGTACTTGCCAGCTGAGGAGTTTCTCCCTTGGACTTAACCTATAGAGGGTGATCTGTCAGACAGCCTCTCCTAGCAGTTGCATGATTCCTACTTGTAATCAGGTTCTTAATTTGCAGCCTGAATTTTGGATGGGTTGTGTGCTGAACTTCCCAGTAGCTCATTTGTTTGCTGCTACATTTCCCCAAAGCAAAGATTTCAAAAGGCAGCAAAGTTAAGGATATTTGCTACTGTGCCGTGAGCTGATGCTATTTGAAAGCCAGTTTGAGTATCGGTGGTATTCAAGAAATTGCCAAGGTTTCGAGGGTAAATCTGAGTATCTGTGTGCTGAGCAGAAAAGTACAAGGCATGTTTTCAGTGGCCAGGTAGATTTCTTTACGCAGGTTTCTCGAGATGATGCTGCAGCGTGGCTGGTGTATTTGTTAGTTCCAGCAACTGCCCTCTTAATGCAGAGATTGATGGCAGTTCTGTCATCAAAGCTGGGATCAGCGTCCCTGGTTACGTGTTCTTACTTGCCTTTTCTAACTCTACGGCAGGGCAGAAGAATCACTCTGCTGCCTCTACTGAGGGCAGAAGAACCACAAAGCTAGACCAGATTTTGCTCAGTGGCAATAACATGGCAGTGGTAAGTCGTTGTTGTTAAAGGGCGCGAGCATTTATCTTCTGTACCTGTAAATCCATCGGCCGTCGAGTTCAGCTACTTCAAGCTGAGCTTTCCGGCAGTTCTGTTACAGAAGCTGTTTTCAAGTAGCTTTGGGGGCGTGTGTGTGTGTCAGTGATGCTGGGAAGGGGACCTTACTGCCTCACTTGGTACATGTTACAGCGAACATGAAAGGAGCGTGGCCCTCATCTTATTTTGGGGAATGTTTTTCTGGACTTCGGGTGCGCGAGGGAATCCCTGGCTTTGCTGCCCACTCTGTGGGCTGGGTCGTGCGGTGGCTTTTAAGTGGTGAGCAGACGTTTGCCTGCAGGAGCGCGCAGGGTGGGATCCAGCTGCGTTTCATCCACCGCCTTACGGATCAACGCATTGGCAGCCGTTCGGATGCTTACAAGCTCGCCAAGTCATCTGGCGATGATGACGATGCCACGTGATGCCCAGAGAGATGTACCTTCGTGTGCTCTGAAAGGAAACCTGGAGGTCTGCTGGGTCACAGCAAATTGGAAGTGCTGTGATTCTTAGTTTATCCTGTGCCAATGCATGTAGATGGGTACTGAAATGGGAATGAAGTCTTGGAATTCTGCAATTGCGGAATTCTGCAATTTCCTAAATACCGCAAAAGCGGAGCCAGGGTCGTTTTTTGCTTGTCTGCAGAGATGGCTACAAAATCTGGACTTCTTGCCTGAGGGCATGCCTGATTTGGAGGGAGGAGAAGAGGAAGACTGACTTGAGTCCGAGTCAGCTCTGTGTGAGTAAAGAATAATCTCCATTTTGCTGTCTTCCCTGCCTTGCACCTCCTCCCAGTGTGACTGAGCAAGTGCTATCCTGACTTAATTTCAAAGCCTTTCTCCACTTTGGTTACCATTCTGCAGCCTTAAAGGATAGCGCATGTTCTGCCTTCTTGGGGGGGGGTAAAATTACGACGACGCAGTTGAGCTGGTGCTCTGCTGCCCCTGGAGCAGAAGCTTGTGATTCTTGGAGTGCGAATTTTCAGCCAGACACAGGTCTGTTCCCGTGTTAGGGCTTGTGTCTCTTCTGGGGACGCATCTTCCTGTGCCAGGAAGGCTCTGCTTTAGGCTGTTCCTTACTTCGGTCCCAACAGCAGCAAAGCTCTTTACCTTCCGGATTGCTCAGCTCCAAAATCACTTTCAGCAACACAAATCAGAGAGGCTGCAAGTGGAAACAGAGTTTTGTCTTTAGATTTTATTTCATTTAATTTTGTGTTTATTTTTGTGAATCTGTTGCCAAGCCAATGCTCCCGAGCACTGACACAACACCCACGTGTCACCAGGAGAAGGCTGATGCGCTCTTCAGTTCAGCTGGAAAAAACATCCCTTGCAGCCTGGTGGTCCAGAAAGGAGCAGCGGGGGGTTATGTCATTTCACGTTTGGGTTCTGTTTAGAGTTTAGGTTTGGATTTTAACTTCCTATTTCAGGGTGAGCTTTTCGGTTCATGTTCTAGCCCACGTTGAGGGTTTGGGTTTGCACCTGAGCTGCCTGTTTCAGAGTGAGATTTTTGGTTTCGCTTTTAGTTTCAAATTTAGAGTTTGGGTTTGCATCAGACCTTCCTGTTTCAGGTGATGTGCGGAAAACGCACTCCCCAATCTGTGAGACTGTAAAGTAGGTATGTGTATTCAGCGCTGGGCAGCACGGGGAGCAGCCCCACCAAAATCGTGCGCGCCCCAACGCGGCAACTTATCTCTGATTTAAACGGTCAGATGCTACATATACCCAAGGTTTCCCAATACACCTATACATAGGCATAACCTGTCCCTGCTTTGTATTAAAATTAGTTCCAAAAGGTTGTTTCCATAAACTCCTCCTAACTGCGCTTGCGCAGTGCCTCCTTGTGGTGGTTGTCGGGGAGGGGGGGGCAGGTAGGGGGGTCGTGGAGATGAAGGCTGATGGCTCCTCTTCGTCACCGCTAGTAACCCCTTGTTCTTGCGCAGACTCAGTTGCTCCTTGGCTCTTGCTCAAACCGTAGGGTTGGTTTCAGTCGGTTCTTGAGGCATCGCCCAGGTTCTTATCAGGAACTATCCTTGTGTGGAGCCATAAATCTTCGTGATTCTGTGAGTTTATCAGGAATTGTCTTTTGTAAGGGGCCACAACATTCCTTGCTTCAACTAGTTTGTACAATAGTCAGCAAAATATTAAGCGGTATCCATTAGCCTGATTCTTTGGGTTACACAGTAATCTAGATCATCATTAAGCAATAATATTTTCACCAAGATTTCCTTAGCCCCTTCCCTTACAGGAGGAGTTTTTTGGTTCGGGTTTTAGCTTCAAATTTAGAGTTTGGGTTTGCATCTGACCTGCCTGTCTCAGTGACCTTTCTGGTTTGGGCTTTAGCTCACCTTTAGGCTTGGGGTTTGCATCTGAGCTGCCCGTTTCAGGGTGAGCTTTTTGGTTCGGCTTTTATCTCAGAAGAAGCAAACAGGTTTGGGTTCAGCCTGATGCTGAGTAAGCTGAGTGCACCGCAGCTGGCAGGGTGGCAGTAGGCCTGTGTCCCTGGTTTACAGGCTGAAAATTCCCAGCTTCCTTAACCTCAACTGTTGATTAGGGCTCCTCGAGAAGCCTCAGGTCAACTGTGAGGAAGGGAACTGGATTTCTTATCTCTGATCAAATTCACATTCAGCGATTCCTGCCCTTGCCCAGATTATTTGAGTTGCTCTTTTTCTTCATACATGCCTCGTCTGCTGTGGGAGTTGAGATCAGCACTTGGAGCTTCAAGGCATCTTCAGGTGTCTGAGTCAACCTGCAGGAGGTTAAAATCAGGCACCTGGAGTTGGTCCCGTCTGTGTTCACTCCTGGAGTCTTGGGCAGAGGCTGTTGCCCCTGAGCTGGGAACAGTGAACAGCTTGTGATGGACCGCCTGAAGTTCCCCAGTTCCCAGCTGGTTTTATGAAGGTGAATCATCCCCAGCAGGGACAGGATCCCTCTGCTGTTGTGTGTGGAATCACAGAGTGCAGTGAGAGCTCTCAGCTGCATCCAGACAGGAGAGCTGATAAGCAAGACCTGTGTTTGCAGGTCAGGTTTTTAGCTGATGGCACACAGTAGGTGTTGGGTTTAATAGTCACATTTAGACCCCATCCAGGGAGTTCTGCGAAGCCTGGAAACCAAAGGATGCTCTTTCACATTTTTCTGAATGCTTGTTTTAATAGTGCAAGGCACGCAGCAGCTTCCATTCCTGACAGGAGTTGAAATACCTAAACGTACTCTAAGGGCATTAAAGGATCATTGATCATAGAGTTAACACCAGTCTGAATGTAGATATGATTCTCGTTTTCCACGTGTAGAGCAAATGCATCCCCTGTTGCTCACGTTCTTTCCAGCCGATGCAGAACTCACAGGAATGAACCATTTTCCAGCCAAGAGTGGCCTGGATATTTCTGTGACAGTGTTTGTTTTCTCTCACTGGGATTTCCTTCCACCAGGCGTATGCCTGGGGCCTGAGGGACAAATACTGGTGCGATAAATATCCTTTGAAATGCTGGTTAGACCTCCCCAGTTCCAGTTTTAAGAAAACCCAACAAACCAAATCCCAGGCATTTCTGTTTGCTTTTGCATTTATTAACCACCCTGCATCAATTTTCTTCAAAACTGTAGCCATTTTCCAAATGCTGCGAATCTTTTACAGTCTCCGGCTTCTAAATCATCCATATGTTGTTCTGTCATGTATCTGGGTGCCCCGGATGACTTTAGGGTCTCATTTTCACAGACTGCAGCTGTATGCCAAATCCCTTCTTGTTTCTGGGTACGTTAAAGAAATCCATGAGCTTGTTGCCCCTTTGCAGCTACTGCAAACACTTCTTTCCTTTGTACTGTACTTGTTTTTCTCTGCCAGCTGGATCACAGGAAAGCAAAAGAGACACGGCAAGAAGGTGCTTCAGCTTCCCCGAGATCTTTTTCTGTGGTCGTAGAACTGTTTAAAAGGTGCAGTACCCAGCTACAGATGACTCTGCTGATTGGAGTTCTGTGAAGAAAGGAGCAGCTGAAAGAGCTCCCTTTGTCCTGGCACTCCTGTTTCACAGCCAGGTGAATGGAGCCGGAATAAAATTCCCAAGGCTGCCATGGGTGCTGTGTTCCTTTACCGCAGGAGAAGGGACGTCCCTGGGGCAGCACCATTTAACCACAGTGAGGACAGGCCCTCCGGCTCACCGCTGTGCCCGGTGCCTGAGGGCAGCTGCAGAGGGACGGGACAGGACTGATTTTGTGACACTTCTGTTGTGGGAAAAGTAGAGAAACTTCCTTTTATTGTTTTTCCTCTAGGATAGTTCATTTGCCTTTTTAGGCCTGGAATTTTTCTTCTGTGTTTAAGAGGATAAGAGCAAAGTCCCTTTGGCCACCGTCTCTTTAAACGCCAGTAGCGCAGAGCTGTTCTTGTCATGGCAGACGTTTTTATGGAAGACTCCTAGATCTATTTCTGTTATTATTGCTGTATATTTGAGACGTATACTGGAAGTTTAGGTGCAAACGGTTCAAAATGTTTGTCTTGCGTTTCTAAAGAACGTCTTGCAGAAGCAGAATGAACTCATCTGTCCAGCTTCTCAGCATGTGAGACCTTGGTTCCAAGTGAACTGCCCTGGATAATGCTCGCTCCATGTTTTGCAAAATTCTGTTCTAATTCCTTGGCCTGAGGTCTGTCAGGAAGACTTGCTGATCTGGAATTTGGAGACTGCTGAAAGACAGAGTTGCGGTGGCTCCTGTCTGCCCAGTGATGCTTTTTCTTCGTAGTATATTTGTGTTCGCAGCTTGCACGTCTGTGTAGAAAATGAGATTCCAAATGTTTCTGTTTATCCAAGGAATAAGCTGATGGATCTACTTTTTTTTTTCATCTGGTTACCATTTTTATCTAGAACAGGGCAAAAATCTGGACTAGGTTTGTTTTAAGGAAGCTGTACTTTAGGGAGCAGTGAGCACTGCAGGGATGCATTTTATGTAATCATCCTTTGAAATAATACAGCTGGCCCGAATTCACTCTTTAAAATAGCCAGTAAAGTTGGTGTCGATGCATGGAGAAACAAAATGTGCTTTTGCTGATGGAGTTCATAGTGAGTCAGCCACTGCAATCAGCTGTTAAGGCAAGTTCATGTTGATGTTGGAGTAGCTGTGGCTGCATCAGGTTTTTTTTTGTAGGTATAGAAAAATCATCTCTAACCCTCTGCCAGGGAAGAAACTGGCACCGAAGACTGGACCTTAAAAAATGGGCTCTCTGTGAGCAGTTCTGGGTAAGAAAGAAACAGGTGGAGTCTCGTGTTTCTGTTCTCTCTAGGTGACGTATCTGATAGCAACCAACGGGACACCAGAGCTGCAGAACCCCGAGCAACTGTGCGCTGAATTTCGGGCCTTTTTGAGCTGCTGCCTGGAGGTGGACGTGGGCAGGCGAGGGTCTGCCCAGGACCTTCTGCCGGTAAAACGCGAAGCGGCTGCAGGTGAAAGAGCTGCGCTGTGTCCTGGTTTTGTCATCAGCTGAACTCGAAGGCATCAGATGGAGCCCCCTCATACAGCCTGGTCTGTACTTGCAGGCCGGTAACGGGCTTTGGTACCGAATGGAAGAGGCCTCAACAGCCCGTCCTGATACCAAACCGGTGCTCAGTCAAGGCGCTTACGTGCTGCTTTGTATCAGGTGATAACAACTACCGGTCGCTGGGCAGGGCGGGACCTGCACCTCTGAGCACACTGACGTATCTGGTGCCCACGTGGAGCGGACAGCAGAAGTGACCCTGGACTGCTCTTCCGGACCCACCTGGGTATAGCCCGCGGGCATCTGGAGAACCAGCGTGCCTGTGAGGTCAGACATAGTGCATTTGGCTCCCGAGGAAAGGCACAAAAGATTTCAGCCACGTATTTCAGCCATTAACTTTGAAGTGCGCTGCAGTTAGACAGATCACTGTCCTCGAAGGCTCACCATCCGCTCCAGCCTTGCAGACTTTCACCAGTGGGTTCCTGAAGCCACACTTGAGAAGACAGGCCTTGTTTTCCTTCATTTCTTAACCCAGAAAGCAAACGGGGTATATAACTCTCCCTCTCATCTCAAAGACAGAGAAAAGTGTTTTGAAATGTATTCACACAAGAGCTGTATCCTAGAGGCACGACAGGTGAGGTACTAGAGACACGACACCTCCCAAAACAGGTCCATCCACCCTTCTCCACTTCGGCTTCTTCCCCGTGCACGGAGAACGAGGAAACGCAAGAGTGTGCAGACTCGGTAACTCAATGGCACCGGGGGTACGCTGAGGGGGCCTGGTGGGGCGTGGGGCCTGGCAGGTCTCTGAGGTGACAGAGCCCTGCCCTGCTGTGCTGTGCCATGCCAGCTGTGGGCAACACTCCGGCAGCGGTGGCGGCAGCAGCAGCCGCCGGTAGCAGCATGGTGCGAGCGTGTGGGGCCCGGGTCCTTACCCGCCTCCTTCTCCTCCTCCTGGTGGTCCTGCAAGCCCGCAGGCTGCTCCAAGACGAGCACAGGGAGCAGGTAGGCAGGCAGAGGGCCAGCACCCAGCCCCGAGGAGTGCGGTGTGGTATCCAGTGCGCCTCAGTGGGGCGGCGGCGGGGCCAAGGCTAAGGCTGGGTCTGGGAGAGCAGCTGGGCCGGGCCGGGCAAGCCAGGCAGGCACCACGGTGCAGGCAGAGGGGGCAGACACCCTGCGGGGAGCTGTAGAGGGGCTGTGGCTGCTTTGGGGGCATTTTCTGGTGGGAGCGGCCGTGCAGGGTAAGAAACCCAGCACTAAGTCTCTGTGGGGACACCCGGCCCCGTGCCACAGTGCCCTGCCCCAGGGCAGCCTGCCCCCGCTGTGTGCCAGGGCGGGTGAGCGCGTGGCACCACGGGAGCCAGACAACAGCCCACGGCAGCGTTTCTCCCCGGGCTGGCTGCAGTCGTGCCTGGGGCCATGGCTCTGCCACTCCCTGGCTGGATCCCAGCTGTCAGCCTCGTGGCCACCCCAGAGGGGCACGCTCAGGAGAGGTCTGCTCAGGAAAACAGGAGCATTTCTGCTCCAGTCCTGCAGTCCTGCTCCCCTCGGATGAACCACAGGTCCCCAGCCTGCAGGAACAGGCAGGGGTAGCGCTGCTGCCGCCTGGAACAGTCTGTTGTCGCTTTTTCCTCCAGTTCCCAGGGGTGGGCTTCCTCTGTGTGCATGGAAACTTCTCTGAGCTCTGCTGGATTGCAGGCGATGGCCTTGGCCTGGCTTATCAAGCTTCTCAGCTAGAGCCTGATTAGGAGCCTTTGGAGTTCCAGAGAGCTGACAGCTCCACACCACTGCAGGCAGCCGGTAACTATCTGCAAGAGGCACCTGAGCAGAAGGCGAGAGGAGCGCTCTGGAGCAGTCCTGTGTCTGAGCTGCGTTCGCTGGCATTCAGACCTGAAGCAGCACATTGAAACGTTTCACAGGAGCTGCTCTGTCCTGTGTTCATTCACGGACACGGTTGCAGGCGAGGGCTGTCCAGCTTCCCGGCTGGGTTCCAGGGCTGAGCTGCAGAGAGGTCACGCGGGTGCGTCATGGCCTTGTCCTTAAACCTTCGGGAGCTGCCAGCTCCAAGCCCAAAGTCAGCCAGGCGCCTCTGCGGGGGTGAGAACGCAGCCCTGCGCGCCTGTGCTGTGTCATGATGTGGCCCCTTTCTGTGTTCTGCTGTTCAGTTATGGCCCCGTGGGTCAGAACACATGACGGTAACTTCTTGTGGGTGTTTGGTTGCAGATGCGGCCACCGGGAGGGCTTTTCCAACTCCTCGGCTGGATCCCAGGCTGATTCCTAGCTGGCATCCCAGGGGTGAGTAGTCCAGCTTTGCTGACTTTACAGAGTAAGAACTCATTTTCAGTATTTTATTCGCGTGACATTTACCTTCATACTTTCTGTTAATGTTGTTAAAGAGGGAAGTAGAAAGCTAGAATAGGGAGCTATTCCCAAAAAACCTCCCAAGTTCCAAAGGAAATCCCGACAGCCTCGGAGAAAGCAGCACCCGGTCAGTGTATTTCCCTCTGGTAACCGTCTGACTTTGGAAGCTGAGGTTCAGATCCATGCGTGGACGTGCTGTAGCCTGCAGAGCAGGAAGGGATCAGTCAGAGCCTCGCTGCAGCGACGCTCAATTTCATGCCTTGCGTGGGCTGGTGAGCCACAGAGATGGCCCAGCACAGCGTCTGCTACCAGTTGTGGTTCCAGCTGAGTCCCAGGGGCAGCTGCTGCGCCAGTTGCACTGGTCAGAGGTGCTTTGTGCAGATGCTGGTATCCAGATGTCAGGAACCAGATGGTTTGGCCATCACAATGATGTCATCGATGTATTGCAGGTGTTGTGGAGCTTCACCTGTTCCAGTGTAGTCTGAATCCGTCCATGGCAAATGGTGGGACTGTGTTTCCACCCCTGGGGCAGTCGATTCCAGGGGTACTGGACACCCCTCCAAGTGAAAGCAGACGGTGCCCTGCACTCTGCTGCCAAAGGGATTGAGAAAAACGCATGAGCGATACCAGTTGTGGCGTACCCCTTGGCTGCCTTTGACGCCAGTTGGGATTGAAGTTCTAGCGTGGCTGGCACGGCAGCACTCAGGGGTGGCGTGACTTCATTCAGGCCACCATAGTCTACTGTTAGTCTCCACTCTCCATTAGATTTTCACACTGGCCACGTGGGGCTGTTAAAGGGTGAGCGAGTTGTGCCGATCACCCCTTGACTCTCCGGTTGATGAATCAGCTCATGGGTGGGAATCGGAGAGTCTTGGTTGGTGCAACATTGCTGCCGATGTACTGTTGTGGTAGCGATTGGCACCCGTTGTTCTTCAGCCTTCAGCAGCCCCACCACAGAAGGGTCCTCCGAGAGACTGGGCAAGGTGGACAACTATTCAACATCCTCCGTCTCCAAGGCAGCTATACCAAAGGCCCATGGGTACCCTCTTGGGTTCTTGAAATACCCCCTTCTGAGGCAGTCTGTGTCAAGGATGCGCGGAGCCTCTGGGCCAGTCACAATGGGGTGTTTATGCCAGTCATTCCCAGTTAGACTCAGGTCAGCTTAAAGTACAGTTAGCTGTTGGGATGCGCCTGTCACTCCAGAAAGACGAAAGGGTTCTGCCCCTCTATAGCTCGATGGCATTAGGGTACAGTGTGCACCAGCGTCTCCTGGAGCCTTAGACTCCTGTGGGTCTGACGTGCCAGGCCATTGGGCCCACGCAGTCCAGTAAAGCCGGTTGTCCCTTTCCTCCCCCTGGCTGGAGGCAGGGCCCCTCTAACCCTCATCAGAGTCACTCCTTGTGAAAATTACTTAGAAGGTCCAGAGACCTTCTCTTCCCCTTGAGGGCACTGAGCAGTGCTGAGAAGGGCTCGGTAGGCGTGGGCCAGGCCCCAGCATATTGCAGTGATTTGTGTCTCTGGAATTGCCAGGGTGACAGCATACCTTTTCCAAGTATTTTACTAGTTTTTCAGGATTCTGTATTTGTTCAGGGGTGAAATTCCAAAACAGTGGGGGTGACCGCTGTCCCAGGCACTTGCCCGTACTCTCCCACACACCCTGCCACTCATAATTATCCATCCTCAGGGCAGATCTCTGGGTGGTGTTCTTAGCAAAAGTTTGTTTAACCATGAACAATACCCTGGGACACATTCAGGAGATACAGCAAGAACATGCTGGCTTGGGCATCCCAGGGATATTTGGAATTCTCAAAAGCTGCTATAATGAGCCTGAATGTGGAAGGGGAGGTGGAAGAGTGGGAGAAAGTGACCTCCTTTGTCCCTCCTGTGGGCTGGGTGCGATGAGTAACAAATGCCGTAAGAAGGTGCCTGGGGGATGGGCATGACAGCAATGCCACATACAAATATCAGCTTAACCTCGTGACCAGTGATGCAGTGGCCAGGGATGCAATCAGACCCTAAGTCTACATCAGCCGGTGCAGCAAGATGCTAGTCCTGATCCCCCTCCCAGAGGTCCCGACCATCAGCGCAGGGAGCACACAGTGCCTGTACGAGTTGACACAGCACCACTGCGTGAGCAGCCGAACCAGCGTGACCAGCGGTGATTTAACTGCTGTCACAGAGGGGTGTGACAGACCTTTCAACGCGCTCTGGCCAGATCTGCCGTTATCTCAACCCCTCTTGCCCCATGTCGGGCACCAAAAAGGACGCGTGGTTTGGGCCCGGCTGGGAGCAGGCACCACGCGGCCGCTCACTCACCCCTCGCCCTGTGGCGGGGTGGGGAGGAGAATGGGGAGAAAAGGGTGAAACCCCGCGGGTTGAGATAAGAACAGTTTTAATGGAACAGCACGAAGAGAGAAGAAACAACGGTAACAACAACAATACTAATGAGGTAATACATACAGCGAGTGACGTGGAATGCAACCTATGTCCCTGAAGAGGAAGGAAAAGACTGAAAATGTAGCTGAAGGTACACTTGGACGAAAATTATCAAATATCACAGAGCACTGCAAATCTATACATTCATAGCAAGTTTATGTAATCTGTGTGTAAAACTTGGTGCCATGATATAGTTTTTATGTTGTGTTCTTGAGATGAAACAGCAAGAGCAACTAGGATTATTTTTTACCTTTAAAAAACCAGCTTTGTTCTAGCACTCTTGTAAGTCTGTTTTTAAATACGTCTTTGTGGACTTGTAATCATACTTAGAGTATCTTTATTTCCTTAATTTAAATGCAGTGCCTCCCATTTTGAGACAACATGGGACTGGAGAGGGGTTGTTGAGAAGGCAGCCTCTCTGTGAGAGTCCCTGCTTGCACAGAGCCAATTCCAGCCACTGAAAAAACCCCACATAACACAGGCATCCAAGAGCAGTGGTTGCTTACTGATGTGTCCCTCTTTTTAATGAAGCTGGAAAAGGAGGCTTTTTCAGCTTTGTGGGTTTTTGTCCCCATGCATGCGACTTAGGTTTTTAAACATTCCTCTGCACTTAGGAGTTTTGTCAACTTTTGCTCTGAAGGAAAGTAGAAACCACTGGATTCCAAGAATTTGCAACATGCTAATGGAATAATCATACCGTGTAACTTTCCGTGTCTGTGTGCCTGAGATGAATATAGAATATAATTTGGAGGTGTGAAAGGCTGCTTCCCCAAGTACCATGCAGCGAGCTAGAAAGCTGTCTGACCTGACAGCATGGTGGAGGTGATTCTCTTTCCATTCCCAGGGGGGCTTTTCAGCCTTCCAAGTGTATTCCATGGCCTGAGGAGGATCGTTAAGAGGATCAGCGTTGGGGACCCATTTCCTCAGTCATCTGCAGGGCACCTGAAGAAATGACTCATCCAACAGTGCTTTAACGTTCTTGGCCCTAACCTGTAACTGCGGGGTGCCAAATGTTCGCTTTTGCAATACATAGTTACACTTTGTGAAGAGAGGGTTTCCTTTTCCCCAGTTGATTCAACCTCAGATTGAACACACACTCCCTTTGAAAATCCAGTTCCTCCGATCTCCTTTTTTGCTGTTTAAATTTCCGTGTTTCCTTTCAGATCCTAAGAAAGAGCAAGTCCCACTTACAGGTTGATGGGGTTTATTTATGGGTTTCGTGTGTGTGTATGTTTGGGGTTATTTGTTTGGTTGGCTTTTTGTTTGGGTGGTTGTTGTTGTTGTCATTTACTGTCTCTGTCTTACCTAGAGCGGTTTGCCTGTCTTCAGCATTCCGTGCAGGCCTGTAAGATGCAGGGGTTTTGTTTGTTTGCTTTCCTCTAGCAAACCATGTGGCTTCCACGGTACCAAAGAAAACCAAATTGGAGTGGCTTGAGTTTGTTCTTGGTCAGAACCCCTTTAATAAACTCCAGTGATCAACTTCTCTTTATGGTATGAATCCAACCTTCTTACATGATTTTTGTCTGTCCCACCTTATCTTGCAAGCAGGAATCATCAGGATTCAAATATTTCATTGGTCAAAAAGGGGGGGGGGGGGCGGCGAAGTTACGGCGTTAATCCCACTCAATCTGCATATTGCGGTCACTAGAGGTCAGACTTGTACTTCACTGGATAAAGTAGTAACTGCAAGCTAGTAATTAGAGCTGAAGAAGCAGAAATAGTTGCTAAATGAAAACAAACATTTTTGATGCTTTTTTGAAGTAAAGCAAATAGAAACATTACCATTTTCATTTTACTTAAAGATGCTTCATTGTGGATGTCATTATTGCTGTGTTTTCTGAATTGCTTCACTGCTCTGAAATTTGCTTGCTCTCGTTTATTTGAAATAACATTGACAGGATTGGTGGGCAAGCTTGATTCCCTTCCGTCTCCCACTTTGTATGCACATTGCCTCATAGAAACCATGTGTTTGCATATGTTCTATGCTCAAGGTCTACTGAGTCCACTGTATTTTCCATTCAGTGAACTAACAAAAGAATATTGAGATAGAAATGAGTTGCCTGATATTTGAGACCAAAATCACCATTATTGCACTACATCTCTGTAATTCTTTTCCCAGTGTGAAGCTTGAAGACTGTTCTGCCATGCAGGTGGGAAGCATTTTGCACTGGTATGAAGAGTTGACATGCACCAACAGAGGTATGACACTGGAAATACCTTACAATTAATGGCTTTAGTCATTTTCTTTTAAATGACATTGAGATTAATGCAAAGCAACCCTCTCTCAGTCTTAGAATTTCATGCCTACTTACTTGTCTTGGCTGTGCTTTCCCCTTTAAATCCCCCAAATGCAGGTATGTTAATGAAATACAGTAACGGAATTGATTTGCTCAACATTGTCTTGTGGATCATAAACATAACTCTGTTTTATTGCTTGTTATCTCAGATTTCAAAACCAGCGAGAGAACATCTGGGAAGTCCCTAAATTGTAGTAAAAAGCTCATTTAATACTGGTGTTAGCAGTTGGATTAGTTGATAGAGACATTAAGTGTGCTGAGGCCTAGCATAAGAGTGCTGGGGGGGTGTGGATTATCAGCTATTTGTAATAAAATTCACAAGAGTTTATAAAAATAGCCTTCAAAGAGGTGTTGCTATTAACAGCTCCTCTTTTCTTGGGTTTCATGCTATGTAATGACTGATTTAAAGATTCAGCTCTTCAAATTATGTTCATTTAAATTCTTGATTTTAAAATTCTTGACTTTAATTAAAGTAACCGCCCGATGGTTCTCTTATTTGAAACCCAAAAAATACCTTGCAAGTCCTTGAAGCTTCAGAGTTAGACGCCAAACTGTGGAGTTCATAATGACTGTTATTTGAAACCATACAATTGTTGACTCAGTCCTGGAATCTCCTCTGGTCTTAAGATGTTCTCTCTGTAAGATTCTGTCTTCTACCTACCCTATAAATAGTGCAAGTATCTTGATAGATGAACAACACCGAAAGGGCCTTTCTTTATCTTTCTTTTTCCCTGAGCTCCCTCTGTATTGGTGCCTCTTCATTGCCAGCTGTTCTGGGGTGAAGGCTGGTAAACATCCCCCTGTGCAGGCCCTGGGCAAAGAGCAGTGACCTCGGTTATGCACAGCCGTACCCCTCCATTTGGCAAAGACCTGTTGGGAGATGCAACGTTCAGCAGAGCTAAAGCGAAGGCCACGCACGCTGCTCACACAGGAGATTCAAAATGCAGTAGGATTTCCTCCTTTTTGTACAAAGAACTCTTTCAACATCCTCTGTTTTCTGCCTTTGTTTCTTAGCTGAATCATTCCTGCAGCTCGGGTGGTTGGACACTAAATTGGTGTGGCTCTTCGATAAGGGCTAAGGTGTGAGATGAGTAACAGTTAAGAAGAGTATATGCAAACAGAAGATATTTTCTCATCTCCTCTCACTTAGGAGCATGTTACCAGCTGCCTGTAACAACAGCAGGTACAGCACACTCAGATCAAAATTATGATATGTGAAGGTGATACTGGACTGCAGCGTTGTGCTTGGCTGAGCAGAGCTGCCGCAGCAGCCTTCAGGAGGTGTTTGCTGGAGAGGTTGATTGCTGCAAGACATATCATGAAGACACCTTCCTTTGAATAAACACTTGAGAAGTCACAAAGGCTTTTGAAGACTAGTTGACACTTGTATTTCAAGTTGTCTTTTCTGGGTCTCCTTGTCTCTCTTTCTAGCTCGGCCCCCCTGCCTTCCCTTTTTGCTCTGCTTTGTGGTTCCTGGGCTGCTCAGCTCTTGCTTTTCTGATGGTCGTGTTCACTCGCCTTGCTCTGACTGCCCTCTCTCTAGCCACAAGAAGCTGGATGTACGCTTCTCTCCTCCTTATTGAAGACTTTGCTTTAATGTTTTTGCTTAATTTTTTTTTTCTAGTTTCATGAATATTTCTAAGGAATGATGAAACTTGGGTGAATCAGGGCTGAAAATAAAAGAACAGTGTCTTACCCATTTAATGCACTATTAAGAAATGATGTTCAGGAAAACAAGCAATATAGCTACATTCAGGTATTCTGATATTATCAGATGATTAACTTTCATTTGCACTAAACATTTCATGCTCTAGGTTAACATTTTTTCAGTGCAAAATGTGTTGGACTATGGATTGTGCTGATGATCTACAGCTGCTTGCAATGGAGGCCTTTTTGAGAACGCTTGGAGAACTAAAGAGAACTGGCTAAGTGGAATTAAAATTGGCCTTATTCTGGTGGACAGTTATCTGTTTATAGTGCCCAGAAGCTTTTCATTGAACAGCGATATATTGTATATGTAGTACTAAATAAATATCAGGTACTGCAGCAAGATTACAGAGCTATTTTAGGCTGGGGAGGACATTAAAATGAACAGATTTGGAATTTGATGTACACACCTTCAGGACCTGTCTTCCCAAGCTTCAGGCGTGCGTGCACAGGCGTCTTCCTGGTCTCAGTAAGTTCATGGCCACTGTGCAGGTCCTTGTTTCATGGTTCCTGTGTTTCCACACGGGTAACCGGGAGCTCTTGCTGTTCTCTCTCAGCAGGTGTTGCGTAGCAGTAGCAGTATGTACAGCAATGCTGTGGCTCTGCTGTGCCCACTCTACAGACAAGCATGTGCACTGTCAACCACCTCTTTCCTCTGCAGAACAGTTCCTCACTTGTGGGAGCAGGTCCCATATAATGGCTTGGAAGAGCTTGGCAAGGCAAAGAGGCTGGTCCCCAGTAGTTCAGAGTGGTCTGAAAGGGCCCAGGAGCACACCTAAGGGAGGAGATAACCGCTGTGTTTTCAACTCTCTTTTCACAGCCAAGTTTCCAAACTTGTGCAAGCTGTGTAAACATCCAAGTGAAAGCAACTTCTGCTCATATGGAAACACTATGCCTTATGCCAAGCTTTGTCATAATGAGAAATTCGGTTCCATGACTTTGTTTGAGGGCATAAGCTGAATTAACCTATGAAAGTTAGGTTTTTCCTTTTGAAATGCGTTATCAGTTGGGTATCACCAGATCAGCCCTTTCAGCGCTCACCCTGTTCCACCCAAAGGGAAAGCTGTGTAGAAAGAAGGAGGAAAATTTCTTTTGAAACTCAGGATAAACCCATTCTCTTCTCAGCCCTATCTCCCCCTCTCTCTCCATCTAGCATGGAGCAGGTGGCAGAAACCTGTCCTAATCCTGGTGGATGCATGGGCATGTCAGGTGTTCAGATGAGATGCCTCTATGTTATTTTCTCCCCCCTGTCCGGCCCTGCCCCCCCCCCCCCCCCCCCCAGCCTCTTAGAATTAAAGTCTCTTAGGATTTAGGAGACAAGACTTGGGATCCATCAGGAGGTGATAGTGAAAAGCACTTCCCATACTTGTATCACCCTCTGATTTTCAGACAAAGTCCATGTGGATAAGCCCCTGACAAGTTGGAAGGGGATTGCATTTTCTGTTTGTGTGATTCTGAACTATAGCCAGGATCATAACATCTAATGTGATTAGCTGGGATAGTTCTCAGCTCTCTAGCACCTTTAGGAGCCTTTTCCAATTTGGAAGCTGGTTACTGTTTTGTGTAGCTTTGTGTATCAGATACTCTTTAAGCTGTGAGGTCCTTAGGCAAAGGGTTATGTTGCTGGAGTGTTTGGAATACTTTGGTATCGTACAGCTCCTGAAAAAGCTTTTTACTAGGGGATGAAGTTTGTTGCATCAGTGGCTCTGAGTGAGCTGGTAAATGAAAGCGAAGCTGGTTGCTGTGAGCTGTAGGGATACACAGGCAGGTTTGCTCGCAGTTCCCACTTGCTTGACAGCACTTCTTAAACTTGGTCCCTTCAAAAGGACATTTGAAGTGTTGGCAGGTGCTAAGCAAACGGGGAAGCAGCATCCTGACGAGCACTGGGAGCGGCCATTCTGTTTTCATTTACTTGGGTCTCTGTGGCGCTTCTGTTTTCCACGGAGACGGTGGCCTCCTGGGTCCTGGGGGTTCCTGAGCCCATGTCCTCAGGCTCGGGCGGGCACCTCCAGCCTGCAGCTCTTCCAGACTGTAACATCTTCACCAGGAATAATCTCTGTGCTAGAGGTTAGGTGAACATTCAAAATCTTGAAGTATTTCATCTCTAGCATTGGTTTGAGCAGCAGTTGCCATTTATCAAGGAGTCCTGGTAGGAAGAAGGTGGGTAGATTTTACTGCTGTCAAGCCAGAGGTAATAGTTTATAGAGCTCCGGGGGTGCAAGTTGTTTATTGATAACATGGGGCAGATCGTCTACGTACTGTGAATCGGTGTAGTCAGCTGAAGAAAGTGGCCTTGCTGAGGTTGTGACCTGTGACTTAAATTTGACTAAATTTGACTAAAATTTGAATTGGTCCATAATGGCATTGGTCTCTGCTATTGAATTTCAACCCTGTTACATTACTGAGGTGCTCAGCATCATGCTTGTGATATTCTGGTGCTCCTCTAAGTGATGGCTTAGTGTCATCAGCAGATCTCACTGCCTGACTTCTCTTTCTGTCTGGGTCATCAACTAAAATTATTTAATCACATGATGAATTCCATTGTTACTGCTTTCTCCTCATTTGTTAGATCCTCTCCTGTCAGCACAACTCTGGCATAAAAGTTCTGGCTTCTATGCATGTTCCTTTCAGGGGCTAACATCACTGAAGTTACTTTTACACATGAGATGTATGTATAAACAACCTCTTCACAAAAATACACAAAATCTATGTACAATGTTTTTGGGTGAAAGAAAGAACCTGCCTGGGAATGAGTGAGTGGGTGGTAGCCTGCTCCGTAAGCAACATTCAAATCTCCGATTGTTTGACTTGCATAAGCCAAAAATGTGCTTGACCTGGCTTTGCTGTAGGCTGAAGTGCTGTACAGCTCAGCTACTCAAATTGCAGTAACTTAGTCCCGTTTCTAAGCTCATTAATCTGTTTAACCTAAATCGAAGTAGTCAATTATTTGCCTTGTAAGGCTTCAGCTTTGTGGTTTCTTTCATCTGAAATCAGTCTGGGTTTTGTGACACACTGGCAGCCACATATGTCATGGATGTAAATTCCAACATTAGAATCATAGAATCACTCAGGTTGGAAAAGACCTTTGAGATCGAGTCCAACCATCAACCCTACTGTACCAAGGACACCCCTAAACCATAAACCACTAAGCACCACATCTAAATGACCTTTAAACACATCGAGGGATGGTGACTCCACCACCTCCCTGGGGAGCCTATTCCAGTGCCTGACACCCTTTCAGTGAAAAATTTTTTCCTAATGTCAAGCCTAAACCTACCCTGGTGCAGCTTGAGCCCGTTCCCTCTTGTCCTGTCATTAATTACCTGTGAGAAGAGACCAGCACCTGCCTCTCTACAATGTCCTCTCAGGCAGTTGTAGAGAGCAGTAAGGTCTCCCCTCAGCCTCCTTTGCTTAAGACTAAACAGCCCCAGTTCCCTCAGCTGCTCTCCATAAGACTTGTTCTCTAGGCCCTTCACCAGCTTTGTGCCCTTCTCTGCGCTCTCTCCAGCACCTCAATGACCTTCTTGTATTGAGGTGCCCAGAACTGGACACAGTACTTGAGGTGTGGCCTCACCAGTGCTGAGTAGACAGGGACAATCACCTCCCTACTCTTGCTGGCCGCACTATTCCTAATACAAGCCAGGATGCTGTTGGCTTTTTTGGCCACCTGGGCACACTGCTGACTCATATTCAGCTGCCTGTCAACCACTATCAACATTCAGTACAGCTTTATTCCCCTGACATCCTCTGAGCTTTGTGGTGTTGAGGAAGCAGCCTAAGGTAACTGAGAATCAACAGCTCTGAGACTGAAATAAGAATTGGAGGCAGCTGAGTTGGTTTTGATTTACTAATGTGAGCTCCTGTGTAAAGAAGGGCTTGTTCTTGTATATGTAGTGTAACTTCCATGGCCTAAACAAGCAGGAAATTTTAGAAGCCTGCAGAGTTGAATTTCTGTAACAGCCTGTGGAAAGTTACATGGCAAAGGTGATCTGGGGAAAGAAAAATGTCAAATATCAAACACTCACTGAGGGATGTAACTGGCTTCTAATTTGGTGTAGGGCTTACGTACAGCGCGTCTTGTCACCGAGCTCTAGCAGGCTGCAGCATAAATGGACTTGCATGTCTTTGTGACACATGGGATTCAGGATTTGATGTGCTTTGCATGTTTCCCGCCATGTCTGCCTGGCATGCAGTGCAGGTCTGATGCCTGTTTGGGCATGCTGCATTGCATGTGCAGGTTTAGCCATTTTTCCGGCTACCTAGTCAGCTCCATTCCTTATTCTTGGCGAATAAGAGGCTATTTGAGGTAGGAGACAGAAAACTTGAACTAATTGTTCCCATTACGAGAGTGATATGATAAATCACCAACTTGAGCTGAGTATCAAAGTTTTGGGCCTGTGTGAGATCACCAGTTGGGTTAGTGTAAAACACAAACCTCCTGACATGGCACTGTGGATTTTTGGCTTTATCTGATGTGAGGAATGCTTAGAATACGCTTTATTACGGACTTTAACGTGTCAAAATTTTCTCATTGTAAGAAGTGATTAAGGTGTACTGAAAAAGCTCTAAATCATGAACTGACATTTGTGGCTTGTTTTGTTTCTATAGACAAGATGGATATAATTTTTTTTCTCTTTTTCTTTTAATTCTTTAGTCCTGAAATCAGCTGTCTTATGGCTCAGATTCAGTCCATCTGAATGCTTAAACTTAGGCATCTGCTTACCATTGCAGGAGCCAGAGTTGCATAATAAAATAACAGTAAGTGATAGAAATAACAAGCTTTTTAAAATTTAAGAAGGGGGAAAGTTATTTTTAAATGCCAAATTGAAATAAAAGTGAAAATAGCCGCTAGATGACACTTGAAACTTGTGTAATGAGATGGTACATCTGTTTTCAGAATCATTACAAATTTTGATAGACCCAAAAGGATTTTAAGTGGATCTGCATAGTTCTGCGAGATGGTGGTGTTTCCAAAAACAGAGTCAAAGTTCCTTTAGCTATATCTCCTTGTTCTGTGATCAAATTAAACCCTGCACTAAGAAATCTAATCTACATTAAAAGCTCATTCCTGATGCTTAAAGTGCTGCCTTCAGAAAAAAGAGAAATACAGGTATTACTGATCTATGTGGACAATGTTTCAGGGTCTGTATGTGAGTGCTTCCTCGGTTCTGGACCCCTGTTTTCATTGTCATGCAACTATTCAGTCTGTCAAAATTTCTCCCCTACTTTAACCTGCTAAAAGTCAGCGGGTTTTCGGTTGTGCTGCTGCTGTGCTCTGTACTGCTCTGCAGACAAGCACTCGTCCCCTGTCTGAGAGGTGGATGCATTTCACAGCCTGCTCTGTGTCCTGGAGGAGAAGTGTGCTATTGAGAAATGGCTCTGGGGGGAAGCCCTGCAAAGCAGTGCCTCTGCCTCCTCTGCGTTTGGGATTTCAGACTTTTGTTCTGCTCACCCTCCCGGGGTTCTTGGCACTCTCTCCTGTTGTGGCAGCAGACGTAGGAGCAAAAAGAACCGCTGCTTTGGAGCAAAAGGACGACAAAGCTTTCTGGCTGGGGGGGTCCTGCCTCCTTCACCTAGGAGCAGGGCCAGGTTTAGGAGCGCAGGTGTCCCAGTGTATCCATCCCCGGGGTGACTGACCTCGTGGGGGGGGCTTGGTGCTGCTCTCCGGTGCCCATCTCCTTGGCGTCAGCGCTGCACAGAGCACGCAGCGAGGGCACCTCCTGCCTGCTCTCCAGGAGCTCCAGGCAAAGGAAAGCACTGGGCTGATCTGGGTGGATTTTCCCAGGGGATGTGCGTGGCTGCGGGCAGACCTGCTGTGGCCGTTGGTTGGCGCCTGGGGAGGTTAGTGCCTGGTGTCTGGAAAGGCAGCTCTCACTCCAAGAAGTGGCTGTCTTCTGTGCTTTATGACCCGGAATTTTGGCTGGAGGGGTGTGTCACTGGAGTCTCGTTAACGTTTCAGTGCAGTAAGTGTAGCTGTGGCCTGTGACTTGCCGGGTTTCTTGTTGTTCCTGCCTCTGCAGCTGCTGAAGGCTGCGGTGAGCCCTGCAATAGCAGGTGGCCTGTTTTGCCTAAGACATGAGTCTTCAGCCAACTGCTTTTTTTCAAGTGACTGTGGAAGAAAGCCACACAATCTGAAAAAAAAAAGTCAATGCAAAAGGGTTATGACTGGCTACTTCAGACTCTTTAGTTGGCGTCCTTCTGTGGTGAGCAGTGTTCCCCTCGGCTGCACCAGTGAGCCGCTCTGCAGACAGTTGCAGGCCATCATTTGGGCAGGTTGGCTGGTGTTCTGTTTCCATGGTGCATGCTGCTTGTGGTTGGGGTTTTGTTTTAAGTTTAGTTTTAAAAGGGTGAGCCTTCAGTGTAAGCTTCCCTTTGCCTCCCTGCCCGCCCCACCCTTGCCTGCTCCCCCTGGGCTGGCACCTGGAACCCCCAGGGCTGGGTTCCTAAGCCACTTTAGAAGTAAGCACCTCCAACCCCTTCCCCTGCTGCCCAGGCTTGGCCCCTGCTCTGTGTCCTCCCTCTCCTCCAACCCCGAGCTCACAGGGAGCCTGCTCCGAGTAAGCCTCGAGCACCTCGTTGGCTTTCCTCTGGGCCTGCGAAGGTCTCCTGTGAGGGCATGGCTCAGCAGAGCTGCTGAACGCCAGGGTGGCTTCTCCTCTTCCCTGTCATTTCCCTCTTCCCAAAACACTGGCTGGGGGCTCGATATGGCTGAAGAGGTGACCCGGGGGTGCAGGAGCCCCAAAGCAGGCAACGTGCCCAGCCCCTCACCCGGGGGTTGGGGACAGCAGGAGCGGTGCCTGGCTGGCCGATGGGACCTGTCCCCCCGCACCCCAGCAGCTGCACCAGCTGGCGCCCAGCCGTGCCCCTCGCTGTGCCCGGGAGCACTGCCAGCCTGGGGGGCAGCCAGCCGGTGGGGTGCCCTGCCCTGGGCTGCCCTGCAGCCCTTGCCTGCCTGCTCCTCCCTGCCTGCCTGCCTGGGGCCAGCACCCCAGCTGCTCTCTTTCGGCCCCGCTGTATCCAGTGCGGGCACCAGTGCCGTGATGCGGTTACTGGCCATTTCATCGCAGCCCCGGCACGGGTCACCTTTGGCACTGGGTAGCGGCCGCATTTCTGCTGCCTCCTCCTCCTTTTCCCCGACCCATCGCCCACGGCGTGCCAATCGCTCCTGCTCCCACACTGCTGTGCCATTTGGGCAGGCTTGTTTCCCGTGCCACCTCCTTCCCTTCCGCACTTAATGCTCACCTACTGCGGAGCTGCTGGGCTGGGGGACATGTACTGTGTTGGAGTGGCGTCGGTGTTTTGTTTTGGTGTGGAAGCGGTGTGTTTCTGCCAAGCAGCAGCTGCATTGCCCGGGCAGAGCGAGCGTTTCCTGCAGGGTGGGTGGCTTGCCATTTCATCCGCGAGAGGTTCCTTAAAGCTTGGTTCAAAATAGAGCCAAACCTGCTGTGCCCAGCCTCAGCAACTCCATTGGGAAAGTGCTGGGCACTTTGTTATTTTTACAAAATGAATAATTAGTGTTTGAGGTCCTGACTTTTTTCAGGGATTAGGTGTACTTAGGATAAAGCATAGTAGAAAATAAAGGCTTAACCATATCCTAAACCATATCTCACTTTATAAAGGTTATTTCTGTAGGTCCAGGAGCCGACTCCCACAAGGCTGGGAGCTGGTACCTTCCAGCACTGACAGGTTTAAGATAAATGTACTGATTTGTTTTACCTAATAAGTGGCTGTTGGCATTCAGCCTGGGGAACGACCATTCAAATGGAGGGAAAAAGACGGCAAACAGCAACATAATGAAAGACTTCAGAGAACTGGGGCGGTGGTTGTATTTATAAAGCTTGTCCAAACTCCTGTCCTACTTGTGTTCAGGACATTTTGAGTCCTTTTTAAAAATACTTTTTTAGTTACATATTTGCAATGTCATGCACCACTTAGTTTTCATAATGAGATTAATTTTTTCTATGTTTTGCCTATGGAGTAGGGACAATGACCCATGATGACCTGGGTGGTTTGTCCAGCAGTGACGTTGTCCAGCAGTGATGTTGCCCTGCGTGCCCCAGCCACGGGGGTCCCGGGGCGCTGGGTGACCCCTGACAGACACTTCCCTTCCGCTGCTCCTGTGCCGCTGCCTGCGAGTGAGTGCTCCCACGGGCTCGGCCTCCGGTTGCCTTCTCCTCAGCAGAGCCACCCACTTGTGCTCTGCGTTACGGATGTGGAAAACAGGCTAATTGCTGATGTCTTTTTTTTGTATTCAAAGCCCGTTATTTTGTCTCTGTCAAGCTAAATGATGAGCTTTCACAGAGCTTTTCCTTTATTTTTCTTTGCCCTATTTCTTCATTCTTTCCTTTTCCTTTGCCCTTTTTTTACTCTTTTTGCTTCCGTCATCTTTCCCTGACTTTTTACTGTTTTCTCTTTCCTTTCTTTTTTTTTTTTTTATTTTTTTGAGTGTATTTTCTAGATTACAGCTGCCAAGTAGTTTGCCCTACTGACAACAAGCACTTGCTGGCAGCCTGATGATGGTACACTCTTACCTTGGTTTTCCAGTACCGTACCTAATGTGGCACTCACAAATTTGGGTTAAATGCGGAATTCAGGTCCAGTCATCTGTGTGTGTTCTCTGGCAGGGGCGTAAGGAAGACCCGATAGTCGAGATCTATGCTAAGTTTTGTCTTTTTAATTTCCTGATCGCTGTGCTCATGCACTGTAACAATAGGATCCAGTTCCTAAGTGTGTCTTTTGAGGGCAATTTTGTAGCAGGCAGGATTTGCCTGTCTGCCACTTATTTCAATGAGGACATTCCTGAAGGCTGAAGAAATCCCTACAAGGTAAAATATTGTTTTATTATATTTCTTCATGTTGTCTTCTTTAAAAGAAGAGAAATAGAAAGAAAACCAAAAAAGAAATCTTTGTTTTAAATCAGCTATCACATTAAAAGACTTTGCAGTAGATTACGTATCTTCTCCTGAGTTTTCAAGCTTTATTTTTTTTGTATTATGGTTAAGTCTTATGGAAAGATTCATGTTCATTGAGTACAGTTGCCTGAAATGGTGACACAAGCACATCTGGGCAGAGTATTCCTTGCACAGAATAAGCAAGCTTTTTCTATGCGTTGAATGGATGAGGTGTTCTTGTTCGGTTCTTGTGCCATCCTGTGCACTCGCTGTCTGTGTGGTTTCCATTTTAAAAGCAGATTTGGAGAGAGCCAGCCCTTGAAACGCCCTTTAGATTATTAGGTACGAAAGATTCACTTAAAATAATTTTAAAAGTGCTGTTGACATCCTTTTGATCTTGGGGCTTAATTTTACGTGTTAGAGAACAAAGAAAGCAAGCAACTCAGATCTGAGTTTTAAGTCAGTTTAAAATAATTTCTGAAGATGGAAGAGCATGTCATTAAAAATTAAGTGAGACCTGTTGCTGTGTTGCCAAGCATTTCATGTCGTGACAGTCTGTCCCAAGCCTCTGCTAGCAAACAGGGCTCCACCACATCCTCCATTAAACCATCACATTGCTGAAAATTAGAAAGCTCATTAATGGCTTTCGGCTGTGCAACAATAAAGAATATATTCACTGACTAGTTAGTAATTAGCATCAACCAGTTCTTGGTCTTCATTATAGAAATATTCTGGTTCAGTTATTCCAGAGTGAAAAGAAATTTATTTTAAAAAAACTTGTTGCATGATGTAGGTGTATTTTACTGTCAGCAATCTCCTTTTGCATTTATTTGAAAATTCAAATACCTCTTCAGCCCACTAGACCTGTGAGAACATGAACTCATGTCCCAGTCGCCTGCTTCTTTGTTGGAACAGCTCAGGTCACTGACTCGGTCACCCCCAGTACACCAAGCCATTAGTGCCATAGTTGGGTCCCCTTTTCTCTCTTTGGTATTTGTTTTTATAAGGTAGTAGAGAATTAGATTGTGTAAAACAGAGCAGAAGGTGTGGGAAATCCACTTGAAACTTTCCCTTTGTTCCTTTTTACCGGTTATCTGCATGGAGTCAGCTGAGGGCCCAGCTGGACTCCAGGAAGTGGGGTTTTAAGGTAACAGGAAACCAGAAATTCATTTCCACTGTCCTCATGGAGGTAAGATGAGCGTTGCTGAAGTTCAGACATTCTTCCACAGAGAACCTTCCCACAGGGAAGTCAAAACCACCGTAGTCAAAATTCACATCTCCCGGGTTCTGCTTCTGCAGGTGTTGGATTTCTTTCTAGCCTGTATCACTGTGTGCCTTACGGCGCCTGGTTGCTTTTGAAGAGCTTTGTAAGGATTTCTGTGTCTGTAGACGTAGTTTGGGCAATGCCTGGTGAGTGCAGCTGGTTCAGCACAACCACTAGCAGCATTCTTGGTGACAGGTCAACTGTGGGGTGAGATAGTCCCAAAACGAGGACCGCAGAAGTCAGTCTCCTGTCTGTATCGGGTTTTGTAAATAACAGAGGATGATAGGAGGAGAACAAAACTTAATGTTCATGAAGGTAATCAAACACTTGTTTTTAATGAACACTTAAAAAAATGAAGACTTGCATACAGTTGTCTCATTGAAATCGAAACGTATGCTGTAAAAACCTGAACAATTATTCTTCTCCCCTGCTCCACCCCACCATCCAGCTCTTTTGTTAAGGAATCTTATTTTTTTTATCTCTGAAGCCCTATTAGGTATACGTATTTCTGAGTCATCCAATAAAACTGTCATTCTTTGGTTATTGTTTCTAGGACTAGAAAGGAAATAATACAGCCAGCGCACACACACAAAAAAAAGAAATTAAATTGTTAATTTTTTTACTGGTGTAATCTCTCCTATTCGATCTGTATCTGCACCAAAGGGAGGTGTAGAACATCACCCTGAAGGTATCTCTTGCTGTCAGTGGATCATGAATGTCAGCCTTGACAAGCATCCTCTGGTGCTGTTATAAAGCATCTATGGCTTCCTGTAAGCAAAGCTGTCCATACTTTGGTCTTGTTGGAATATTCCTACTTTTTCCATAGCATCTCTCCCTTGTCATCCTTACGCTGAGAAATGTCTTGTAAAATCTCATTAGCTGGTTTTAATTGTCTGCCCTCCTGCTAACTTTTAAAAGCCATTGCGTCTGCCTTAAAAGATACATGGTATTTTTACTCGTACTGTAGAAGAAAGGACTTTTTTTGTGATCTGGTTCATAAATTCCAGTTATTGCAGACTTTGCACTGTGGGTGTCGTGTATCCTTGTCTACATTGAGCCTGTACCCGGGGCTAAGCTGTAACAGTCACTCTGTCACCTGGTGAACCCTCACCAGCCAGGGAGGGGAATTGGGGAAAAGGAGAGCAGACCTGGGGTAGAAGTGCAGCAGATTTAGTGAAAACACCACCAATACCGCCAGAGACGTGCTTAGCCAAGGGAATATGCAGCTGTCCCCATTGGCCAGAGGGCAGTCCTGAGGAGAAGCCAGAGGAACCCCACAGGAGCTCCCTCTCCTCAGCAAACCTTCCCCCTTTAGAATGACCATGTCCATCATGGTGTGGGCTACCCCTGGAGCTAACTCAGGTCGGCTGCCCTGGCTGCCCTGGAACTGCCTAGCGTGGCTGGGCTGTGATTCTGTGCCAGCCAAACCGGGACAAGCTTCTATACTTTTAAGCCCCAAATCCTGCAAAGACTCTGACTTTCCAGGGAACTATTTAACGGCCAAGCTTAAACCCATGCTTCGGTTCTGGTACAGTCCAGGTCCAGCTCTCTTTCCAAAAGCCTGCTGCTAGGGATGCTTGCCAGCACTCAGGGATCCCTGAGAGGGAGAGCAGGAGTCGGTATTTTGGCTTGCTTCTGTCTGCCAGCTTCCCATCTCCCGTACAAAACAAGCAACTAACATGGTACTGATGATGTGTTGAGGGGAAAAAAAATCAGGTAAACAAATAGAATCTGAAGTTCTCTAAATGGATTCCACTGATGTTTTGCCATTCAAAAAGTAAATAATGCCAGTAAAACTTGTGCTGTCATATAATCATATGTGCATTCACGTGACCATGGAGTGCCTTGTCTAAGTAGTTACGCTGTGTCTTGCCAAAATCTTCCATACAAAAAAAAATGAATGAAAGTGTCCATGTTAGCTGTGTTTTGCATTTGATTGGATTTTTTTTTTTTATGGGACAGCTTCTCTCCTAATTATATAATAGTATGTGAATATATCAACAATTATGACAAGTGCCCATTAAGTGTGGTAGCAATATGGTAGATGAAGCAATCCAAAGGAAAACAAGTTCATCACACTATGTCAGCATCCCTTTTTTAAAAGGAAAAGTCCTATGCGATGTACTAGAGAATTAGAACATTTTTCATTATGCCAATCCTACATTTGACTGAGAGAGGCATCAGCAACAAGTGAATCCCAAAAAAGTCTCTGAAATGCAGGTCAAAACTTAGAACTTGAATAAGCAAAAATGGGGGGAAAAGATTTGGAAACACAGATTTATTAAAATATGGGGGCTGAAATATTTCACCTGTTCATGTTATGAATGACCCCCCCCTGTTTTATAGGAGAGAAGAGAGGGCACAGAGGATAGATTATGTAGCTTGACATACTTAAGGGGCAGGGGGCTTCCAGGCCATGCTGCAAAGGTGAAGTGTGAAGTCAGTCTGTGGCCTCAGTCCTTCCATCACTGGGGCTAAATCCTGAGGATTTTTGTGGTTGACCATTGCAGATTGACTCCAGAGTTGAAGCAAAGAGCGACTGTGTGTCTTCCTGTAGTAAGTGGTGCCTGTGTAACAGCCAGGATCTGACTTACTCTGTGTCTCGGATCTCCTAAATGTGTGTTCAGCCTAGAGGATGATGACCCATCTTGCTAAAAAGCCTCTTTAGAGTAGAACTGCTGCTTCAGGGTGATGACTCGGGTTAAATGGTTCACAATTTAACAACCTTCTGAACACCACTTGAATTCTTGGAGCTGAGCATACATTTTTATTTCCGCACTAATGTGCAGTAAGCTTTGGTTCATTTATTTTAGGGGAGAGAGCGGCTTTGCAATGGCATCCGCCAGCTCCCTCAACACTTGTGGGTGCATCCCATCGGGGCCCATGGATTTGTGGGTGTCTAGTTTACCTAGAAGATCCCTAACCCAATCCTTCTCGACCAAGGGGTAGTCTTCCTTTCTTCTGACTTCTTTCCCTAGTGCCAGGGTCAGGGACTCCTGAGGGTCAGCTTTAGTAGTAAAGACTGAGGCAAAGGCAACACTTAACAACTCCACCTTCTCCATATCCTCCGTCACCAGGGCACCCGCCTCATTCAGCAATGGGCCCACAGTTTCCCTCGTCTTTCTTTTACTGCCGATGTGTTTGAAGAAGCCCTTCTTGTTGTTTTTGACATCCTTGGCTAGCTTTAATTCCAAGTGGGCCTTAGCTTTCCTGGTTGCATCCCTGCGTTCTCTGGCAGTGTTTCTATATCCCTCCCAAGTGACTAGCCCCTTTTTCCACCTGCTGTACATTTCTTTTTTCCCTTTGAGTTTTACCAGAAGCTCCTTGCCCATCCAAGCAGGCCTCCTGCCTCCTTTGCTCCACTTCTTTCTCATAGGAATGCACCCATCTTGAGCTTGGAGGAAGTGCTGCTTGAATAGCAACCAGCTCTCTTGGGCCCCTCTGCTTTCTAGAGCCCCAGCCCACGGGATTCCTCCAGGTAGGTTTTTGAGGAGGCTGAAGTTGGCTCTCCAAGTCCAGGGTTGCCATCCTACTTAGTGCCCTGCTTCTTCCATGCAGGACCCTGAACTCCACCATCTCGTAGTCACTACAGCAAGGGTGCCCCCAACCTTCACATCTCCAACCCATCCTTCTTTGTTTGTCAGTATGAGGTCAAGCAGCGCCCCTCTCCTCATTGCTTCCTCCACCACCTGTGTCAGAAAGTATCCTCAGTGCTCTGTAGGAACCTCTTGGACTGTGGCTGCTTGGCTGGGTTGCTTTTCCAGCAAATGTCAGGGTAGTTGAAGTCCCCCATGAGACCCAGAGCCTGTGATTGTGAGGCCACTTTCAGCTGGCTGTAGAAGGCCTCATTGACTTCCTCCTCCTGGTCAGGTGGCCTGTAGTAAACACCCACAATAGTGTCACCTACATTAGCCTGCCCCTTAAGTCTCACCAGTAAGCTCTCAACTTGTTCCTCCCCTAGGCAAAGCTTGATACATTCCAGATCCTTTTTCACAGAGGGCAACTCCCCCACCTCGCCTGGCTGGCCTGTCTTTCCTGAAGAGCCCGTAGCCATCCATGACAGTGTTCCCGTCATTGAGCTGTCCCACCATGTCTCCGTTAGTGCTATGAGATCACGGCCCTGCAGCCGCACACAGATCTCTAACTCCTCCTGTTTGCTCCCCGTGCTGGGTGCGTTGGTGTACAGGCATTTTGGGGAGGTAACTGAGCATGCAGGTTTCCCTGGAGGGACGGAGGAGGATCTACCATAGCTAGACATGCCCTGGAGGCATCTGGCCTTCTGGTTTTCTTCTGGAGAGGCAGCTGTGGGACACTTGTTGTTGCTCTGCTTCGCCTGGTCTATTCCCCAGTCAAATGAAACGGCAGGGGCATTGCCACCCTGGACCCCATGCCTGGGCACATTCAGTTTGAAGCCCTCCTTACCAAGCTGGCCGGCCTTTTACCAAAGATACCCTTGCCTCTGCCAGACAGGTGAACTCCATCCCTCCCCAACAGGTTAATGTCAAAGGATGCCCCACTGTCATACACCCCAAAGCCCTCACAACGGCACCAGCCGCACAATCAAGAGTTGATGTGCATTATCTGTTGATTTGTGGCTGCCTCTTTCCCCCCTAACTGGTAAAATGCAGGAAAAGGTAACTCGGGCACCTGAATTTTGCACTGTTGACCCCAGGACTTTGTAGTCTCCTTTGATTCTACACAGGTTGTGACTTGTTAGGTCATTCATGCCCACATGAAAGAGGAACAGTGGGTAGCAGTCCATGCTCTTGACAAGCTGTGCTACCTTCTCAGCTCCGTCTCGGATCTCACCCCTTCCCTTTTGTTGCTGCTAGGTGTCACTCCTTGGCGCGGATGGTTTAGAGCGGGATGCTGATGGAACCGAAGAGAAGTCCTCAGAGCAACGAGCTCGCCGACCAGTGAATGCGTTTTTCTTGTTCTGCAAACACCATCGCGCTCTCGTGCATAAAGAACACCCTTGGCTCAATAGCCGTGATGCAACCAAGGTCCTGGCGGGTCGGTGGGCTGTTGTAGAGACAGAAGAAGAGCAGAAATACACTAACATGGCCAAGGAGGTGTGTTCTGCCGGGATGTAAAGGGAGTTCATTACCTATTTGCCTGTTTTCTGTTTCTCTGTGTATTCAATATTTTCTGTGAGGTCTTCCTCTTCCCTGAGTTCCTCAGCTTCCCCAGTGGGATTCTGGTGCCCAGAGCAGCTGCTGTTCTTGCTTTGAATCACGTGGTCCTTTGGACCAGAATGAAAAGAAATTGGTCTGTGTACACAAACTAACCTGGCTCTAGTAGTCATTGGCACAAATCTACGTATTTTGTGGTAGATATCACCTGGTAATCCCTGCGGTACGAGCATTAACACGGGGACAGTGCATGGGCAGGGGCCACTGAACACAGTAACATACAGTTCAGTGTCAGCTGACCAGTGATCCTTCGCTCAGGCTGTGCATTTGCTATCGGTAATACAGGTTGCTGTTATAATACAGGTGGACAAAAGAAAAAGCGTAGTCAACAAATGTAGTTGCTTTTTACTTTTGATGCTAAAGAATTTAAAAATTCTTAGTGTTTCATGAAGTACTCTCCCTATGTATTGTTCACCAGTTTCCGACAGAGCAACGTTTCGTGAGGCAGAGTCCGGTGTCTGAATCAGAGAGCAACCCATTGTCAGAGTCCTTTAACTGGGAGCAAGGAAAAGAGATTTATCCCCATATTTCACAAAGTATCTTTAGGTCAACTTCAAATTTAAATGAGGCCTTTTAAGAAATAGCTTGCTTGGTAAGCTGGCCCCAAGAAGGCTGCAGATCTCAGTAGCAGAGTGAGTGGGACACAGCCAGGCACTCAGGCTGATAACATCACCCCAGAACAGATCCCTGTAGTTACCCGTGTGATGTAGATTGTGGGTAACCACTGAACTCGATCTTAGGAAAAATGATGGAGGGCCAGTCAGAAGGAAGGACATCTCTCATTTGTCCAGCAACGGTGGAGCGCTACAAGAAGCACAGAGAGCTGTGAAATGATGGAGAAACCATTCTCTGTACCTGTACCTGTCACCCGAAGTTGTCTGTTACTGTTAACACACGGGTACAAGGTTTGGCGGTTCAGTACTTTGTGTGAGCACGGAAGAGCCCACAGGGAAATTGAAGTGTTCTGCATGGCAGGTCATTTTTGAAGCGGGGTCTGGAATGCCTCTGTAGTTCCCTGTGTGTGACACAGTGTAGAAATACCTGAGTATCAGCTTTGTCCAGCTGTTCCTGGTTTGTTCTGCATTCCCACTCACAAATTGGTGATGCTTCCTGAAAGGTGTGGGAAAAGGGCAGTTAGGAGATCCATCACTATTTTTCTTAGCCTTTTGTCTTGAATGAAGGAAACTCATTCATTAACAAGGAAAATAGTTGCAGGAGTTCTGCATGGAGTGACAGATTTGAAACTATTAATGATATTGCTGTAGAAATCATTGCTCCCGTAGCGATTTATTTCTTTTTCTTGTCATGAAGAACAAATTGCATACTCACAGTCAAAGCAAAACAATAAATCTAAGTAGTTTGCATCATTACAACTGGTTCCAAGAATGTGTAGAAGAGAGATAGCATATAATTGTTATTCTTTAAACACCTGCCCTGGAGAGCTCGTGCTGTGCCTGTAGAACTCAGTGTTGGCTTCTGTTGGTGGTTTCCTTAGCAGCAGGCTTTCTATTTGTATCCTGCAGACTCCCTTGATCAACTTAACTTTTAAAGTTCCACGATCTAGGATATAAGCCCATTAGCTGAGAGGATTTATCAAGTGGAACCACAAGCGTTCCTGCTGTTTGTTAGCGTTTCCCTTCACCGAGGGGAAAATGAAATCTGGCCACTCGTAAACGTGCTCCAGCGTTTTTAGTTACTCCCATAACAGGGGTAGTGTTCTTCTGTTAACTCTCACAGGCCTTACTGGGCATATCCAGCTGCCTTGGAAAATCGCCAGCCAGGTTACGGTTGCTCAAGCCCCGTTTCCCTTGCGAGAAAGCCCGTCGTTTTTAAACACGGCCGTGCGTCAGCAAGACCCCGGCAGTGGGGATTGTTCCTGCAGGGAGCAGCCTGATGAATCCCGGCTGCTGCTGCTCAGTGACGGAGCTGGACGGTTCTGCCCGTGAGTGCTCGGCCAGCGGTTCCGCAGGTACAGGCAGCCCAGCTGGGAGCTCCTGTCCTTGCTGTGCTGCTGCTTTGGCAGCCGCCTGCGGTAGGAGGGGACAAGTGTTGCCCTCCCGCAGTTTGCTCCCTCCCCTTTGGGGAGGTCGGTTAATGTTCAGCCCTGGCTTTGCAGAGCAAATCCATTCATACAGCAGCTCACTTGAACTGCTCCTGTTGGGAACCGACGAAAAGCTGATCGCTGCCTTGTCTGGCGAACGGCAGGCGTTCCGGTTCTCCTGTGATGGACAGCCTGTCAGCTCGTCGGATTTCTTCGTGGAACAGTTCGGTTACTCGAAGCAGCAAGGCTGATACGAAGAGCTCACACACCTCATTGCTAGCGGTTCTGTGCTTTCCACTCTGCAGGCTGGAAACGTGATTCCTGTGTGGGCTGTGGCTTTAACGAGGGGAGGCAAAGCTGCTTCACTGTGTATTTCCCTCCCACCTCTTCCCTTACCCCCTCCTCTTCCCTTCCCTCCACCAGGCTATTTTTGTGGCGTACTGAGCTCCCAAACCGAACTGAGGGAAAGGGGAAAGGGGCGAGGTGAGAAGTGTTGCAGTCCTCAGGCTGCAGATTGAAGACACGGGCCCTATTCAGAAAAGGCGGGGGGTGTGGGGGGGTCAGCGGTCCCTGCAGGGTTTTGTTGTTTACAGCCGTTCCTGTAAATCCAGGCTTTCACACGGCGGGTTCACTCGGCGCTGAGCTGCTTGGCCACTGAATAGTTTTCCCCCTTGCTGCAGCCTGCAGGCAGCAAATGCCGGCTGGCAGGTTCAGATGGAAATGGAAGCAAGCGACGCACGTGCGATGGTGATCCTGCCGCAAGGCGTGCGGGGTGTTGGGCTGGGAACCACTGCAGGGACTCCATCAGAGGGCCAGGTTCCCGGAGCTGTTTCTGTGTGGGACACCCAAGGGGTTTTCTTCCTTCTGCGCGTGTTTCTGTGCAGGCACACGCGTGAAACGTAGGTGCTTCTCTGTGCCGTGGTGGGGCCTGGCGGCAGCTGGTGGGTGGGAACATGTGCAAGCCCAGGAGAACTTCCTGCAGCTGCCCTGCCGTGTGCTTCAGGGTAAAACAGCTCTTCTGGTCCTTTGCTGCCATCGAGAGCTGCTGAGTGCCCGGGAAGGTGTTGGGTGTTGGGTTCCTCCTCCCTGGGGTCAGCACTGGTCCTTGCTGGGTGGCCTCCCACAGCAGCCAGTGCTGTACACCCCTGTCAGCCGTCAGGCAGACATCTGCAGCAAGATCAGCAAGATACTTGGAAAACATCACTGTTGCATTTTGTGAACGAAATAGGTCCCCATCCTTCCCCTACTCCCCAAACTGTTGAGAATCCAGAGCTTTTCCCCCACCCTGCTACGTGTAGCCTGGCTTTGTTTGTTTTGGTGCCTGCTACCGCGAATATAGCAAACAAGTGAGATGTGTGCGGTGTGCTCTGGGCCAAAGAAAGTTTTAAATGGTCCCAGTTTATTGTACGCAGCCATGCAGCACGGTACATTTGGAAGGAACGCTGGGATGATGTATCAGAAATTACTGAAAACAAAATGATACTGGTAGTGGTTTACTTTTGGTGCCTGGTTTGGGAAAGCATATACTCCAATATTCTAAAATCAGATCTATTAGAGAACAATGAGTGCAAGTTAGGGAGCATCATGCTGCATTTATTGCTAAATGTATGTTTTAATTGCATTCAAACTAGAAAGTAAACCAAGATTGTACCTGCAAAAGAACTGGAATGGTGTCTGTTTCCCAGAGTGAGCGTACAAGCACTGGAGAGCAGCTTGCAGGACCAGAACTTCAGCCTGCTCTGGGTGATAGAGCCTCAGGAGAGGGAAGAGAAAACCCACTTTTTAAAATACAGCTCTACTGATCTTATTATTTCTTCTTATTAAATTGTGTTGTCAGTGAGACTCTCGGCATGTGATTGAACTGTTAAAAATCAAGATATTTAAGGATTATTTACTGTATTAAATCCTCTTATAAGGGGTGCGCTCTGTTGCCCTGTGAATAGTATAATGCCATGACTGGCGTAACGGGTCCTTTTCCTTTTCTTTGCTAGCACAAGGATGAATTTATGAAGGCAAATCCCGGGTACAAGTGGTGCCCAACAACAAACCAACCTGTGAAAACCAAGACATCCGCTGTTAGAAACAGGAAAAAGCTGCGGGCCTTGGCATCAGACTCTGCAAAAGATTTACCGAGCCAGAGGGAAGTGACAGAAAGTGAAGAAATGCCCCAGTTTAACTTGGGGATGGCGGGTGAGATTTCCACCCATGTTACTCAGACGCAGTGTCCTTGTTTTGTTGGAGGGTGGGTGCGGCATTGAAACAGAACTGTGACACCGCTTTGCCTTACTGCACATGGGACTGCCGTGCAAATACCTTTCCTGTCCCTAATTAAGCTGCCAGGCTCTGGTTAAACCTCTGCATAACAACTTTCTAAAATTTTCCTTCGTGCATGATTGCTGTCGGGTGTCGAGTCCAGATCTATGGCGGCATATCATAACCCACACTGCCTTTGGGGTCCAGATTTGGTTGATTTTTAATCCCAGCTTGTCTGTTAGAGATGTTCATTTTCTCATCAAAAAGGGAAATGCTGGTTGTGTGCATTCTGTTTCACTGTCACAGAGCGGTGTTCTGTCGTTAAGAATTTGCATTTACGCCAAGAACTTATGGGTGTCTGTGAAGTTGGAGGTGTTGACATTCTTGTGGATGAATGTACAGGTGGAGCTAACCTTTATTTAACCTGTATTTAAATCAAGAGAAGTGTAATTTAATTTCACTTACACTATGCTCTTTTCCCCATTATACCTTGAAGGGGCAGATTCGAACCTTTGAAACATTTAAAAAAAAATAATGTGTAGGTGAAGTGCCTGAACTGGTGAAAGGCAGATCATCTCTCACTGATACCCACAAATAGAACTGTTGCAACCACGACCTGGAAATACAGAGACATTAATGTTAAATACTGTCAGCTTAAGAACATAACGGTCAAGGTAGAATATAATTTTTCCCCCACCATCCTTTTTTCTTTTTTTTTTCCTTTTTTTTTTTTTGTGCTTTAAAGTTTGTGCTTTAAAGTTTCTAATTTTATAAATACTGATGTATTTGAAACTTTGACGTATCCTACCTGGTTTATGACAGGTTATGTGGCAGACAGGACTTTTCTGCTTAGAGGGGTCATGGGCTGGAGGGTGGAAAATGCTTTTCTGGAACAGGTGTAAAAGAATAAAAAGGCTTGTAAGCCTTTTTGCTAGTATAGTGTTTGTGAAAATGCCAGTCATGAAATTCCTTCTGGCTATGAAGGAACTGGGAAATGTGATCAAAATAAAGTTTTTCATGATACCTAGTTATGATATATGGGAGACCCATTCTAAAAATCGCAGTCCCCTTCATCAGGCCTGCTTTTGCTCTCAGAGAGTAACATTTATGGTCCTTAAGGTTTATTGGCGTAACACAAAGAACAAGGAATAGGTCCTGATCCGCCTGTCTGCCATTCCCCACTGCTCCTGCTGGGCTATCCCAATGTAGAGTTTCTGAGTACAGAGAGGTCTTGAATCAAAGTAGAGGACAGAGAATGTCAGAATTAATTAGAAACTAATCTTCTCCATTGTTTTATCTACAGAGCCATTCACTTCTGAAGACGGCCCTTTTGTGCTACATGTGATTTAATTGATTGATTGATTGATTGATTGATTTACTGCAGGCTGAGTCAGTGAGCGTAGTAATTGCCAGGGTCTCACCCCAGCCCTAATGCCAATGAGTGCTGGCTACTGCTTAGGGATAACAACAGCTCCTGAAGTCACGGCAGCTCCTGACAGAGATGTTGGCACATCCAAATCACGACCAGCCTGCCACGCCAAAGGGATGAGCGTTTTGTCAGCTGTGTGCCAGTTCATGCTGAATCTGGTTTGTGGTGTTCTGCTCCCCTCAGCTTCCTGTGATAGTGCAACTCAACGCTGACTCTTCTATCCAGCACAACCTCTTTTAAAACCCAGGCTGTATACCAGCTGATGAGCTAAAAGGTAGCTGAACTACCTCAGAAACACTTTCACCTTTGACATGTCACTGGCTGTCTTGCACCTTCAAGGCATGTAGCTTCCTTAGGACAGGGATGATATGATTCCAGAATAATTCCAGGAAATTTGTTTTACTTGTAACTGTTAATCCTGTCTTGATTGCTTTTTCAATATTGCATTTCATTTTGTAAAATGGAATAGAGAGAGAGAGTAAGATCTTGCTTTCTTTTTTTAAAATCCCCCAGAGGCCAGATCTCTCCTCTATTTTGGCATTCCAACAGGAACCACTCCACCTTTAAGTTTCTCATGCTGACTTATCATTGTGTCAAGAACCTGAGGTGTGGCACCAGCACCGGGCTTCTGACCTGCAGACCTGCTGGTGGTGTCCTTGCTCGTCCAGCCCAGGAGTTGTAACTGAGCAGGTTTTCCTCATGACATGGCTCACCTGTGATGTGTTGGGGCAGAAGGCAAAGCCCATTGCTGTTTGCAGGGGGGTGTTACCGGTGCAGCATCTGCCCTCGCAGCTGCAGAGCTAAGTGGGCAACAGCTTTCCCATATGAATGTGCAAGATTCCCAGTGCTTTCACATTTCTGCATCAGGAGAAAACCTTCTGGGCCAAAAAGCTTTCTAGTGAGGCAAAGAGTGGAAAAAACACACTTCCCAGAATAGCCAATATCCTGAGAGAGATGCAGTTTTTGTTTGTAGAGAGAAGCTTCATTCTGCTCCCAGGAGGAAGTTAGTTGAAACTGGTACCTGCTGGCCTTCTTTCTGCATAGTTCTTCCTTGGTTCTTTCTTTCCTCTGATGGAAAACCTGCCGTGATGGACAAGCCATCCTGCCGAGTTTCTAACCAGACCAACACTAACAGAGTACGTCATTCCCAAACAGTGAGATGCTTCCAAGCTTCATCAGTAGGAAAAGCTGTTGAGAAAGTCACGAATCATTTACCATTCTGCCACTCAAGTTCTTGACTATTTTCTCACTACTGTTGCTTTAACTGTGAATTGCTTTAAAACAGCACTTCAAGCTTGTAATTTTTCATACCAGTAAGTTCTTGGTGCCATAAGAGAAGCGTTGTGCTGAGACGGCCCTACAAACAGGTGGCAATGTTGGTATGTATGCGTTTTGTCTTCTCTTAGATGAAGTTACTGTGTCATTTGAAACCTTAGTGGAAGGATGTTTGGTTTTCGCAGGATCAGACATCTAAGTGCCAGCCCTCTGCTACAGCTGCAGCAGAAGTATTCAAGTTGCTTACGCACCAAAATAAACTTTCCCTTCCCACTTAGCTGTCATTTTTTTCTCCCTTCCTCTTAATTTTTATATTTAAATTAACAGTTTAAGTGTTTGCTTACTTGGGGAGACCCCCAGTGCTATGTTTGTCCTGTTACAATAAGCTACTTACTTGAAGGGCAGAGACCCCCGAGAACACATTTAGAAGGGGGAAAGAATTTTAGAGCCGTAAGCTGGATGTGCTTCAGCTGGCCAGAACTGAGGAGGGGGGAGGAGACCTGCAGGTAGCTGAAGGGAAGCACTTGAGAGCAGCTGGGAGACACCAGTGTGCTGTGGGGATAAGAAAGTGCTGCCCTGCAGTGTGTCAGGGCAAGTGTTTTCAGGAGCCCTCGAGAAGAGTTATTGCCCCTGAACAGCGCCCAGCTGGGCTGATGTGGTTTCCCTGCTGACCCTTCACGTACCAGCAAGACAAACTCCCCCTGGAAAAACTGGAGAGGAGAGCTGCAGGGATCACTGGGACATGGGGGGTGGACCTGTGTGATGACACCAGGAGTTCTTGATTTGCTTAGGCTAGAAAAGCAAGTGGAAGAAGAGTGGGGTGAGTGCTGTAAATGCAGACGAGGGAAATAACGCTTTAGGGAGAACAGTTACTAAGCTGAAAGGTATGGGCACCAGAAAAAATGTGTACCGCCTGGCCCTGAGTGAATTTAAGCTGAAAACTACAAGAAGACTCATAATGGTTAGAAGATTTGGGTTCTGCAACGGCCTTCCAATGGGAATAAAGAAAGGAGAAAGCAACCAGCCAACCCCTTCTTGCTCAATACGGAGTTCAGTAAGTCTATGATGAGCCTGGAGGTCTCTTCCAATCTCTCCTTCCTCCGAAAGAACTGCCTCTTCAGGCATTGTCTTTCAAGATACGTGTTCCCTTTTCACTTTTTCATTGCTCGGATGTCCCTTGTTTGAAGGACTGAACTGTTTGCTGATCAAGTATTTTGATGGCAAAAAGTGCTCTGCTGACAGGATCACTTCACTTGTGGATCGTGCTTCGGGACTTGCTGAGCCTTCCCATTTTCTGTCTCTATTTCTTCCATCACTGCTTGTTACTAGATCCTACTCTTCTGACAGTGCCTTGTCTCTTTGTAGACACGTAATACCTTTTGTTCCCTTTTTTATTTAAAAGTAAAAGGTTTAAAAAACCTAAACCAAACCAACAAAAACCTGTACACCTTCTACTTGTTCATCACAGCAGCGGTTTGAAGCCATATGCTCTTTAGGCTGTGTTCTTAAGAGGATGAGCCGCTCTTCTGTCCTTGAGACAATGGATGAGCTTGGGTTCCTCACATGGCCTTCCTCTGCTGCTGTTCGCCGCTGCTCTAAGAGGGTATGGAAGAACCTACCCGGTGTCTGTGAGCGTGAGGTGCTGTCTGAGGGAGCCCTTTTGGCAGCATCTCTGGTATTGAATTAAACAGCACCAGCGAGTGCTCCCGTGAACTGGACCTTGATCATCTGCAGTGCTAAATCATTTGGAGGTTAACAGTTACAGGTTTGGCCAATGTCATTTAAAAAGCTCAACAAATTCCCTGGCACCACTGACGAGTGGGAAGGGGCCTGGGGATTTCCCAGGGGGCATTTTCAACGCAGCTACTCTGCACCCAAATTTTGCACAACAAAATGCCACCAAATGGACAAGAGTAACACCTTCAGGAATGTCAGGCATCACGAGTTGCAGTACTGAAGGGGTACACAAGTTCCTTCTGAGCCCACATTGTCTGGGTGCCTTTTCTAAAGATGAGAAAAAATGTTCTGCCTTCCTCCCAGGAAAAAGAAGCTCAGGAAAAGGCAAATCCTCAAATCGTGAAGAAAAGTGGCCTTTTCCACGAAGTGGACCGAGTGGGAACAAAAACCAGGAAAAGCCATTCGCATTCAGTCGAGTTGCGGATTAACACTGTCCGAAGCTTTAGTTAGGTCAGTGTGGTAACTGAAGCGTGAGCTCTCTTCATTGCAGCCCAGTGAACTGCATCCAACACTCAAATAATCACAGTTAGTCAGAATTCCTGAAAATTACTGACCCCACTGGGCTGAGCCATGTTCTGGGTACCTGCTGCTTGTGTACCAAAGTAGTTCCTTTGAGAACTTTCCTGGGTTACACTACCATAAACAGATTTAAATGACATTATTTACTCACTTAAAAAAAAAAAAAAAAAAAGGCACAATATTTACCCACTCAAGAGGTGGTGAAGAGGGTTACTTATATTTTGAGAGCACTTTGCAAGCAGCATTTAACGTTCTGTGTAGGTGTTCAGTCATCCTACACAGAATTAGACTAGAAAGAATGATCTCTCTGCCTGCTTGGAGAGATTGCATATGGAGGAAGAGTAAACAATTTTCTAATATTGACAAATAATTGTGATAAATATATAATTTTTCCATTGTAGAGACAAGATGTTTAAACTGCTCGCATTCACTGTGAAGAAATTAAATATATTGGAAGAATAATTAATGATTACAAATGCGTTAAAACTTAGCAAGGCTCCACAGAATTACTTTTCCATTATCTAACTTCCCCGGGATGTTGGGTGAATAAAATCAGAGCCATGTTTTTGTTTGTTGGTTTTGGAGTGTTGTTCCTCGCCCTCCCCCCCAACTAGGGCTGTATGCTTTAGTGTGGTATATTTTGGAGTAAATGGTGCCAGAACAAATACAAAGCTAATTCCCACCCCAAAGCATCAGGTTTTAGAATATCCCCAGAAGATTGAATCACTTGACATTTTTCTTCTCGTTTGAATTGTTGTTGTTTTCTTTCTGGTGTAAGGACTTGTGTATGAGGTTTATTTACTGGCTTTATTGTCCTTTTTTGTTTGTTTCCCTCGCAGAACAGGCACATTTCCTGTATGAATCCGTGCAGCGAACAGAGCTGAAGTCACCAGTCTCACATTGATTTTTTTTCCCTAATTTTAATGTATGCAGCTGATGTAATCCATGTGTACTGACTGAGGAAGGCAGAGGCTGCAGTGTACGTTCCCATCACAAAGCTGGATTAACATATACTAGTTTGGTGCTTAGAGTGTGTTTGCGCTGCTTCTTTCCCAGACTCATCCCAGAAGGGTTTGGGCTGGAAGGGGCCTCCAAGGCCACCCAGTGCCACCCGCTGCCCTGGGCAGGGACACCTCCCACCAGCCCAGTCGCTCCCAGCCCCGTCCAGCCTGGCCTGGAGCCCTGCCAGGCAGGGGCAGCCCCAGCCGCTCCGGGCAGCCTGTGCCAGCGCCTCGCCGCCCTCCCGGGAAGAGTTTCCTCCCCGTATCTCACGGGAGGGAAGCGCCCCGCAGCCCCCGGCCCCGCCGCTGTCCCGCAGGGCAAACGCCCCCGCAGCGGCCCCGGCCCCGCGCCCGGCGCCCCGCTCCGGTCGGAGCCGTTTCTGCCCGCGCTGCCGGTGCCGCCGGGAGCGCGGCCGCGCGGTTCCCTCGGCTCGGGGCCGGCGCCGTCGGGCCCCGGGGGGCCGCGGGAAGGGGCTGCCAGGCCGGGCGGCGGTGCCGCCGCGGGGGAACCCCCAGAGCGCCCGGCCCGGCCCCGGCCCGCCCGTGCCTTGGCCGAGCTGGGCTCTGCCCACAGGGCGGGGGGAGAGAGCCCGGGAAGGGGCAGTGTCCTCCTTCCCTCTCACGCCGCTCTCGCCGCTCCTGCTCCTTCCCCCGGCCCCTCCTTGCCCTCCTCCGGAGCGGCAGGACCCGGGCAACAGGGCCAGAGCCCCTTCCCTGAGGGGCCCGGATAGCGGGCACAGCGGAGCGGAGCGGGGAGGTCGGAGCGAGGGGGCGGGGAGCCGCGGGGCCGCCGGCTGCGGCGCAGGGGAGAGAGGAGAGGGGCCCGACTGCTCCCCCCTCCCGCGTGGAAACTAGTGCCGGGGACACGAGGGGAGGGGGGGAGCGCCGCTCTCCCGGGCTCCGCGGCGGCAGTGGCCCCCGCGAAAATCAAGTCCCGGAGCTGTCTGGGGATCGGGCGCGCAGCAGCCCACCCACCCCCCGCAGCCCGGCCCGGCCCCCGGCCGTTGCCCCTCCAGGCGTTTCTCGAGCCGGCCCGGGGTAATCTACGGCGGGGCCGGGAAGAGGGGACGAGCGGGCGGGGAAGCGCCGCTGCCGCTAAAGCTCGTCACAGCGGAGCGCCGGGTCGGCACGACAGCGCCGGCGAAGCGCTGCCAGCGGGAGGGGAGAGCTTCGGCCGGCAAGTCGCGGCCGGACGGGATCGGGCCCCTCGCCGGTCCCGGGGAGGCCAGCGGCCGCACGGCAGCAGTCGCCTCTCGCTCGGGGGCACCCGCGCCCGTCCCCCCCGCGCCCCCTGCAGAGCTCCACCTTTTACGGCGGCGCCGGGGGGGGCAAAGAAAAGAGGGGGTTTGCGGGGGGTGCAGGGGCGAGAGCCCCCCCGCCCCGGGCACGGCGGGACCGGGGCACGGCGGGAGCATCCCCGGCACCGGGCAGCCCTGGCGGCGGGTGTCCGTCCGCCCCGCAAACGCCCGGGGAGGGCAGGGTGGGCAGCAGCGAGCCCCGCCGGCGCTGCCCCGGGACGGGGAGGCGAGGACGGGCGGGTCCCCCCGCGGGAGATCGGCCGCCGCCGGCCCCGCCGCCCCCCTCCCTCCCCCCGAGCGGCGGGGACAGCCCGGCCGCCCGCCCAGCTCTCGGCTCTCCCGGGGGGCTCCGGGCCGCCCCTGGCAGCGGGGCCGGAGGAGCAGCGGGGCCCCGGGCGGGCTCAGGGAGAGCATCGCTCCGCTCCGCACCCGGCCCCCGGCCCGGCCCCGAGGAGCGGCCCCGAGCGCTGCTTCCCCCGCCTCGGCCGGAGGACTCGGGTCTCATCGCGCCTCGGAAGGGGCAGCGGGATCCGCCGCCGGAGCCCGCGCGCGGTGCCGGCCTTGCCCGGGACAGCGAGCCGGGAACGGCCGTGGGAGCCGGGTCCCGCCACCGGCAGCCAGAGGAGCCGCGGGGGAGAGCGGGAGGCCGGGCCGGGAGGGCGCGGGCTGCGCAGGGGGAGAGAGCGCAGCGGCTGCCGCCCGCCGGGGCTCCTGCCGGCCCGCCGGGAAAGGAGCCCCGGAGCCCGGACAGCGCGCTGGGTGCGCCTGACGTCACCCCGCCGGGCTGTTCGCCCTTTTTTCCCCTCAAGCTGGCCAAGCTCAGCAGCAGCTCGTACACAGGAGTTACCCTTTTCCTCCAGCTGTCGAACAGTCGAATACTGTTTTGTTGTTACTTTTGTCGTTGAACTACGAATTCCCGTGGATCAACGGCCAGAAAGTTAGAAGAATTGGTGATTCGGGACTTCAGTACCCCTGGGAAAAAGGGAAAAGGCCGGTGGTTCAGCCCGGATCTTCCCTGTCTGATTCGTTACTATTATTCTATCTGGTGATGTGGATGGACGGGGAGACTCACTCCGAGCCCAAACGAGCCGGTTTATAAACACCACCGCCTGAAGGGCTCCGTTTATACTTTGTCAAAACGACAAAACGGTGGAGACGTGCGGGGACAGTGCGATGGCGGGACCGCAGGAAAGGTCCTGTAAGAGCATGACCGGCTTGTTAATCGATTAATGTTTATTGAGTGTAAATATTTGGTAAAGTTTTTAGGAAAACAGGCGATTCTAAATGATTAGACCAGTCAGCAGGGCTTTTGAATAACGCATCCCATTAAATACATCTAAATATCTCTGTAGCGATTGCTTTATTTGCAGGGCATCCCCCGCACCTTTCTCTCCCGTTCATTTGTTCTTCCGCCGCCGGCAGCTGGTTTCTTCTTGGCGCGTTCGCCTGAATATCAGGATCCCCAAATACGTGTTTCTCCCTGTACTTATAAACCGAACGTTTACAGAAAATGCTCTTTCAGCCTTGACATCGGGAGCGGTAATCACTTGGAAATTTCGAGTCGGAAGCAAAACTATGAAACTAAGGGGAAACCGAACTGAGCGCGTATACATTTTGCTGGTTGGTGACTTCTGGTTTGTAGACAGCATTTAATTTAGACAGATTTGATTAGAGACGTATTTTCCCCAATAAAAGCTTTTTCTTTCTGTTTCAAATTACAAACGCTTTTCTCCTCCCTCCCTCCCGACCCCCCGCCCCCGCGCCCCAGTGCATGATTTTCACGTTTCCTTATTTCCACCGGAAAAAAGGCGATTATTTCCCATCGCTTTCCCCCATCCATCCTCAATCTCGCTACAAAAAGAACGGATATTATTATCACTAATGACGCACCCGAAAGGCGCCTGCGGGGCGCGGGGTGCCGGGGAGCCCGCTCCGCTCCGTCCCCGGCCGCGCTCCCGCTCGGGGGGGGCCGAGGGACGGCCGAGCTCAGGGGACACGCCGAGGGGGCAGGGCCGAGGGCTCGCACCCCGAGGCGCGAATCCTTTTAACGGCAACGACTGACGTGAATCAGCGAGAGACCGGGCCTTCTCCTCGCCCGGCTCCGACCTGGCAGCTCGGCATCGCCCGCCGCCCCAATCCTCTCCCGGTCCCTGCGCCCAGCGGAGACCAGCCGGGAGCCGGGACCCCCGCAGCGCCCGGGGGACAGAGCCACGTCCCAGCGCCCGCCCCGGCGGCAGCGCTCAGCCCCGGCCCCGCCGTCACCGCCGCGCCCCTCCCCCGGGACGGCGCGACTCGGCAGTGACCGATTCCGGCTGGAGCGGCTGCCACCTCCCCCCAAACCGCGCTCGGCCCCTCACAGACACCCCGCTCTCTGCCCGCAAACCGCCCGCACCAGCGCGCCCCGCGGAGGCGTGCGGAGCGCTCACGGCAGCCGCTCCCGCCGGCCCTTCCCGCGGACGCGGGGCTCGGGGGGTCCCGCTGCCGTCCCCGCCTCCCGCCCCCGCTCCCCGCCGTTCCCGGGGCCGGTCCGCCCGCGGCAGAGGCGAGCCCGGCCGGCGGCTGAGGGCGCCGGGCGAGTCCCCGCCGGCTGCGGCTCCGCTGGGAGCGCGGGGGCGGGCGGGGCAGGGCGGGAGGGATGAGACCGGCAGGGCGGGGGCTGGGCTGCGGGGGCTGGAGCGTTCCACAGCCACGACCCCCTGTCACTCCTCCGGCCGTTCGGCACCTGAGGCCCGTGCTCAGCCTCCGGCCCGGCAAGTCTCCCCCCGGGGGAGCGGGGACGGTCCCGCAGCTCCACCGCGGCGGGCGGCAGAAACCAGCGCCCCGCGCTCGGCACGGAGCCGCCGTCCTGCCCGGCACCGGAGCGCCCCGGGGCAGCACAGACAGCTACCGCGGCCCTCGCTCCGCACCCTGGAACGCAACAGCTCCGCTATTTCAGTCAGAACTGCTGACAGTGAGGGAGAGTTCAAAGCCGTGACAAACAGAGGTGCCTCTCTCAAATCGTCCTTCGCCGGCACAGCCCGGATCACGCACGGGCAGACCAGGCGCCAGCAGGGGCTCCCCGGGGGCCCGCTCTGTCCCGGGAACCGCGCTGCGCACCCCTCTCGCTCAGACGGACACGACCAGCGGCAGCACCGCGGGGGCCGGGGCGTCTCTGCGCGTTCGCCGCGGGGAAAGGAGGTTCGTCAGCGCCTGGGCTCTGCCCCAGCCGATGCTGAACCAGACCCGACGGGACCTCCTGGGCTGCAGCATCTCTCCCCGCAGCGAGGAGCAGGCGAGGCGCAGCGGCTCCCGGCCGGGCTCTCACGCAGAGGGTCGCGGCGAGCGGCTGCAGCCTCCCCCTGCCCCGGGGGGAGGAACTTGCCCAACTTTCGCAGTGTCGCAGCCCGGGGCTTCTTCCAAAGCGCCCCCACCCTCCTTCTGCCCTCACAGTCATAACCCCTCCGTTACCCTTCCCCGCACTTTGAACAGCAAAACCCACAGCCCGCGCCTCTTCCACACCTAAGCCCCGCTCCCGCTCGGCCGACGGCTCCTCCTGCCCCGCGGGCACCAGCCCGCACCCCGGGCAGCGGTGTTCGGCAGCGCCCGCCCGCCGGGAGGCCCGCGACCGCGCCGGGGCCGGGGCCGGGGCTCCCCAGCAGCCCCCAGCGAGCAGCCGGTGGCTCCGCCGCTCTCCGCCGCCCAGCCCGGCCGCCAGCCCAGCCCCGGGCCGGCCCCGCTCTCCCCAGCGGCGGCCCCCGCCGCGGCAGCGCCGCCCCGCCCCCGCCGGCCCTCCTCCAGAGCCATCAGCACCGCTGGCACCGCCCGTGACGTCAGCTGTAAATTCCAGACCCGACTGCCGGGCTGCAGGCATTCCAGTCACAGCCTTGTCAGGCTCATAAGCCTTCACGGGCTGTTTCACCGCCGTCCTCGGCTCCAAGATCCCTCCCAGCACTCCCGCCAGCACACCCTTTCTTCTTGAAGGCTGCCACAAAGGGAACCAAGGAAAAAATCACGTTCAAAAGCCCAACCTAAAGAGTGAGGAGTAAAAGCAAACCCCAGAACTGTTAAGATAATCGCTGTTTAGAGGACAAATTAATGTGCAAGGTGCCTCAGGCACCAACGGTTTGGCTCTTCCCACAACTACCACGAGGAACCCCGAATGCAGGCAAAGCTCTCAAGGGCAGGGTAAACAGCTTGTTGTTCTTTGTTCTCCTCAGCCCCACTCACCCACTGGTTAGATACCCTTGTTAACTGAAACGGGACTTCAAGAGTTAACTGTTCATTCTCCTAATGGTAAATGCTAAAGGAATATCGACATTTAAAAATCTTGCAAATATTCTTTACTTGAAGTTTGTGGTTTACGTTAAATAGCTGTATGCTGGTGATTGGCTAATTGTTTGAAAGAGCTCCAGGCCATATTTATTACTTCCTTACCAAGCAGCCAGCAGACACCTCATATAAAATGAGAAGAACAGAAAGAGGTCAGGGAGTTTCATCTCCCGAACCAGGAATCTTTTTCTGGGAAGACATTCTGCTCTACAGGCAGAGGAAGAATGACGTGTTACACACAGATAATTACTGTTTGATCCCCAAACTGCACAAGTAAAACACAGTTGAATTATTGATGAAATGAGCCTTCAGGGTACATGAAAGCATAAAGCGTAAATATTTCCTGAACTGCCAGAAGTTCAGCTGTCTGAGAAAAACCAAAAAACATGGGGAAACGGGAGACTGAACCTCCCCCCCTTCTGTCTGCTCGTAATGCAGCAAAATAGAAACCACAAGATCAAGTTGGTATTCAGCTGCTCGGCCAACAGGAAGGGAAAGTGCCTGTCACAGAGCCCTGATATCGTCACCTTGACAAAAGCTCCTCCACTGGGTGACACGGGGGTATTATCTCTAATCTGGTACAGTCAGTCAGGAAGGGCTCTGAGAGATGCACGGCCAGATTGGAATGCATCCTGTCTGATAGAGAGGAAAATGAAATATGAAGACAACTCATTCATTTACAGCCCGAGCAAGGAAACCCACCAACTCACATTAAATGCTGGTAACACTACCAAGGATACAGTCACAATTATAATCTCAGCTATAAACAAACATACTGTCATTCAAAATTTCTTAGCGACGTACAATTACAAATAACATGTTATAATGACCCATGAGATTTCCAATCAACAGAATCGCTGTTAAGCTCCATAAGAGAGGCCACACAGAGTAACTCATTGTATCTTTCCATTTTGCATAGTTAAGACCAGAATGAACTACAACTGTTAAAAGAGAACAACAATCATTTATTAACATACAGCCGAATAATACCAGTCCAGTTTGGAAAACAGGGAGTACATTTATGTGACATTCTAACTATTTCTGAAAAAAAAAAACGGCCTCACCACAAGAATGGGACAGCCCTACACACATGGACATACAGAGTTGATTTTTTTTTTTTTTTATCAGAACAGAGTCTAATTCTCTGTTTAATTAAAAATACATATTGATGTGCATAGGTATGTGTGTGTGCATACACCACCCCCTTACCCCACCCCCCCAGCATGGAATTCAAGTTTGTGAGAAAAGATGAACCACTCACTTCCCTAAGCTTTCAACCTGTCCCAGGCAGGCTGAAAACCAGTAGCTGTGCGCTATCCCAGCGGAAGGCTCTAACGGCTGGAAGGCTCACACGAGAACAGCACTGCCGCAGGAGCGGGATTCTGGCTCCGGTACTGAGGGAGCACGTTGCAGGGCTTTCCCTTGAGCTCGCTGCTGGATGCTGGGTGTCCCAGGAACACAATTCGTTGGCTTTGCAATACGCAGCACCAGGGACTCCACACGATACTGCACAACAGGTTGGATACAGTCACTGTAACTTCAGAAATGCAGAGTAAACACGGCTGTATCCAACTGTGCGAGTACACACTCACATTTCCTGAACTTAAAGTACAGACAACCAGTTTTCCAAAATAAACAGCCATGCTCTCGCTTTTAAGGTACATTTTCTATCACATACAGTGGAATTTTTCCATGTGTTTCCTCATCATTTAGCCCTAATAACTGAAAATGAAGCACTTCTAATTTTTACCTATGGAAGAATAAACACCCAACAGGCTGCAACAACATGTGCGGATGGCCATGCTGCAGTCAAGGAACAAGCGTTTACTGAACTGTAGTTTTGTTGGACTTGCAGAACACTGAAGAAAACACAGTATAACATGCAGCTGGTGAGCATTTTCCCGGTCATCATTCCAGGAATGAGGCACTGCATTATTATTTCAACATCTGGGAAAACAGAGAAATGACACAGGAGCTGTGTCAGCTGGTAATTGTGCCTCCAAGCTTTTAACCGTGAGGAGTAACTAGAACGTGCTTTGCAGCAAGAGAACTAAGGGGAGAATCCAAGTTAGCCCAGTCCAAAAGTCTGCTGCTTTGCTCTGGGTATCGTGCTTTCTGCCTGAGGATGCCACAAGTAGTACAGGAAGCATAAAACCCCAAAAGTTTAAGAACTGTCACCTTGTTCGAGACATCACAAAATGTTGCATGTGGAGGTAGCAACATGAGAAAAACCAGCCCTATTTATTTATTACTCAATGCTTTAGTAAGGCTTTAAAAGCACTGATAGCCAGGTATTCACTGTGTCCACTCACAATAAAAAACAAAATAGCTGAAAATCACACACATGGGTGGCAAAGGACTGAAAATCCCAAAATATCCAAGAACAGCCCCAGGTAATCCTGGTTCTGTTCTTTGTAAGCAACTCAATCACGGCTCCAAAGCCCTCTGCCTGACGCACTACACATTCAAGTATTGTACTGAATGGCTTCGGTCTAATTTCTTTAACTCTGACGTTATCAATGAACTCAGAGAACCAGCAGCTTTAACCAGACCCTGCTACCTCACAAACAGGTTGGGGTTTGAAAGTGTAGCTCTGCAGCAGCATGAGCTGCTGCTGCTGCCTTGCACTAAGTTGTGTCCAGTGCTGAGCTCAGGTGTGGGATGAGGTGCTCAGGGACCGGATCTGGCAAGAGCGAGGGGTTTGGGTTGGTTTTGTTTTCTTTTTTCTAGTGCTCAGCAAGTTCTTCAGTCATCTGACTAATAATCCCTAGGTCTATGACCATCTCCCTCTTAGATTTGTTTAGTCTACTATGGAATATTCAAGATAGCTTAATAAAATAAAAGAAAAAAAACACCTTTAAAAAAGGTCTTGTAAAACTTTCAACACTGAGGAAGAGCTGAAAACTTGTTTCTAGTTTTGATTCCATTAATTTCTACTACATGGAAATGACTCAGGTATTCCTTCTTGTCATTGAAGACAACAGAATGAGTTAAAAAATTTCAACAAAACAAGGAACAAAATCTGAAATACAAACTAGTTGGATAAACCTATTTTAATGCAGGTTTATTAAATGCAATTCTTCTGTCACAGAACAGATTGACAGAACAGTCGAGGTTGGAAGGAGCTTCTGAAGACCATCTAGTCCAACCTCCCTGCTCAAAGCCTATGACCTCGTCTAGTCTTTCAGTTGGCTTTGGATTTTTTTAATTTGACTCCAGTTTCTACACAAAGGTATGTTTCACAAATTCATTTTCACAAACGTATGATTTTTGTGTATAGGAACTGATGTGTTTTGCTAACCCGTTGGAGCACGGGTGGAAGGAGCCATCCCCCGTGCTGCCCGGCACCGTAATACAGAATCCCTGCTTAATAACACTGAGTTGTCAGTGAGTTTTCTTTGTGTCAGTTACAGCACTGCTTCAGCAAATGCTTCCCAGGCTCTGGAGGTGAAGTGGCCTCACGAAAAACTCAGTTTGGGTAAACATCAAGATTTTAACTATGCAGAGGCAAATTAAGCCTCAAAACACACATTCAAAGAGATACACAGACGCACAAGTCAGCAGAGCGTGTGATTCTGTGATTTTTCTGAACACAAATGGCACTAAACACATGACTAAAACTTTCTTAAAACATACACTTAAACCAAAAAATGGCCCAAGTTTCAGATGTTCAAATGCCTACAACTTCTACAGCCTAAACTCAAGAACATAATAGGTGTAGAACAAGGCTTGAATTTTCCAAATTTGCCAGAAATAGGGAGGTACTGAGAAGCTACTATAAGCTGTCTTAAAACAAGAATTTTCACCATAGTGAAAAAAAACCCACTGAAACGCAAAATCCAAACCAGTTTGGGTTTTTGTATGGGGTTTTTTTGGTTGGTTGGTTGGTTTTGGTTGTGGTTTTTGGGTTTGGTTCATTTGTTGGCTGGATTTTTAAATGACAATCAAGTTGAGGACATCAATACCAAGTACAAAAAAAACCCCGCAAACCACTCCCTCTCCCCACTCCCTCTCCCGTAAGTAGAAGTAGGATGAGTTGCCTCCCCTTGTTGTCCCACAAATCCAACTCTTCTGCAATCCTTTCCTCCCTATATCTAAAGTATAAAACGAGCTCGATCTTGTTTAAAAAGCAGTGACCATCAAGACAGAACACAAAGGCTTACAGCACCGTCAAGACTCAATGGTTGAAACCGTTTCCTCAGTTGCAAGTCGTGCCATCCCCTTACCACTACGTACCTCACAGAAACAGTACTTTCCCCTTCTCTCACAGAGGAAAATAAATTCTAGATTGGAAGGTAAAAAAGAACGGGGGGCGGGGGGTGTGTTTGAAGCGGGTAAGCAGAAGCCTCAGCTCTGACCACGGAGGCGAACATGAGGTTTATCACTCACGACGCTGCTCCTGGATCCCACGCTGCCACCGGGAAGGCGAACTCACCCGGGAAAGTCGAGTTTCAGATTGATTTCTGCCCGAGGGAAGGAACCGCAGGGAGATCCTGCCTACGTCAGCTCCCCAGCCACATCCCCCACGGCGCCACACGAGCCTCCCCAGCTCGCGCGCTCCGTTTTGAGATGAAAAACAGCTAAAAAGGAGCTACAAGGCGCTGGCCCAAGGGCACCTCCTACCTGCCAGCTCTGCAGCCTCGTCAGAGGGGGGGGTCAGGCCCCAAGCGCCGGCGGTGGCCGATGACCCTGTGCCCGATCGCGGCTTTGTCTCGGAGCCGCGCGTGCCTCCCGCCCGCCGCCCCGCGAGCGCGTTCATCGCCGCAGCGGGGACCGAAGGCGGAAGCAACCGGCGGGACGCTCGCAGCCCCGGGACCGTTGTCCCGCAGGCGCCGGCACGGCGGGAGACGCGGCCCGGACGCGCCCGCCCTCCCCCGGGCAGCGGAGGGGCCGCCCCGGCCCCGACCCCCGACCCCCCCCCGCCCCGGGCCGCCCTCCCCGCGCCGCGCCGGCGCCTGCGCTCTTGCGCCGCTCGCACTTGCGGTGAGAGCCCGGGGGAAGAGGCGCTGCCGGGGCCGCCTCGCCGTCCGGCGGCGGGGCCGGCGCTGCGGCTGCCGCGACACCAGCCCCGGCCCGGGCCGAGGGAGCTGCAGCCCCGCGGCCGGGAGGCCTCTCCCGGCGGGAGCGCCGCTGCGGGGCCCCGGAGGGGAGCGAGGTAACGCGGCGTCCGCCCGCGGGGCCTCCGGTCCCGCTCTCTGCGTCCCTGCCGCCGGGCCCGCTCCCCTTCCCTGGCCGCCCCGTGCCTTCGGAGAGCCGCCTGCCGGGGACGGCCGCGGCGGGGTGGAGGTGAGAGGGTTTCATCTCGGCGCTGCCGGGGGGGGAGGCAGGGAAGGAGGGAGGGAAGTGCTTGACGGCCCTTGCCGTAACTGCAGACCGTGGGGGCTGGGAGCTGAACTGGGAAGCCGCAGCTTTCGGGACTTGTCACCTTGGCCGTGACGCCGTACTCGAGGTCACCTCGCCGGGAAGCGAGGGAGGGCAGAGCTGAATCGTTGGACTCGGAGATGCGGTTGTGTTTAACTGGAGCAAAATGACAATCAATGCCCCTGGTTGTGCTTTCTTACAGCACACAGTGGGTTTTCCTTAGGAGAACCCTCGCTGTTGAAAGCTGTGGGAACGGAGCCGATGGTTTTGCATTCAGGTGGCCTCTTAAGTGGCAAATAAATATGTTCCATGGGAAGATAATGTTCTAGCTTTTGGCTTTGTAAGTGAGGTAAAAATTTCAGCTGTTGAGCTGCAGCAGGCACAGTTCTCTGTAGCTTCAGTAATGCCAGTGTCAGTAACCCTTGCTGCTTGTCGGTGTGGGTTTTGAGGGGAGATGGTATTTTACTTGGTATGAAGGACTCAACACTGTTTTACTGTCTGCAGTCCCAATTTGATGCTCTGTTGACCATTCGCAGTGTGTTCAGAAGCGTTCTTAGCCTCACCTTCCTTCAGAGAAGTCCTCTCTGATGTCTCTGGTGTACCTACTGTTCTACAGTTTCCCAAACCTCAACCCAAATCAAAAGGCAGTACCTAGGAATCGCTCCCTTTTGGGTGGAGTTTCTAAACAGTTTTGTGTAGATGCCTCCAGCAAAGAAGATAAAAATAGTCATTTCAGTTTCTAGGTGCTTTGCCTGAAGTTTCTGCAAAGCTTTAAGCTCGCTCACGTAAATCAGTGAGGCTTTAGAATTATCTCTTGTTTTATTTTGTTTTGTGGTTTTGTTTGGATTTTTTTAAAGACAACTTTTCCTGTGTCCCTTGAAACAACTCTCCTGGTAGAGGTGGAGGGAGAAGGACTGGGAAGAGTCATGGCTCAGGGGTGACGTAGCCAGGCACGCTGCTGGATGCAAACTCTAACGGACTGAGGCCTGTGGACTGCAATTAGACAGCCCAAACTGCTAGAGCCCCCAAAGGTGTTCCTGGTGCTTCTGAGTGTGGCTGTGCTCGAGGCAGGAGTGTTCGGCCTTCCTGTGAACCGCCAGTTGAGCCCTGTGTTTGAGGGTGCTGTAACAGTGGGTAGTATGATGACTTGGGGAACTTTTCTGCCCAGTTAGAATCCCACAACTTTGCAAAGGCAGTAACTTTTGTAATTACGTCCTTTTTTTACAAGGTGCTTGGTGGACGAGGAGAAGCTGAGCCTGGAGAGCTGTGGCTGAGCAACCCCGAGGCGATGCTTACGGACTGGTCCCACGTGTGGGATTGGAGAGACGGGAGCAGGTCAGTTAACAAACACCTCCATCTCGGGGGGACATGAAACAAGCTTTTTTGGCAATGAAGGGAGAGGGGAATGGCTAGCTTAATCTAGCTAGAGACAGGCTGATTCAAAGTGTGAAAGTCTCCTTGAAAACAAAGAACCCTGAAGTAGTGGAGAACTTGCTGTGCTTCAGAAGGTTTGTTTAAAATTTAGGCACTCACGAATAAGAACCTCTAAATACCTGTAGCCTGTGCACGTAAATACAACGTAGACAGAGAAGTTTCTTGGAAAAGCTTTAGACCTCTACCGTGCTTTACCAGTTCAGCAGTGTCAGCAACTGGGGATTTTAAAAGCTCTGATTCTCAGATCAGAGTTCACGGTACAGGTTTCTAGGTGTGCGCTGTGTGTTTTATTCTGGCAGAAGAACAGGCCTGTATGCTGTGACCCCTGCGGTACCTTGTGGGTGTAGCTATCAGTACACCTTCAAGGTGAAAAGTGTGTGTATGTCCAGAGAACCCAGTTATTTCCAGGCCCACCCAGTTTCCTGGAGGATGGTGAGGACTGTGCAAGGACTGAGCTGTGAACGGAAGGAGTTTGCCATCAGCTGAAGTAAAGGTCTGCGGGGTTGTTTTGTGATTAGGAAAGATAATTGGCTGCTGGTCTTCCAGTTCCTCGAGCCCCTTGCTTCTGTCAGGAAAAAGGGCAGCTGTCTGGTACAAGACCAGTTGTGCTGGTGGGTTGCTGGGGAGGTGTTCAAACCAGGGCTCGCTTGCCAAGGGCAACGTCAGGTGGTGAAGAGGGAGACCCCCGGGTCCGAGTTGCCGGGGCCAGGAGCAGCAGTCGGTCTCTGCCCAGACTTCTGGAATGCCGTGGGGACAGGTTTGCTCGTGCCAGGCTGGGGTCTGTTAGATACAGCCTGCGCTCAGCCACGGGGAGTGGAATTTCGGGGTGGGATTACTGTGCAGCACAGGGGGGCACAAATTCCTGTGTTTTCATCTCCCCCTTTAGCGTAAGACTTAAGTTTTTATACGGTGCTGACTCAGCAGCCTATTTCAGCAGCTTAGAATTAGGAAAGGTTGTTTCACAATTAAAGCCACTGAATTTCGTGCTGCTAGTCAGAAGCTGGAGATGTGAAGTAATTCGAATTCAGATGTTTCATGTGGCTGTAAATGATTCCTGGGTTGTCACGTGGGGGGTCAGTCTGTGGGCGCGGGGGTGGAGGCGGCACAGCAGGAGGTGTGTTCCTGCGGGGCGGGTGGCGAAAGGGTGAGCGTGCGAGGGGAGACCTCTGGGCGTAGTCACAAGGGAGACTTGTGCAGGACTTGCAAAGTGGGGGTTTTATGGTGGTCCTACACTAGCGTGGTACAAACTGCCTACAACGGCGGGCACTGGTGCTGCGCTGCAGAAGGGAACGTCCTAACCCCTGGCCCGTGTTGCCCCCGAGACTTCCTTATGTCACATCCCACTTCTTCGTTGCCCCTTCTCCATGGGCTCAGGGTTACAGTCTTCCCGTGTCTCAAGTGTGTTTCTGACCGTCAGAACAAATTTCTAACGAGTTTAATATTTAGGAAAATGAATGTAATACTTATTGTAGTTTACTCATGCATTAATTACCGAGTTGGAAAAAAAGCCGTGTTCTTTGAGATGTGAGCCATGTTCAGCGTCCTTGTTGTGATCCATTTTATACTCACGTTGTGTAATGCCGACCTTGGGGATGAAGGTATTTCTGCGTGTTTTATTGACTTACATCTTGAAAATGAGGTGTTGATATGTACATTAGATGTTAGGCAAGACAAAAACATAATAAAAAAGCACAGTAATGGTATCTTTCCTCTCACCCAGTTATTATGGTAGAGCAAGTTTTTTTTGTTGGGGCTTTTGTTGTTGTTGGTGGTGGGTTGGGTTTTTTTGTATTTAGAATGGTCTGTCTGTTCCTGTTTAGACACAGAGGCATGTGAGATGTTAAAGCTGTTGTGACCTGATGCATCTACAGCTCCAAATTAAGTGGATGAGTGGGTTAATTGATACAATATTGAAACAGAGGAGCCTATTTTATTGTAGTTCTGATTTTGCATACATACGAGATATGATGTAATAATATTTATGCAATGCATGAGTAACTATTCATTATTAAAAACTGTAGAGCCTGAGGTTGTCTGGCAGGTATCAGGCTTTCTGTGTGTGAGGTTAACTCCTTCAGGCTCATTTTCTTTTAAGAAAATGTTTAGGCTCTGCCATATCATGAATGCGGCATCACGAAGTAAACAGTGAAGTAGTTTAGTTGTCCAGCTGTTAGAAACACAGTAGGAAATCCCTGGCTTCTCAAGCCATAAACTGTGATATTAGTTTGCATAATACAGGCGTTTCTAATTTGTCTTGGTTAGAGAAGACACTTCACTATAGTCTGCAAAGGAAGTGTGATTTGGCCATTTTCTATCTGTTTCCATGTGAAACTTTTTAATGGCTTTTTTTGCTTTCTGTACCTTTAGTGATGATTGCTAATAAGCTTCAAGAACTTCTTATTACATCTGTGGTTTGTTTTTTTTTTTTTGAAAAAAAAAAAAAAAGGAGATAAATGTAATTCTGTCTCTTTTCAGAGGTGTTGGACCCACGCAGTCATTGTCAGAAGTCCTGTAGGTGACTTCAGAGAGGCACCTATCCAATTATTTGCTTGAGAGTTGAAATACAGAAGGAAATCAAGTGTAATCGCCTGTGTCCACGCTGACATTTTCTTTGAGGAGAAAGAAATAGCAGAAACAACTTCTAACCTGCTGTACAAGAGAGCGGAGTGTCCTTCCTGTTTGGCTCGCAGGCAGCGCGATGCTTGTCTTCCCTGGAGTTGGTAGGGATCAGAACGACCCTTTCTCACGGGGTCTGACGTGCGTGTCTTGCCTGCAGGAAGGCGCTCAGCTGCCGGGCTGCCTGCCTGCCAGCCACCCACCCTGCCTGTACAGGCTGCTGCTCCTCTGGCGTGGGGAGCTCTGCACCAGCCTCCGTCTGTGTCAGGCTGGGTGTCCAGGCTGGGCAGCTGCTGGGGAGTCAGGGTCAGCCCAGGCTCCTCGTTCCACCTGCGCAGTGAAGGGGCGGATGGGCACGTGGAAGCGGCTGATGCGGATGTTCAGAAGCCGAACGTCCAGCAGCGCTGCAGCTCGTGGCTAGTGCCAGCTGTGGGCGCTGGCTCTGAAGCTGCCTACCTAGTCTTTCTGCCTCTTCTTCTGGAGGGGTTGTGCTCAGCGAGGTGTATGAACAAGGCCTGCCAGTGTTCTTCTCTCTGAGGGCTTTTGTGTGCTCCTGTGCTCAGCCATCGGTTTGTAAAGGTTTGCTGGTACAATCTAGGAAGTTAAAGTGGTTTGTGCTGTGGTGGTTGGGGGAAGTGAAACCCTGACTTTTAATTGAAAATGGTGGAAGGATCAGCTCCTCGAATGGACTGTGCTGGCACTAAGGTTTGACAACTTCTGTAGGTCTTCTGAAGGAGAAATCTCGTTGCATTTGGCAAGACTATGGGCGTCATCTCTTGATGTCCTGCATCTTTACGTAGTAAGAGCTTGAAAGGCAAGGCATCAAACTTTTGTTTGAACCCAAAAATCCGCCTACGATTTTCTGTTGTTCTGTAAAATACAGAGAGTAAAATTTTGACTACAGTAGCAAAGTGAAGTGAAGCACCACTAGAATTCATGTTTGAATGCATCTTAGCTGGTTGAGCTGTTTTATTCCATTTTAGCCCTTCGGTGCTTGGAGCAGACTGGCTTGTCTGTTGACACAGTGACTTGGACAAAAGTGTAATTTCAGAAATGCTGTAATGCTGCTGTGGTGGTAATACAATGAAAGCAGAGTTAAATTCATGCTTTGAGGTGTAAGGTTGTCGGTATTATTCGATGCGGTAGTCTTTGTATCTCTAAAGGAGTTTCACAATGTTGCTGCTTATATATAGAAACAATAGCTTGTAATTCACTAGGCAATGCTGAACTATGAAACAAAATTTCGTTACCTTCTAAGGCAGTATTTCCTTTCAACACACAAAAAAAACCCTTTGAGAAATTGCAAGGCCTGTTTATTAGAGAAAAATCATAATGAAAATGGGGTTTTCCGTTTACATACGGCCTTTTGTTTAGTTGGTGATTCTTGAATTGTTCTTGTTGCTAACTTGTGGTGTATGGAGGTTTCAAAGTTTTGATTTATTTCCTACCAGCTCTTGGCCATTTCAAGCTCTTGAGTCTTTCCTCAAGATTTCCGTGACTGCTTCAAAATGAGTATGTGACTGTTCAGTTGGGCGTTTCTGTCAGGTGCTTATTCAACTGCAGGAAGACAGAACCAGGTTGTAAATCCAGCCGTAAAGAAATCAGGGGGAGACTAGATGTCATGTTAGGGGAGACATTAACAAACGAGCCGACGTTGCTAAATTACTGCTTTGCTTAACAAGCCTGAGTGCAAAGCAGCTGAGGACACTGAGAGTAAACAGCATACAAGATACCTGTTGGGGTGTGATGAGTGTTGTAAAACAGATAGGTGAAGTGTTTTTAAAAATCAGAATTCTGATTTGAGGCTGCTACGTGACAAATTTTACAGAAATAGGTACACGTTTTAAAATTGCATTTGAAGGGTGTTAGCCTGAGAAATGTGTGTTCAGTTGACAGGAGGGCCTTTGGAGAAGGCAGATTGGGAATTTACCTAAGAGAAAGCAACGTGTAATTTGAGGAATATTATAACTGCTGTCCTTAACTGCCACCTTATGTATTTGTTTCTTTTTGAAGGGTTTTGTGTTTTACATTATGAAATCACTGATCCAAGAATGAATCTTACTTCAGGGCAGCACAAACACTCAGCCAAAGAGGAGGATGTTCTGAAGTCACTCTTGCGTGCTTTTGATGGCGAGTTTTTCTGAGGCTAGGTGTGATTCAGAGTAGGGGTTTGCAGTCAGCAAAATCTGAATGCATTTCAGGTAGGTGTCTAAGTTTGGTGGCTTCTCCTTGGTTTTCTGAGAGGGGAAAAAAGCAGAGGCAAGTGCTCCAGCTCTAATCCGGCTCCCTTCTAGCAGCAGTAGCTCTGGTCTGGCTCAGTGAGGGGGCCTGCTTCTCTTCTTTCCTCTGTTCTTCCCTTCCCTCCCCTGGGCTGTGTATCTGATGCCATCCAAGTGTCTGTCTCTCCTCCACTGCTGCTCACTTAAGAAGGAACGAGCTCATGGCAGGAACTCGCTGCTTTCTACACTCAGCTCGGGATTAACTTTTCATTTCCCACAGTGCTCCTGCCCCGTAGCCTCCTTGGTTCACTGTCCCAGTGCTCACGGCCCAGCATCGTTCCAGTTGCCGTCACTTCCCGTGTTCCGTTTTTCAGAAGCGGGCACTTCTTGTCCACAGCCTTCCAGTCCCTTCTGCGGTTTCATAGGGAGGGGCTGAGGCTGCAAAGCGGATACAGGCATTGTGGTGCGGCTTATGCCTCTGCCTTCCTTTCTCACACCCTCTCCCAAACTACCCCAGCGTCCAGCTCCGGACAGGGGGTTATTCTGCGGGCTGCAGCGTGGCCTCGCAGATTGTCGGCATCGTACAGTGTAGCTCCGCTTCCAGCACACCATTTCTGCGCCTCGCACGGGCAGGCTTCTCGTGCTTCTGAAGAGCTCTTTGGAAAATAGCCTCCTGTCCTTTTGTTTCTTTTTTTTTTTCTCCAGAGGTTTATAGCTTCTGTGAGCTGTGAATAGGGCTGGAGTAGGACCGAGGAATTGGAGACCGTGTAGTTATTCTGAGATTGTTTTCAGTGTTGGGATTTTGTCAGTGATGAGATGGGAGGTCATTAGCCTCTACCTTCCCTGGTTCTTAAAAGGATGTGTTGTCTGGTGTGTCGTGGGGGTGTTTTTGAAGAACCTTCTCCGTTTTGGGGGCGTTTGTTCCATACTTTGTATAGATTGCCTGCTGAGTTGTTTGAGCAATGAGAGGCTGCCTGAATAGACTGCGAGATTCAGCTCTGCTGGCATGAAACTCGTTCAGTAGCAAATTTAGTACCCATCTATGGTACCGTATATATACAGCTTGCTTTAGTTCTGTTTCTTGAATAAACCTTAAAATACTGTGACAAAATCAATGTTCTAGAATCCAGATATTAGTTTCATAACCATTCTTCTGTTTGCTACTGTAGATCACCTCTTGATCAGGTCACTGAATATAGTTGTGCTTTTGTAATTCAACCAAAAAAATACAGGTATAACTGACACTGCATGCTTAGAACTCCATCAGCTGCAGACTTCAAAGCGTTTCACAAAGTAGCTGCATCTATACTGGGTCTAATATATAACTTGGGACTGATGTTTATGATCAGTGCCCCTGGAAGTAGGCTAACAGCTTATGTCTCTCAGCCACAACTTCCAGTTCTGTCACATACTTCTTAAGGGTGCTCTTTGGCTGCTTGTTGAAACATCTTCTTTTTCAGGGTGTAAAGTGAACCTCCTCAAAATAACATGCTGGCCTGAAAACAGTTGTCTGTCTTATTTTTAAGGGAGTACCACCTGCATTTCACAGCTGAGGCTGGCAGGGTCAGACAGTGTGTAAACACTCAGTGAAGAAACAGCTCCTGCTTGGTAATTTTTGCAGTCTGAGTAGACAAGAGAAATCTCTGGCAGAAGGAAACAGGTGCAGTAACACCATGCTGTGGGTTTCTGCTCAGTCTCTCATTTCAGAGTTCCAGTACTGATCATATAATACCCTGTGCTGCTAACTGTTGTCATTACCCTGCTTTTGTCCTTTGCCCTTGATTGACTTGATTGACCTCCGTGTGCAGTGGGCCTCTGAGAAGGATGATGATGACCTTGGAAATGTAACTGTTTGGAAAGAGGCAGCATGAACACTCAGGCTCAAAGATTTACAGTGGGTGTTTGGTTTCACAGAGGAAGCAGCTGAAATCTTTCAGAACGATTGGACAGGGTCATTGGAGATTCAGTCTCCTGTGAAGGGAGATCTGCTGATCAAAATCTCAGGACAATTAGCAGTCAGCTTTTTTTTTTTTTAATTAAGCATTCTGTATCTCCAGCTATTCCGAAGCCAGCTTCTGAAAAGCCAGCATCTCGTCCTGCTGATCTGCTGTCACTGGATGCTAACTTGACAACTGATGAACTTGCTTCTTCCTCTCTGTCCTCCATGTCATATGTACTGTCCCTGTGTGTTACAATTACGGACATTTTTTAAGTTTCTCTGTATGTCTCCTCTATATTACATTTATTCTATGGGGAAAAAAATTATTTCGCTGTCTGTTGAGTTGCTACCTCACGTTTCAGGAGCATGTTCTTGGCAGACAGCAAGGTATACCTGTGTAAAGAAAAGCATGGGTTTGCTGAGGGTCCCACATCAAATCAATAGCAGAACTGATAGTTCTGAGGGAGAAGCTACTGTCTGTAAGCAGTGTTATGTCTGTGCTACTACCCTGCCCAGTCATAACGTAAACAATAAAATAATACTCCTTTACATGTTGCCCAAATCTATAGTGATGGTAACAGTTATGACAGCAAGGCCTAGGCTGGATTAACAAGGTCCAGGGACTGGTTGCGAAGATTTGCCGGGGAATCTGTATAGTTAGGCTGTAATTGCACAGTGATTCATGATACTTCTGTGTATTCTGGTAAAAACAATAATTTTGAGGAATGCAGGGGAATAATCAAGTATATGAGCTTGCAAGCAGGCGGTATTTTTCTGCCTGTGATACAGCTGCTTTAAGACTGAGGAGAGAGCCCAAAATATACAAGAAACTAAACAAATGCCAGAAAAGTTTGTCCTAGCTATGGGCACTGACTGAAATGCCAGTGTTTGCACAGGCTTCGTTCCTGCATGTTTGTTAAGGTTCTTTCCTTTCAAGAGCTGCTTTTTATTGCAGAGAAGTCATAAAGTGTGCAGAAGTGTGTGGGTTTTTTGGCAGGGCATTTAAATAAAACTTCCCACTTGCTGGCTGGGGTGGGCCATGTGGCTTGTTCGGGAACCACTTGATGTCTGTACGCTCCCGCCTCTGCGATCAGCCTGCAGCCGGCCGTTTTGGGTACCTTCTTCCCCCTCTCATGCATATGCGCTCTGTCATGTTGACTGCATGTCCATGAGTTCGTGCTAGTGACCCTGGGGTAGGTGTGCATGCCCCCTCAGCTTCTCGGGTTGTCGAGTCATCGTCCTCAGAGCTATTCCAAAGCCATCTGGATGGGGTCCTGGGCAAGTGGCTCTGGGTGGCCCTGCTTGAGCAGGGAGTTTGGACCAGGTGACCTCCAGAGGTCCCTTCCAACCTCCACCATTCTGCGGTTACTGAGATGACTGTTGTCAGCAGGGCGTAGCCAGGTGCTCTGTACAGCCTGTTTGTGTGTCCAGGTAAACACAGTTGCATCCAAACGGTGTCTTGAAGTTGATGACCCTGCAGCTGTGAAAGTTACTGGCAGGTTTTGGCGCTGTTAGTGAAAACTGATTTAGATTTGGAAAGCAGAAGAAAAGAAAGATATTAACTCCAGAGACCATGTCAGCTTGGGTTTGTTCCTCAGTGACAGGTTCTTTTCCTGAAAATTGCAGAGAAAGTAGGAGCAGACCCTGCTTATTTCCATCCCAGTTGTGCCTCTGTGCTGTTTGCTGCCTAAACCAGTGTGTGCTACAGCAAGGCTGTATGTCCTGTTTCAGGTGCAATATCAGTACGCGGTACCCAGTGGGAATGTTGAAAGGGCTGTGGGATGTTGCAGCTAATCCGTAATGCTTGGCATTGCTCCTCAGGGGAGGTTTGCAATACAAGTTTTCTGAGTTGTGTATGATGAGATGTACAATGAGTCTTTCCTTTTGTATTTGAAACTGCCGAGGTGGGTTTCTGTGTAGCACAGTTCTGGTTAAGCAGTGGGAACTGGAAACTGATTCGGGCCTCACTTCTGCGGGTCCTGCCTTCAGATCAGTAATGAACACGTTTTTATTGCTGCCACCCCTATTATATTTGTCATCCAGTGGAGGAGGTTGTTTTCTGGAGTTCTCGATACAGCAGCTTTTGTATTTCCTTTTAAAAAGCTGTATGTTTAACCTAGCTAAAATGTTACAAAAGACTTTCATCACAGATGAATCTTCCTTCATGTTCTTGTGTGGTTTTATCCATCGACCGTTAAGCAAACGGTTTTGTGGCATTCACATTTGTAAGCAGTGAAACCCAGTGTAGTGTCTGTAGGAAACTGAGAGAGATTACAGGCAGTTTCTTACATTGAGGTAAAATGAAACTGGTTTGATAAATACTTGGTATCAACTATTTTGACTTTTGGGCTGTTTGAATTAGCTTTGTAATACTGAGGCTTAATCATCTTTACTGTTAGGTGTAAATAGCAGCAGGAAAACCAACCCAGTTCTGCTGCGAGTATTATCTGTTCCTCTGTTTCCTACCACAGAAGTGGGTTTTTTTACCCTCAGATTAATGTTCAGGTTGGAAGGGACCTCTAGAGATCATTTAGTTAGTCCGAGCGCCCTGCTCCCATCAGGGTCACCTAGACCAGCTCCAGGGATGGAAACGCCACAACCTGTCTGGGTAAGTTCCAGTGTTTGACCACCCTCACAGAAAAACAAAACAAACAGCAAGAGAGGGGGGAAAAAAAAAAAAAAGAAAGAAACCAAACCCACCCCAAACTTCCTTTTTAAGTTTCTTGTGTTTCCAGTTGTGCCTGTTGCCTCTTGTCCGTTCACTGGGCACCACTTGGGTGAGTCAGACCCACTCTTTTTTACTGCTTCCCATCAGGTTTTTATACGCATCAATAAGATTCTTTCCCGCCGCCCCCCGTCCTTCTTGAGGCTACAAAATCCTGGCTCACACAGCCTTCCCTTGTATGTCCGATGCTCCAAGCCCTTCATCGGGCTCCAGTATGTCCGTGTTTGCCTTGTACTGGGGAGCCTAGACCTGGGCCCAGCACTCCAGATGTGTCTCACCAGTGCTGAGCAGAGGGAAAGGGTCACGTCCCCCGACCTACTGGTGCTCTTCCTAATGCAGCCCGGGACACTGTTGGCCGCCTTTGTGGCCGAGGCGCGTTGCTGGCTGCTTCACCCAGGACCCCGGGTCCTGTTCTGCAGAGCTGCTTTCCAGACAGTCTGCCTCCAGCCCGCAGTGAGGGACGGGGTTATTCCTCCCCGCGTGAGGACTTTGCATTTCCCCTTGTAGGGCTTCAGGAGATTCCTCTCTGCCCGTTTCTCTGGCCTGCCGAGGTCCTGCTGAATGTCAGCGCAACCCTCTGGTGTGTAAGGCACTCCTCCAAATGTTATCATCTGCAGACCTGCTGAGGGTACACCTGTTCGCTGTCCAGGCCGTTAATGAAGGTGTTCAACAATATTGCCCTCAGTGTTGACCTCTGGAGCACCACTAGTGACTGGCCTCTGTGTTGCATTACCACAAGGCTGCTTCTCCTCGCTTCAGTTTCATTTCTCTCTCCGCTGCATAACAGCCAAATCTGGTTTAGAGCTCTCCAGGGTGTGTTTTGTTGTTACCTCTTCCTTTTTTTAACATGCCGTCCTCTGGGGTGAACGTGTACGCGCTGCATTTCATTTCTGATTACAGCAAGGCTTGTTTTGTAGCTTTTAGAAAACGTCTATGCAAATATCTTGGGTATGACTAAAGTAAAAGTGACAAATCCTGGGTCTGTATTTTCTGATTTTGATGGTATGTATTACCTGAACAGAAAACACAGGAATGATCTAAAATAACTGAATGGAAGTCATCATTTGACTAAAAAGGTCACCTGAGAAGATTCAAGATGACTTTGTAAAATTAAAAACTGTCACAAAAATTTTTTGTAGCTTTTTGCAGTCGTCAAGATGACTTGGATGAGGGAGATAGGATTTTAAAAATCAAAACAACTGAAAAAGCTGCTTTTGTCAGGGCTCTTGCCAAAGATCTGTACAGAAACTAAGCAGCCATGAAATAAGAAGTGCTTTCCTGTGATCCTGCTAAAAACTTGATCCTGTTACTCTGTAATGGTTGAGAAAGAAAATTAAATGTTAGGAATTACGGAGCAAGGAAAACCTAAGCCAATAAATGTAAATGTAAAAATCTGTAGTGTGCTTGCACCTCAAATAACTGCAGTTGTAGCCTCTTCATAACCTTTTCCCCATCAAAACGGATATAGGAGAACTGGTAAAGGTGACACGGGTAATCCAAATGTGTCTAGCAAGTTAGGATTCCAGAGCAGACAAAACTGGGTAAGGAAGGTAAAAGCCTGGGAACTCTTGAGGGATTTAAAGGGAAATATGCATTGGCTGTTCCAATACAAGCGCCAGAACTCATCAAATGAAGGCAGCAAATGGCAGCTACCGAATAGGAGCTGATTTTTCACCCACGGGTTGTTGAACTGCGGAGCTCCTTGCCACAAGACAGTACAAATGCTTAAAGTCTGTGCTGCTTTAAGAGGAGTTAAAGTCTTTGAAGAAAAATCCATTGGGAACTATTAAATTTGTCAGAATCATGCCTGGCCCAGGAAGCTGCAAGTGCTTAGAAGCTGGGAGAGTTCTAGAGACATTATCAATGGCTGCTTACCCTGTTGTTGAAGCATCGGCTTTTGGGTACTCGATGGAACCCGATACGGGGGTAGTTGCATCTTTGGGCTTCCCCAGCAGAGCAACAGCATCTCTTCTGTTGGCATCCTGCGTGCCTGGCCAGGAGAACACGGTGTTTTAGAAGAGCTGTGTTCACACACTCCTTCCTTGAGGTTTGAACATCTGTGCACTCTTTTGATGCCTTCAGAATTTTTTGGTGCTTTTGACACCTGTGACCTGTTCAGAAAAGGTCTGACTTGTAGACATCTCCCAAGGACAGAAAACCATGAGAACGGATTTGGATCTTCAGTTGAAAGTTGTTGTCAACTGGACCTTGGTGAATTTTAAAATGCTTAATATATGAAAACAGGAACACATGGCCGTTTAAATACGAATTGGCCGTCAAAGGTCACAAATTTCTCCAGCACAAAGGTCTCCAATTTGTTCTTCAGCAATAATAACTGACTGCATGAACCTTGTTATTACCTTCCCCTGATGGCTCAAATGGAGATGATGCACTGATTGCAACAGTAGTGCCTCTGATACAGTCTTCAGAGGTATTGAAGGCTGTTCGGAAAAACTTGTGACCCCTCACACTTCAAGATTTGCCTTTTCTTTGGTAAGAGAAATGGTAAGTGTTGCAGTCAAAAGTTTCTTAGCCCTCCAGTGACCACCAAGGTTTACTGCTCTGCTGTAGAAGTACGGCTGAGCAATCTCTTCCGTTTGGGACAGGTAACTAATGTGTCTCTGCTTTTGTCCTCAAAGGCTGAGTCGCAGCTCGTGCCTTGCAGGACAGCTGTGTCCGCACTGCAGTTGATGCGTTTAGTTCCATCAGCAAAGCTCTCCATAGTACCCGCCTTTGTGACAGAAGCCGTTGTTCAAGGTGCTGGAATTGGGGTGCAGATGAAGAGTTCCTCAAAGAAGAAAGGTCACTTCTCTGGGAGCTGCACGGTTCTTAACGGCGATGTCCCTGTGTGTTTCACAGCTGGGCTTCCTTCCCTGCAGTTGTGAAGTCCCACACAACGTGGGTTCAGTTCTAGCGAAGGGAACCAGGGTTGTAGCCCTTAACATCTTGGGACATAAAATTGGAGTGGTCCTGCAGGACGTAGGTGTGATCTCCACAGCCCTGGTATTCATAGGACCGGTGTTCTTGTGACAGGAGGTAGATGCACACCCAGAAGTGGAATGTGTAACACTTAAAATGTTTCTAAGAACTCATGTTCTTGTAAGGTCAGTATTCTTTTCTGCCTGAGCTGCAGGAGAAAGACAAGGAAATGTTGACACTGAGGAGCTCCTCTCAAAAATGTCATGCACTAAGTGTGAGCTTGCTTTCCGTCTGGGCTATCCAGAACTCACTTTACAAGTAAAGCCTTGAGTTAGAAATCCTTCAGGGCAGAAATAACTTTTTTTTTTTACGTTATGCACTCATGTGCATGCAGGTAGCTTTCAAGTAACATTGGGCATTGCTTAACCAATATATTTGCTATGGAAAATATATTGCCATGGACACCATTTCAATGAAAACGAAGGAAGCGTTATCTTGGATGTGCAAGAGCAGGAAAACCTGGGGGAGTGTTATTTGGAGATCATGTGGAAGACTGGTAAATACACAGTCTTGTGCAATCGGTGACAGTCTTTATGAATTCTTATTTTTCTAGAGAGCTCAAATTGGAAGAGGGATAGCTTGATCCGGTCTTGACTGTCCTGTAACTTGCCTAAATCTGTTCTCTTTTAATGTCTTTAGATGAAGAGAACCGATTTGCAGCTGAGCTGGATGAATTTGGGTCAGATACAATGAGTGAAATCAATATTGTTGGGGGAATTATCTTAAATGTTTGGAGAACAATGAGAAATGAGGTAAAGTTTTAAAAGGTTAATGTATTTGACTTACTGGGGGTTTTTAAATTATTGTAGATTTTATTGAACATTTCATGTAACTTGTGTAACTGCCTGTTCTCTGTTAGTACACCTTTTCAAAGAGAGCATTCTACCACTGGGTCAGACTGGGTTTTGCGTGTCACTGGGATGTAAAATACTGAAGCCCTTACCTTTCAGTCATGTTACGTGATGATGTTCCTTTTCACTCCTTTCTGGGTTTTGAGAACAACTTACCCGATTTCACAACTTGTCAAGTGTGGTGCTTTTACGAAATTAACTACTTGAACTTCCTTTAAGCTGTCAGACTTACTCATTGCTTTGCTGTTTAAGACCTTACATTTAATACTCAGATGGTTCAGTCCTTAGAAGTCCTGTTCTGACCAAATTCAGACTTGACCTTTGTGATTTACTTAATTCAGCATATACTTTTCAACTGATGAGGGATGTTCTTTCCTGACTTGTAAATAGTTCGAGACTTCTACGTGTGTATGTTTACCTTTTTTAGCAAAGAATCCTAATACAAAGTTAATAAATTGAGTCGTCACAGTTTTTAAAAAGTAGGGATTTCTCTGACTATGAAAGACATCACGCAGGTTAACGCAGCCTCTGTGTTTTTCTAGGTGCATCTAATGAATTACCCTTTTGAAAACGTGGGCTTTCATGTTCTTCATCACCGTTTTCCTTTATTTACTCTCCGAGTGCTGTCTGGTTGGTTTGATAATAAGACAGATGTCTACCGGTGGATCTATTGATCCAGTTTGTTTGTTCTTTTTAAGGCCAGATCCTTAACATGGGAATAGGTATAAGCTAAAGTCAGCGTAGGGAGAAATAATCAGTTTAGCTCAGGTACTGGAACAGTCTGTATGCAGCAACAGAGCTTATTTACTCTGCTGTTGTGCTGTGCTCTGTTGTGTCGTTGTACCCTCAATATTTCATCTCTCTGTATGTTTCTGTTTAAAGTACACAAAACCAAAGCAAATGCTCAGTCCCAGTTCCAGCGTATCTGAATAGATGGACCATGTTGAAGTTCTGGAAGGTTTTTATTTTGTATGTACTATTCCTCAGAAAGACTTTTAATGAACTGCCAGGTTTCTGTTTTACTTCACGGTGCATGCCAACAAAGCTAGGCTCCAAAGGAGAACAAAACAGTGTGCGAGATGTTAAGGCAGTAACTACAGCGGCTTAAAAACAGCCTTTATATGACACAAATCACACTGGGCTTCACTCTTTGTTGGAGTGATTTGGTGTTGTGTGGTGTGAACAGCTCATAAAGCTGAGTGCTGATCTGAGCATCATTCATGACATACAGATGATTTCTGTTCAAGTTAAATACTTTGCAACTAGGTGGAAACTTGGTTTAGTGCTGAAATTATAAATCTAAGTGCAGCTGAGATAGGTGTTGTTAATACAGAAGGTGTTATATTAACAGTTGTTTGGATTGTTAATATTGAAGGGGTTTGTTCCACCAAAGTCCACTCAGTTAAAAACCCATGTAAACAGGGGAAGAGCAACTGGAGTTTCTGTTTCAGTAGTCCTTTGGGGGAGTGGGGAAAACAGTACAAAGTGTGTCATTGAGATAGGCCTTAACAGCAGTTTGCTGTAGCACAGTCTGTGTCTCTCTTTAGAATACATAAGTGTTTATTTGTGTGTGCCACGTTTTTGAAAGAGCTGTGTGAGAATGTCCTGGGGGGAATTTTGTTTGCTGGTTTGTAACAAGCTGTCATAAAAACTCGTTGTTATTAGTAGAAAGAGCAACACTGTCCTGATGGTTTATAACGAGGCGTTGCCTTTCACACGTGGAAAGCGGTTGATCATTATGTTGGCTGGGTCCGTGGGAATCTCCAGTTGCCAGACAAACTGGATTGGATTGAGGGAACGCGTGAGATGGCGAGACTTATTGGCATTCAGTTCTTACCCGTATGAACAAGGGGCTCCCAGGTAAGATCTGGATTTCCTCACACTTCACAAAAGCAAAACAGTCTTTATACAATCATTCTCCAGTATCTTTTCAGTTAGTGTGTGTATTTTCATAAGGTCACAGAAAACTGTTTTGCATGACATGAAATGTAAAGGAAGGGCATTCAAAAGCGGTACTAATGGACTGAATGGTTAATCTCAGAGGTTAAAAATAGCTGTTTATTTTTAACAATGAGTGCCCCGGAGGTAATCACGCCAGTGAGTCTCTTCTACTGACTGAGTCTGAGAATGAACGCTTTTTAAAACAATAACCAGTAAATCGAGAACACCTTAGAAAGAGGAGATGATTTTCTTCCAGGGCAGGCAAAGCTGCATCGAGTGTGTTCTGAGTGACACGTGCTGTGAAGCAGACCTCTGGGTGAGGTCTGATGGTAAGACAAGAAGGGCTCTGGCTTTATTAAGGACATGTGTCATGCAAGTCGTGTGTGGTTCTGTTATTTCGATACCAGCATCAGAGGGAGCGGGAGCAGGACAGAGGGATACTTACACTGCTCTTCCTTTGAGACCCCAGCAGTTTCCAGCAATACCAAGGGCTTTCCTTGCCCAGATTCCGAGGGACTGGACCAACCAGACTGTTTTCATGGCTTCTCATGAGCCCTGAACCGCACCTGAAACGAGAGACAACTACTCTCACTCATGTGGTCTGCGCTGCTGTTGTCTTCTTTCCTGCCCTCCTTCTTCTTTCCTACCCTCCTTCTGCTTTCTGTCTTAACAGACTGTAGCTGAGCTGACCAGGACTGATTATTTTGCCAACTTCTGTGGACAAAAAGACAACTTGGAAACTGCTGTCCTGAGCCGACCAGCGTTGTCCTGAGCCAGCCCGAAACGGGAGTGTCTGAAGCTGCCGGTCCTTAACACTCCAACCCAACTCAAGAGCGTTGCCATCTTTTCCCTTGGACTGCAGTTGCCTGGGTCACCTCGTGCCCCAGTGCAGGTTCTTGTTGGTCTTGCTGGTGCTGGCCCTGTGTTTTGGGCGGGGGGCAGCCCTGGCCGCAGAACCCCGGTGGTGTTCAGTTGGTGTTTGCCAGTTCAGCTCCCTGACCCGGTTCACCACGTTCCCCGAAAAGTGCCGCTGTTGGAGCGAGGGAGGAGAAACGCAGAGCTAGGGCCAGGGAGGGGGGGCTGGCGTGCTGCCGACGTAGGGGTGCTTGAGCGGTCACGGCTGCAGCCCGCAGAGCCTGTCCTGCCTGTCATTTTCTCAGATGGCCATGCATGGGGGTGAGCACAGAAACAGGCTGCATGTTCTGTCCTGACTGCTCTTTGCTCTTTCCTTCTGTGCACTCAGGTTTTGTTCCCACTGAAACTTTCCAGATCACATCAACAGCAGTTGCAGCAATTCCCAGTCACCTCAAACAATTTTTTTTCTCTCAGAAGAATCATCGCTGCCATTTATGTAGATACTCCTTTTCTCCTTAGCTGGAAAAGATGTGAAACGGAATAGCACTAAGAACAGATTTCAGATATGTTATTTTTTCCGTATTTTTGTATCTCATATGAAGTTTTACAAGACCTTTTTTAAAGATGTTTTTTTATTTTATTAAGCTATCTTGAATATTCCATAGTAGACTAAACAAATCTAAGAGGGAGATGGTCATAGACCTAGGGATTATTAGTCAGATGACTGAAGAACTTGCTGAACACTAGAAAAAAGAAAACAAAACCAACCCAAACCCCTCGCTCTTGCCAGATCCAGTCCCTGAGCACCTCATCACACACCTGAGCTCAGCACTGGACACAGCTTAGTGCAAGGCAGCAGCAGCAGCTCATGCTGCTGCAGAGCTACACTTTCAAACCCCAACCTGTTTGTGAGGTAGCAGGGTCTGGTTAAAGCTGCTGGTTCTCTGAGTTCATTGATAACGTCAGAGTTAAAGAAATTAGACCGAAGCCATTCAGTACAATACTTGAATGTGTAGTGCGTCAGGCAGAGGGCTTTTGAGCCGTGATTGAGTTGCTTACAAAGAACAGAATCAGGATTACCTGGGGCTGTTCTTTGATATTTTGGGATTTTCAGTCCTTTGCCACCCATGTGTGTAATTTTCAGTTACTTTGGTTTTTCTTGTGAATGGACACAGTGAATACCTGGCTATCAGTGCTTTTAAAGCCTTACTAAAGCATTGAGTAATAAATAAATAGGGCTGGTTTTTAATCATGTTGCTACGTTTTGTGATGCAACATTTTGTGATGTCTCGAACAAGGTGACAGTTCTTAAACTTTTGGGGGGTTTATGCTTCCTATACTACTTGTGGCATCCTCAGGCAGAAAGCACGATACCCAGAGCAAAGCAGCAGACTTTTGAACTGGGCTAACTTGGATTCTTCCCTTAGTTCTCTTGCTGCAAAGCACGTTCTAGTTACTCCTCACGGTTAAAAGCTTGGAGGCACAATTACCAGCTGACACAGCTCCCGTGTCATTTCTCTGTTTTCCCAGATGTTGAAATAATAATGCAGTGCCTCATTCCTGGAATGATGACCGGGAAAATGCTCACCAGCTGCATGTTATACTGTGTTTTCTTCAGTGTTCTGCAAGTCCAACAAAACTACAGTTTAGTAAACGCTTGTTCCCTGACTGCAGCATGGCCGTCCGCACATGTTGTTGCAGCCTGTTGGGTGTTTATTTTTCCATAGGTAAAAATTAGAAGTACTTGATTTTCAGTTATTAGGGCTAAATGATGAGGAAACACATGGAAAAGTTCCACTGTATGTGATAGAAAATGTACCTTAAAAGCGAGAGCGTGGCTGTTTATTTTAGAAAACTGGTTGTCCGTACTTTAAGTTCAGGAAATGTGAGTGTGTACTCGCACAGTTGGATACAGCCGTGTTTACTCTGCATTTCTGAAGTTACAGTGACTGTATCCAACCTGTTGTGCAGTATCGTGTGGAGTCCCTGGTGCTGCGTATTGCAAAGTCAACGAATTGTGTTCCTGGGACACCCAGCATCCAGCAGCGAGCTCAAGGGAAAGCCCTGCAACGTGCTCCCTCAGTACCGGAGACAGAATCCCGCTCCTGCGGCAGTGCTGTTCTCGTGTGAGCCTTCCAGCCGCTAGAGCCCTCCGCTGGGATAGCGCACAGCTACTGGTTTTCAGCCTGCCTGGGACAGGTTGAAAGCTTAGGGAAGTAAGTGGTTCATCTTTTCTCACAAACTTGAATTCCCTGGAGACTTTAGCATCTTTTCAGAGGTACTGAGAACCCTTGGGTGTCATTGGAAACCAGGGGCAGGTGTGAATAGCACCATTTTCTGCTACACAATAGAGATGATAAAAGTCTACCCTGTGCGTGTGTGTGTGCACACACATATACCTATGCACATCAATAGGTATTTTTAATTAAACACAGAATTAGACTCTGTTCTGTTAAAAAAAAAAATCAGCTCTGTATGTCCATGTGTGTACAGCTGTCCCATTCTTGTGGTGAGGCCGGTTTTTCCTGTTACTTCAGAATAACTTAGAATGTCACATAAATGTACTCCCTGTTTTCCAAACTGGACTGGTATTATTCGGCTGTATGTTAATAAATGATTGTTGTTCTCTTTTAACAGTTGTAGTTCATTCTGGTCTTAACTATGCAAAATGGAAAGATACAATGAGTTACTCTGTGTGGCCTCTCTTATGGAGCTTAACAGCGATTCTGTTGATTGGAAATCTCATGGGTCATTATAACATGTTATTTGTAATTGTACGTCGCTAAGAAATTTTGAATGACAGTATGTTTGTTTATAGCTGAGATTATAATTGTGACTGTATCCTTGCTGGTGTTACCAGCATTTAATGTGAGTTGGTGGGTTTCCTTGCTCGGGCTGTAAATGAAAGAATTGTCTTCATATTTCATTTTCCTCTTTATCAGACAGGATGCATTCCAATCTGGCCGTGCATCTCTCAGAGCCCTTCTTGACTGACTGTACCAGATTAGAGATGATACCGCAGTGTCACCCAGTGGAGGAGCTTTTGTCAAGGTGACGCTATCAGGGCTCTGTGACAGGCACTTTCCCTTCCTGTTGGCCGAGCAGCTGAACATCAACTTGATCTTGTGGTTTCTCTTTTGCTGCATTACGAGCAGACAGAAGGGGGGGAGGTTCAGTCTCCCATTTCCCCATGTTTTTTGGTATTTCTCAGACAGCTGAACTTCTGGCAGTTCAGGCAATATTTACGCTTTATGCTTTCATGTACCCTGAAGGCTCATTTCATCAATAATTCAACTGTGTTTTACTTGTGCAGTTTGGGGATCAAACAGTAATTATCTGTGTGTAACACTTCATTCTTCCTCTGCCTGTAGAGCAGAATGTTTTCCTAGACAAAGAGTCCTGGTTCGGGAGATGAAACTCCCTGACCTCTTTCTGTTCTTCTCGTTTTATATGAGGTGTCTGCTGGCTGCTTGGTAAGGAAGTAATAAATATGGCCTGGAGCTCTTTCAGATAATTAGCCAGTCACCAGCATATTTTATTGTTTGCCCATAAAGTAGTGTGCGATAGGGAAAGAGGGTGAAAGGAAAGGAGAAAGTAAAGTGAAAGGAGGACAGAGATGGATAGCTACCACCACGGGTCCAAGGCGTCCCTATGGTCCCAGGTCCAGGCAGCATCCTGCCGGTCCTAACGATCGTCATGATCCTTGGTGGGGGGAGCTTCCAAAGTTTGGGTGCTGAGGAGCCCTTTTTTATGCCCAGCAGCAGCCCTTGCTCCTCCTCTGTATCTCCGCCTCTTCTTGGCTCCATCGATGCTGATCGATCCTTCTTGATTACGGTTCTCAGGCTCGTCCCTGGCACCGGAGAACAGCACAGCACTCGTGAGACAAACAGAGCCCTCTTGCCTCCGGCAAGGCTCCCTCCTTTGGCTGTTATCTCCCCCCACAAGGTTTCTAGAAGGGAGAAGCAGATACCAGCGTCTCTTATCCTTTTGCTGTTTTCTGCCAGATGGACAAGTTGCTCAGCTCTCGTCCTTGCTCTATCTGGGGCACAATGACCTCACAGGCCTGGCATTCCCTTCCCAGGATCAGCAACTGCTGCTCAGGCAGCAGACAAAAATGTCAAATGTGTTTGACAATGTTTCTCTGGGCAGTCTGGGGTGCAGCCACGAGTGCTTGGCTTGGAACGCGGAGCTGGTGGTACGTTTTGCCGCTGTTGAGGAAGGTGCAGGCCTAAAGATGCTTGGGAGTTAGCCTGGTTCTCAGCTACTGCTGGACTTTCCCCTTTCTGCGTGAGCTCAGTACCCAGTTTCCCGGTTTCCAGAGGGTCGTCTGGACGTGTGTTTGGTGGTGGTTCATGGTGTCCTGCTGCTGTCTCTGGCAATCTGTTGCATTGCTCATGGAGAGGCTCTTGTACTAGTGCTGTCAAGGTGTCGATTGCAAAATTTACAGACTCTCCTTCTCTGAGATGAGAGTCCAGAAATACTAATGGCTTCCCAATTAGAATGCAGTTTGCTTTTTGTTTTGAGCAGTAGCGTGTTTGCATATGCTGGACGTCGAACATACAGATTGTGTCAGTGTTGGAAAATATTCTTTGGAGCAGCACGTGTGGTTTCTGTTTATACAGGTCTTCACCTGAATCTGCTGGGGTTTGGTGACTGAAATCATTTGCACTACTATGTTATAGACTGTTTTGAATTGATTTTTTTTATTCCTCCCCCCACCCCCAGAAACGGCACTAAACCAATTGATGACTGACATACAAAGTAACTTCCAGTGCCTTGGTCTTCTGCAACCCTACTGCTGGGCAAAGGGAGAAGCTTGTGTTGTAAGAGGACCAGATGCCATGTGGTATCGAGGTAGAGTTGTAGGACTCAGCAGTGCCTGTCTCCAGGTAAGTTTGATTATATGGGGGGAGGGGGCATGTGCGTATGAACAGGCGCACGTGTATGTTTTTTAAAAAAAAAAAAAGGGCAAATAATCCAGTTGTCTACCGTCAGTTTATGATCACACCTTTTTTTCATTCAGCTGACCTGACTTTCCAGATGCTCATTCTGCTTAAAAGTGTGGTAACTGTCCGGATGTTAACGTTTCTGTTAAAGATGAATTCTACGTACCTATCTCAGTTGTCACAATCTTTCCCGTAGTTTTCCTGGTGATGATAAATGTTCTTAAGTAAAAAGCTCCCCTTGATCCCCTGTAAGTAATCCCTTGCAGGTTTTTTCTTCTTTTGCTGTTGGTGTTACCATGTGTGGAACACTTTGAAAATACTTGGGTTTAGCTTCCCCCTACCCAGAGAGTCGGGGCTGGCTGTGTGTTTTGAATGCTTTCTGCTGCACAGGTACAGAGCTCCTTTTTCGAATGAGCAGTTAATCCTACCTAAACTCTTGAGTCTGCTTGCCCTCTTTCAACGTAGATTTGCAAGTCTGACTCCAGCCTGGTTCACGCATTCTTTATGTCTTTCACTTCTAAACTGCTGTGGGTTATTGCACAACACGTGGGGTCTCTTGCAAGACAAGTTTGGAAAGTGAACTTCTGACCTGCCATAGCGGTTTTTTAATCCTTTCCTTCATTTCCACCTCATCACATCACCTGCTCTCAGCAGACCGTTATTTTTTCCCCCAGAGAAGTGAATGCTGTCAATGAACGCGTTCTCTGAGTAAACTTGACTGAGTTATTTCAGGAAAGCTTTTCTTTTCCTATAGGTACAGTACATAGACCATGGTTACATGGAGAGGGTTATTCTGTGTCTTCTGTATCCAGCCTCACTGTATGCTGGTGTTCCTGCGTTTTGCATACCCTGTGAGCTCCACAAGACAGTACCGGTGAGCAACGGTGACTTGGAAGAGGTTTTAGCTGGTAGTTACTCAAACTGGTACGCTGTTGAGTCCCACCAAGGTTGAGGCTAGTTGCTGGCGTGTTTTCTTGCCTGCGAGGATGGGGAGAACAGCTGGAGGATGGTTTCAGCAAGGCAGGCTTTTACCAGGAGCTGCTGGATTACTTTATGAAGTGACCGTGCTTCAGAAGCAGCTGTCCTTGGAATTAAATCTTTGTGAGAGGGGACGCTGCGGTAGTTGGCAGGATGATACTCAGGAGTGGTAGTTTGTTTTGCAGTAGCAGCGAGAAGAAGGGGGGCCTGGATTTCTTAATGCAGAATAGCCAGAAAATTGTCAGTCTTCAAGTCCTGCAAAAGCGTTTCTGTCATTCTGCAGGTAGCTGTGAGGGAAACCCTCTGTTACCGCTGCTCAGCTCATGGGAGTGAGTGGTTTAGGGGTTTTGTTAGTCGGTAATTGGTATGTGAACAACGTTCTCGGGTGTCATCACACCTTAGTCCCATTTGAATGGTGCATTTAGTAAAGTGAATTACTGAAACGACTGGGTCACTTTTGAACTTGTTCTTAAAGAAAACCTTTTTATTGCTGGGAGCAGTTCAACGGATAGATTCAGACAGACAGGCTTATCGGCCTGCGGGTTGGGACGCAGACAGATATTGCAGGGAAACACAGAAGTCTTTAAAGTGTCCTGTGTTTCCTGTTGTCTGTTATCTCCGAGTGTAATTCCGTGTCTTTGGGTTCTGCTTTGGGTGATTGTGCGCACAGACCTTGTTATGCCTGGGGTAAAGGTCAGCCTTGGCAAGCAGCGTCTCTTTCTAAGCCACTTCAGCGTCTGAACTGGCTGGTGGGCTTTGTCACACGGAAAGTTTTAGTGTCCCAAAGAGCAGGTAACGTTTAAACTGTTGTAGACAACTCAAACCAGTGATGGGTGTTTTCAACCAAGTTTTTCAATGACAGTCACCTATTTTCATGCCCCTGTGTTGAGGATGGTGTGGGGCTTAGTGTCAGCGTCTTAACGTGTGGCGATTTTCTTGCTTTCACCCAACAGATCGGCAGTTTTTGGCAGCAAGGTGCAGTGGATTGCCTTCAAGAACTACTTACACATGAGGAGGTTGAAATCCATGTTCAGGTAGCTTCATGTATTCACGGGTGTGGAATGAGGCTTACTTTCTGTTATCTTGCTTTAATTTCCTTTTAACTTGCATCAGGAATAATAGGTGAAGGAGTACAGCAGTAAATGTGTTGCATAGACAGATCAAAATCCCAAACTAAAATTTTCTCCCGTGACTTTACCTTTGTTATAGTTTTCAGGCCCGAAATGCGTCCTTTAGAGGTCAGAAATGCTTTTTGGTGCTGTTTGTATTCTGTGTTGTCGTTCTGACAAGCAACCTACCTACCAACAGCATAAATTCTTGTAAATTCAATTTTAAGTTATTAAAATTGGGCGTAATCGAGTATGGACATGCTTAAATTAATGTATGACACTACAGGGAAACAGATAATCTGTATTGTCTGAAAACCTGCAATTTCAGATAATTTAATTTCTAATGGTATATTGTGGAAGAGAAGGGTTTATCGCTGAGTGAGCGAACGTGGGATGGTGTTTCGGTGTTGGACCGAGTGGTCGGGGCTGCCGTTCCAGGGACGGGCACGTTCCCATTTGTGTCGTTACCTGACGTTAACGACCATCCTTGGGGGTTTTGTCCTGTTGGCGAATGAGTGGGGCGCGCGTAGGACTGACAGGTTGGAACTTCTGGGTCGCTGTTTCTAAAACCTCAGTCACACTGTGCCTGTTCTAATCTTACTTTGTCCTGTCTAAGTAGGAATTACCAGATAACCCGTGGGGCAAATTGTCCGTCAGCCTGTGTTTTGGTGGAACGTCGCTTTCTTCCTTCATGGCATGTCAGAAGTTCTGTGTTGCTGAAGAGGGTCAGGACATAACAAAGCTGGTGAGCTTTTTTGTGTGTGTAGGTGTGTCTCTTGCTGCTGTCCCTCTGACATTAAAAAGACTGCTCAGTTGCTCGTCTCTGCTTCAGAGGATCGTTTTCCCCTTCAGAGGACGCTGCTGTCACTGCTGATGTAATCGTGGCGTGCATGGCAGTGATGCAGTTAGAAGAATCTCTCAGCGTGCGTTAGAACTGAGTAACGGTGAAACCCCAATGGTGAATCAGTCTCTTGTTGCGTTTTGGTAAAGTCAGCACGTGACACGCAACTTTCTGCAAACTGTCTTGAAATGGGATTGTACCCTTAGAACAAAAATGAAATTTGGAAAACAGCCACCAAGCTGCGTAAGGCGGTTGTAAGCAAGGAGCGTTCGGAAAGCCCGGAATGCTCTCCGCAAGGCATGTAGCATTAAGCAGACCCGATCCAGAAATAAGCGGTTCAGAAGAATGTGTAAGAAAATGGGTGTTGGAGGTGTTCATTTGTGGACCAGAAAAGGAGCAAGGCGTCCAGAGCTCGAGCTGGTTCCGGGAGCAGAGCCTCGGGAACAGCAGAAGGGGGAAGCCTGCAGCTCTGAGAATGTTCAGCCGCGATCAGCTCTGGGTTTAGCTGCAGAGAGGCTCAGCAGCCCTCCATCCTCACAAGCCAGCTGCTACGCTGCGTTGGCTGAAGGATACCGTTACTATGTAAAGTACAGCCATTACCCATGTTATTATTTTATAATAACTTTACTTCCTTGCTTCACATGCGTGTTTTTGGGTAGGTAACCTGGTAAGGACTGTGGTCTGTTCTGGGAGTGTTGTCGTGCTGTTAACAGTGGTAATGAGCTGCTTACGCAGAGCCCGCTACACCGGTGTCTTGCTTCAGAGTGTGTTCCTGTCTGCGAGATGCGCTTCTGCTGAGCTGACAGGCGAGTTCAGGAGCTGGTCTTTGTTACCGTAGCACCATCCCAGCTTAGTCATTAGCCAGGAGATTCCCTGGCAGGCAGTAGGGTGTTGGAGAGCACCCCAGAACCCCGGGCGTGGTGAGCTCACGGCAGCGAGTCTCATTCTCGGTGAACGTGTGCACGTGAACGTGTCTTCGTGTGCATACGCGTAGGTACAGGTGCTGCCTTGTGCTCCTAGATTCAGGCCTGGGGGACTGTGACCTTGCTTCATTTGACAGACGAGTTTTTAATCTCTTTGTTCTGAGCTGAGGTTTAACTAACCGTCATTTCTAGAATTACTTTTTCTACAGCAGTTGACGACAAACCCTTTCCAAGCGTCTGAGCCAAAATAAGTCCCCAGTTCCTCCTACGGCCTGTTTTTGTATTTAACCGCGCTGCCTGTCAGCCCCTCCGTAGGGAGGTACTTGAGGTCTGCAGGTTTTAAGCTCATGATCTGAGCGAGCCCTTGGCCAGCCTGGTCCCTTGTAATCTGCCCCTGGAAATGGCAATGCTGGCTTTTGGAACAGTCCGTCAGCTCGGGTCGGAGGAGAGCTGCGCTTCAAACTGCTGTTGACACCCTGGGCACGTTCATTCAGTGAGCCCCTGCCTTCTGAATGACAGCCAAGGCCGTGCTGAACAGACTTGACGCACAGCCGTTTGTGATGGGACTGACTTGTAGTCGTCTGAGCGCTTCCAGCCTCACCAGGAGCTGTTCAGCCACCAGCCGTTCTAGGAGGGACCAGCGTCTCCTCAGGCAGAGGGAGAACCCTTTAGGCAGAAGCAGCAGCGTGCAAAGGGCTGGTTCCTTCTCCTCTGATTCCACGTGGGCTTCCACGGTAGGAGAGCAGATGCTGCAGTTGGTGTTGCAGCACTGCCGGCAGCGTTGCAGATCCCAGCCCTGGGACTGCGAGGTGGTTGGGCCCTGCGGCTTGCAGGAAGGCTTATTCCTCCTGTCCCTGTTCCCCACTTTTACACAGGCAGTTAATTCCCTCTGGAACCGGTGATCTGTACGACTGAAATACCTGCCCGATCCCCTGAGCTGTTGTTTCCTTGTTAGAAATTTATCAGGCCAGGCCTGGATGAAGGACGGGGCTGTCACGTGACTGTGGCCGTATGCTGAAGGCCAGCTGTGTGGGTCGTGGGTCCCGCCATCTGTGACACCAAGAAGACCTGTTCTGTGGCTGATGTTCGCAACAAGTCCAGTGGAAAGGCGTTCTGCAAACACCTGGGTAGAAAGCCCTTTCTGCTTTCCTTTTGTCAACAGGAGAGGGAAGTCTACGGTACCCTGTCCGTGTCGGGGAAGTACAGAATCTGAGACTTGCCGGACTGTCACTTCGATCTTCCTCACCCTAAAGACATCTTTAATGCCTCAGCCTACTGGCTGGGCTCATGTAGGCTGCTCAAGGCCAAAGCTTTGCGTGTGGTGAAGGAGGTACGAGGTGACACGCTGCCCTGCAGCCTGCCCTTTGCTTTCTTTGGATTGAATTCCTCGTGCTGAAAAGCGCTCCTGTGTTGCCTTATTAAGTGTGCAGTGTTAGGTGATGTGTGAATTATCTATTAAACATTCAGGGTTTGGCTGTGGCTTCAAAGATGCATTAAGGAATGTGAGGCCTTTTCAGGTGTTTCAAGAACAGGCACAAAGGCGGAAAGGCAGAGGGACAGCCGTTTGAAACGGGTAGCTCCTTGAGAGGTCTTGGCAGGACACCTTTTTAGGGTCAGTGTTTGCAACTGGGCTGTCCACGCCCCGGTGTGGCAGATCTGGCAGTAAGCACCCTGCTGGCAGCGAGGAAGGGCTGGTAACACAACAGCAGAGCTGCGAGGGCAGTTTTTCTTTCAAAGACGCGCACGAGAGGTGACCAAGGTGCCCAGCTGGGCGATGTGCAGTGCTCTGTTGGGAACAAGCAGGAATTTCAGAGGAATCTTCAGAGCCAGGTGCAGTCAGGTGGCCCATCACAATATTCCTGGTGGTTTGGCAGAAATCTGGCACTTTGTGTGTGTCTGTGATCTAGTTAGATGTCCTTTCTTTACCGGTATTTATCAAGATGGGTTTGTTGGGGTTTTTAAGCTGTTTTATTTTGCAGTTATCGGTATCTGATTGCTTCCACTTTTTGTTTTGGGCAGAATGAAAACTGTTCAAGTAGATGTGTAAAATATAAAATTATTTCAGAGAAATTGTGCCTTTTGTTACGTATGACATTAAGTACGAGAGAGGACAGGAGCTGTACCCCGGAGCTATGGTCCAGCTGAGCTATGTGCTATCCATCCTTACTTTAAAGGCATAATGGAATGTGCCAAGGTTGATTTTGTCCTGAGCCAAGTGAGCGCACGGCACGTAGAGCTGAACCTGTACAATATGAGGGTCTAGAAGACGACAGACCGGAGCGTGCTGTGCTGCCCAGACAATGGGTATCTGTACCCTGCAAAGTCTGTGATCTGTTTTGAACGTGGGATGATGCTGGCGGCTAAGGAGTCAAATTATCCTTTGCCTTTCTCGTAAGGGATAGCTTGCTCTGGCAAACTGCAGTAGCCTTGGGCACGGCATTCGGGTTAATCCGTGCAGGTAAATTGCTGTTATCTTTGTTTTTCTTTCTAAATATTTTCTCTCTTTAAAGGGAATGCCATATTCAGTGCACTTTTGAATTAACAGCAGCCAAGTTAGCAAGTCAGTGTGTTAGGACCATTTCAAAGATAGATGCTTTCTATTTTAAAAGTGTTAATTAACTAGTTCTCTTCTGTTATCTTTTAGCTTAAGTTTTTGTTGGAAATGTTGATTAATATCTTTTTCGTCAAAGACACGCTGGTTACATTCTCAGATAACTCCTTTGTGCCAGGAATCATCCCAAAGCTAGTTTCCATTTGTTACTAAACATGATGCCTGACCAAAACCTCTCTTGGTCTAGGAGCTACTCGAAGAAGACGTTCCTGGTTTGCCTTCGTACCTGTTGCCACCGCTACCTGTTCCAGGAGATCCCTTTCCTGTCAGAGTCACCCATGTGGTGTCCCCTGAGGAGGTACGTTTTGTGAACATCTTGGATCTGTTGCAGTCAGGAAATGTTGCAGTCCCGCCCTGCTGGTGAAAAGGGCGGGACAGCTAACAGTTTTAGGTGATAGAAAACAGTGGGTAAGGTGGCAAAAGGCTGCTGAGTTGTTGATGCAGATGGTTGTGCACTGCAGCTGTCTGCATGAACTCTTGCTTGAAATACCCTCTTCAGTGAGGGCGGAGAAATACTGACCGTTTCCCTGAAAAGGTAACTTTAAGAATTACAGTACTGCAGTCTGGTGCTTACCTTGTATCATCAGAAAATAGGTCATTGGATTTTCACTTGGTGGAACAGTGGTGATTTATCTCTTCCTTGTCCTTCAAAGGTTAAATTACTGGAACATTGTAGAGTGAGGTGAACATTTTCTGCCTGTTACAGTTGTATTTTACGTCTAAGTGATTGCTTTAAATTCAGCACCATGGCCTAACAGAAATTCACCCCACCAATTCGCGTGACTATAAGTATTTGGGGGGGGCAGGGGGGATGGCCTAGGGTGTGCCTATCCGTTAGTACCCTGTACATTATCCGGGATTGATTTTCCAGGTAGGCAGCGATGAAGTTGTAACCAGAAGTCCAAGGGCAATCAAGAGAGACTTCAGGGTCTTGGGAGGAGTGGTGAAGGGATCAGGAACACAAGTAGTGTTCTCCTTTCCTTCCAGTTGCAGGGAGTGACGAGGGAAGAGACAGGAACAGCCATCAGATGAATACCTGGCTCCGAGCCCTGTGTCACTGGCAGAATTTTGGGGGTTTTGATCACAGGACCCCAGGCAAGTTGTTGTTGTTTTCTTACCGGAGAGGAATATAAAATGTTTTTGAAAACAAACCAACCCAACAAAACCCCAGTGTGATGTTTGAGCTGTCGTTGCTCCTGAGCATTAGTCTGGGAAGTACATAGCCACGTGATGTCACATCGAAAAGGGATTGTTCGTGTAACGTTACAGGCCTTTGCTTGCAAAATTAAAATAAAGAAGAAAAAAAAGAGAATGGAAAAAATAATTGATTTTACTTTAAGATCTTAGAGTCAGGTCTCAAAATAAGTCTGTTGGGGTTTGGTTTGGTTTGGCTCTTTGTATACTGCCAAAAGAAAAAAGAAAAAAAAAAAAGATGAAAAATTTTACTTCACAAGTTCCTCACGAAGTCTTGTTTAATGTGGTTGCTGTTTCTTATGGTCGTTGTCTGGGCTTTGATTCTTCTGCATAGGCATAGGGGGAAAATCACACATCTGAGGGTTTTTAATTCTTGTAATGCCCAATTTAGAGGTTTCTATGAACTTGTCCTCTGGCCTTAACAGTAGTTGGGAGCTGTCAAGCCTGAAGGGCCCTGCTTTTGTAGCTGTAAGAATGGTAACATCTGCCTTGTCCAAATACTGCTGCTGTAACAGAAATAACCCATCCGTTCTAGTGAAATTGTTTTTGTCTTGATTCTCAAGGGAAAGAGGCTCCAAGTTAGACATCCTAATCGTATGTCTTGCATGTGTGGTTTTGTGATCTGGTTTTACAGTGCTATTAAATTAATAATTTGCTTTCAGTGCTGAGACTTGTTTTCGGAGTTTATGTTTTCTTCCGGGAAAAACAGAATAATCTTTCTTTTGCATGGTTAGACTTCCGTGGTACAGAAAGCTGTTTAATGATCTTTTCTCACTGAAGTGTGCACCTGTCAGCAAGGAAGTTGATTAAAAATAAATACACCTTGTGCATGGTCTAAGTAGAGCCTGTCCCTCAGCACTGCCCCAGCAAAGACCCTTCGGACGAGAGGGGTGTCGTGAGCGCTGGCAGTTCCCGCTGGCCCTCGGCCCTCACTCCAGCTGCACTTCCATGGCCGGGGAAACACCAGGTTTGGGCACACGGCCCGCTGCTGGGGCAGGTGCTGCTGGCGGCAGCGGGGTGACCCGCCTCGTCCCGAGGAGCCAGCAAGGATCAGGGCTTGCGCTGGCAGGAGCGGGCCAGCCTGCAAGGAACGGCGCGCCGGTGGAGACGCCTGGGGTTGGTGCAGCTGGGCGGTCCCAGGGGTTTTTAGGGCACAACCCAGTGCGGCTTCGGTTCAGGGAAGTGTTTCAGCGAGCCTGACCTTTAAATGATGCAAGTGCCCACACTGAGCTGAGCGTGGTTGCTCACACGCTCCCCATGAACTGGGAGTCCAGCATCATCCTGGTCAGCGCTCCTGACTGCCGAGCTGCACCGACTCCTCCCCGTTGTATCAACGTCCAAAATGATTTTACTCTTCTGTGGCAAATCACTGCGCCTGGAGCAGCCCCCCACACGGCGGTATGACCGGAGCTTTGGTCGGAAGGGAAGAGCGATCGAGTGGGGGGTTTCACCGATCCCCCGCTGTGGCTCGTGGCCCTGCCCTGAAAAGCCCCGGCAGCGGCCAGGGGTTGCCAAAGTGTGGCGGAGATCAGGTCATCCCAGCGCGGCCAACCCCCCACCAACCGGCCTCGGCTGCAAAAGCCTGATCGCAGGGCTCAGTAGCCCGTTTGGCACTTGCCCCCCGCTCGTGAGGGAGGAGAAACCGCGCCCGGGGGGGCGACCACCAGCCCCCCGCCCCCCCCCGGTCCCGCCGGTGCCCTCCGGCGGCGCCTGGCACGCGCGGAGGTGGCCGCGGGCCGTCGCGGGGCGAAGAAGCCGCCCCCGAGCGCCCGGTGCGGGCCCTGCCCCGCCCTGCCCAGACCCTCTGCCGCGACCACCGCCCCCGCCGCCGGCACCGCCCCTTCTGCGGCCCCCGCCCCGCCTCTCCGCTCGCCTCCGCGGCCCGAACCTGCCCCCGCCCAACGCGGCCGGGCCGGGGGTGTTCGGGGGGCGGGCGGGGGCGTTACGGCGAGTGGCAGCCGCCGGCCCGGCCCTCCGCGGCGAGGGGTCACCCCCACCCGAGCCCCGAAACTAGCCGGGGCTGGGGGGAGCACTCCAAGGCGCGACTGGGAGAAGTGGGGCTGCTGGAGTTGTTGGGGGAGGGGGCGGGGAGGTGAGGGGGAGGTGGATCCGTGACTTGGTTTCCCCTGCTGAGCAGGGCTGGGGTTTTGGGGGGGGAGCACCAGTGGGTCCGTGCCTCAGTTTCTCCAGTTGGGAGCTGGTTTGGGGCACCTTGGAGAGGTGGAGGATGAGTCCGTGCCTCAGTTTCCCCTGCTGACAGCAAAGTAGGATCCCATTTGCAGGGATGAGGGACTGACTTTTCCTCCCACCCCGTGCCTCAGTTTCCCCTTGACCGTGGGGCAGACCCCACCCCAAGGCCTAGTTCTGAGGAGGTCCAGCCAGCAGCCTCCGGTCTGCCCAGTTTAACACTAAACAGGCTCTCAGGGAAGGTGTGGTACCGCATCCCTTGGGGTGCTGGCTGTGACACTGCCGCGTGCCTCAGTTTCCCCTGCGAGGCTCCTGGGAGCCCCGGCCTTGGTCCCCACTGAGCTCTGGGGCTTCTCACCCTTTTATTTCCCTTAAAATCTCCTTTTTTTTTTTTTTTTTTTTTTTTTCTTTGGGCTTGTTTTGGTTTGGTTGTTTGTTTTTTAAGCTATTTAACCCGAGGGGGCAGTGGCCCTGCCTGCTGAGGCACGGGTGCATCCCCCGGGCTGGGGTGGCAGGGGGTGGGACACAGGTCTGTCTGCGTCCCCGTGCCTCAGTTTCCCCTGCCAAAAATAAACGCTGCGTCCTGTGAGGCCGTGGCCTCCGCGTCATCTTTTGTGCCTCACCCTGCCTGGGTGATCCCCCAGCACCAAGGCACCCATGGATGTGGGGGTGCAGGATGAGAGATACACCCTGGTTTGGGGGTGCAAGTTGTGGAATTAACCATATTTAGGGGTGCAGGGTGGGGGATTTAACTGGACTTGGGGGTGCAGGTGGGAATATAACCAGATTTTGGGGGTGCAGGGATGGGAGAAACAAAGATGCCACAGCATCCACCCCGACAGCCTGGCTCAGCGGCACCTGTGTTTGTGTGTGGGGGGGGTGTGTGTGCTGAGTGCCCTCTAGTGCCGCTTGAAACAGCCCCGAACTCCCCATTTCTTCTCTGTCCTTTCTGCTCTGTCTGGGTTTTCCTGCCTCTCTTCCCCTTTGGACCGGGGTCACACGGGGGAGGGGAAGAAGGGACTCGCAACTGCCCATCCTCTTGTTTGTCACCCCCCAACATCCAGGCAGATGTTTCTTTTCCTTTTTCTCCTTTTCCTCCGCACATGGCATTAACATCTCTCCTTCTAATCCACATTTTTTCTCAGCATTGGGGTTTCGGGAACTGGGGGTGGATCAGGCCCCTGCAGCTCGCTCCTGCGCTGCCGCAATCGAACGTGCCCGGCAAGGCACGGTATTTTACCCACCCCTGAGTGCATCCGAAGTGACAATGGGCCACACTTTATGGCCACAGCGGTGCAGCACTGGGCTCGAGGGGAGGGCATCAGGTGGGTGTTCATCCACGGTCTCATACTCAGGCTGACCATGCAGTCGAATGAACCCGTGGTTTGATTGAAAGATGTGCCAATGTCTGACACCGTAACTGGGATGTACAGCCACCACAGGCAGTCTTTATTGACAAGAACCGCTGGGGGCGTCATGGAAACCCCAAAATTCGAGCGTTTTGTCCTGTGGGACCATTAATGGGCATCGCCCCTGTACCAGATGATAAAAGGGACACTGTGGACATACGTGGGCCAACCTGTAATGGTGAGGCTGCCCTCCCTCGGCATTGTGCCCATGACCCTGGCGAAACCCAGAGGCATATTTGCCTGGGAAGTCCTGGATGGGAGTGGGAAATCCACCGTATTGGTGCCGGTGGATAATCCCTGACTTCTAACCCTGAAGCCCAGTTTCCAAGCTGAGGCCAGCCGTGTTGTCTTACAGGGACAGTGGATCGCCCTGGTGTCCCTGCTGGCCATGGTGACAACTAGGACCTGGATGACCATGTGGTGGCAAAAATGCCAGTGGGATTCACCTGAGCGATGAACTTATTCCTTCCTACCTGCTCATGACACCATGGAGTGGGGACTGGAATGGCACTACCCTGCGTTTCAACATTCCCAGGGCAACAGCCGAGTGTGGTGCTCAGTGGAACACAATGCTGTGTGACCAAAGGAGGAGTGTGTGGAATAGGGCTGCATCCACATCCGAGATGTATCGATGCCACCTCGGGATCAGAGCAACGAAATGAAGAAAGTGGTAAAAGGCTGGGAGGCAGTTGTTGCTGTACCAGGGACTAATGGGTCGGGGAAAGTTTTGGAATGTTTGGATTTTAATAGGTGACTGCAGTTATGATTATTGTAATTTGTATTGTAATAAGCCAGAGTAGGCGTGCAGTACTGAAACCTGTTAACGGTAGAGTGCACCCCCTTGAAACCTGTTCTGTCCGTGTTGGACAGAAGGATAATTGAGGAATGACGATCCACAGCGAGCACGAAAGCTCCCCGAGGTCACGCTCGCTTTTAACGCTGGAGGCAAGAGGTGGCTGCAGGACCGCTCCCAGGAAACCAGTTGAGTAACGGCTGTGGTCATGGGTGGGTTGTGGCAGATGCACCCACCCTGGCAAAGAGCCAACATTGACAGGGACTTGCCAAAGACAACGATCGGAGTTCAGCCGGTAAGATCTGATCATGGCATTTACCTCACGGTTTTGGCACTTGGCCCCAGCACATGAGAGCTGACCCCAGCCCGAGCCGAGGGGGCGCAGCCGGAGCCCAACCAAGAGGTGCTGGGAGCCACTCCGGTCCTCCGGGGAGCAGCAGGGCTGCGGCCAGGGACTCTCCCGGGGGCTGGGACGTGCCCGAGGGCGCTGCCCGGGGCTGAGGGCCCTCACCCCCCGGGGGCCTTAGGTGAGTGGAGACCCCGCAGATTCTGTCCGTGAGCAAGCCCTCGCCCGTCGGTGAGTGGTTGCAGGGTCGGGGCACCGGGCGTGGGCCGGTTCCCCCTCTGTGAGTGGGGTCATCGTGCCAAAAGGATCGACGGTGAAACTTGGACATTCTTGGGCCAAGCCGCGGAGTGTGATATTCCCAGCTGACCCCGAGCTTTACTGCGCTCTGGTGGAGTGCTGGCTGCGTGGGGTGGGAATAAATCCCCGTTCTGAGCGGCTGCTCCGTCCGGTTTGTAGGTACCTCCAGGACATGGGGATGCTGGGTCCCCCTTGTGCTCCCCAAACTCCTGCCCCCCCCCCCCCCCCCCAAGCGAGCGCTCGGCTGGGGCTGTCGCTGCCCCAGGCACAAGCACCTTGTAAAGAGCTGAATTAGTTCTGTGATTCCTTGCTGTAGGCAGCATTCAGGCTTTGTGAACCTTCATCCATTGCCTCACACCTTGGCATGGGTGACTCAAGGCAGTCGAGCACCGCGCTACAACACAGTGTTAATCGATCGGAGCCTTTTCTAATCTTTTTCCCATTTCCACTTTCAAGCAGCAGTTTATTAGTTCAGTGCTCTGTAGTTTAGAGGGGGGTTTCAAATCCTCAGCTGTCAGTGAAAAATCCATCAAGCAGCTGAGGTAGATTACCTTATTTTAGTCATCTAAGAAAAAAGAATCTTCAAGGTAAAAGGTTGTGCTGTTGGAATCCCTGCCGTGGTGAAACACAGCAGAGGGCTGGCTTTAAGAGTGCGGCTGTCGGTTTACTTGGTGCTTGACTTCCTCTGCAGTTCGCCTCAGGCCATTCTTCTTCCCTCCTCATCTGATTTTCTCTCCCCCTTGGAGTTCAGAGGCAGCAGCATTAGCAGCCCCCAAAGTCTGCTCTGCCAACCGCTCTTCTATGTACATGAGCCAGGACAGGGGAGACGGGGGGACAGGTTCATGCTTCGAGCCTCTCAGCAACGGGGGAGGAAGCACAGCACAGCTCAGCTCAGACCCTTCTTCCACCTCACGGGCACTTTGAAGCTGACCTGTCTTCTGAACTCCTGCAGTACCTGCAAGCTCAGTGCTGCTGCCAGTGTCTGCTCCAGCTCTCCAGTGCAGTGGGTGCTGGGAAATGCCACCCTCTCGCCCGGCAGAAGGCACTGGCTTCCTTCCCCTTGTCCCCCTGCTCCTCCTCAGGGCAAGCGAGCTCTGCCCTCACTGGGCCCGTGCATTGTTACCCCAGGGGCACCCCAGCTTGCAGCAGTGAGACCTGCGCTCACTCACAGCTGGGAGGGGCTTGGGGGGGCACTTCCTGGTAGTCCTGAACGGCAGCTCGTAGCCAGTGCCGGGCTAAGTCCCTTTCATGATCATCAATAAGCAAGTCCTGTTTAGGTTTGTTTTTTTTTTTAAATGATAATAAGGAAAGTGACACATGAGGTGCAGAAAAGACTCTACAACCTGCAAGGTTACACAGTAGGTGTGTTTATTGCGCGCAGATGCACGGGGGATCGCTCCACCACACACGGGCATACCCACCGTGGCCGCTTGTCCAGGATTTATACAGTTAAAACATCACCTATTTCGAAATGCCTGTACATATTCATGATCTATCCCTGAAAAGGCAGTTCCTTCTGGTCACTCCATTTCCATAACCTCCGCCTCGGGCTCCTCCTTGTGGAGCTTGCACAGTTCCTCCTGGTGGTCGTGGGCAGGGGTCTTCAGGGATGAAGGCCGTAGGTCTTCCTCGCTCTGTACTCCTCGCCTCTCCCCTGGAATCTCTAATTTGGCTGAGCTTGCAGTCCCAGACTGGTTTCAGCCTGGTCTGTCCTTGTGTGCACACCAGGCTGTCTCCTCTTTGTTCTTGTTTAGAGATGGATGTTAGCGAGCCCTCCTTAGCCCTTAGCTCCTCCTGCCTTTGACGCCTTTGAGCCATGAATTAGGTCCTTGTTTCTGTCTTTTCTGTTCCCTTATCAGCTTCTTTCTCAAGCAATTTGCAGGGGTTAGTGACTATTTGCTTACTTGCCTGTATGTTAGTTCTGAGAAGCAAGTTTTAATAGTTTTAGCTTTTTCTATGTAGCTCCCTATTAATATTTTTGATATATCTTTGGTTATAAAATATATTTTCTATATGGCCCCCTATCAATTCCCCCCTTTTCTGTTGAGTTAAGTGAATTCTTTTACTACAGCCGAACACAATGTTCGTCTATCTAACATTTTTAAAATACTGACTAGACTCAAGCTTCCGTCGTCATTGGTTCTTTTTCAATTCATTGTAGGAATCCCCTGTCTTTTGAAAACACCATAAACTACATCAGACTGTTATACAAAGGACTATAAACAAAAGGATAATTGTTATCATTGTGACAAACAATTGCTTTAACCATGTTAGATTTGACAACCAAGAGGTTAGCTTTTCCCACAGCTTAGAAAAATCCCAGGAGGTGCTTTCTTCACACAGCTGTAGTGAATCCAGGCGCTTTGTTCTCTGATCCTAATTGCCGTGAAAGAGGTGAGGAGCACTTGATATGGTCCTTCCCACTGTGGCTCCAAAGTTTTCTCTGTAAGAAACTTAACGCACTCATAGTCTCCAGGCTGTATGTTAGGCACTGGCCCATCCAAACCCCTGCATCGGGTTCCAAACAGCGGTTTCCCAGTTTTACAAAGCTGTTTCCCTAATGCCACCATGTAGGAAGTCATCAGTTCTTCACCAATTTGTGAAGAGGTTCCCTTTTGTACCGCATATAGGTCGTCCATATAGAATTTCAAATGGGCTTAGTCCTTCCTTAGCTCGGGGTCTAGTTCGTATCCATAGCATTGCTAGGGGTAGAGATTGTGGCCAGGCCCAATTGGTTTCTTGTCCTAATTTAACAATCTGTTGTTTAATCAAGTGATTCATTTTCTCCACCTGGCCACTGGATTGTGGCCAGTATGGAGTGTGTAGCTGCCAGTCTGTCCCTAGATGGTGGCTTATTTGTTGCACTATTTTGGAGATAAAGTGCGGCCCTCTATCTGAGGACGTCACTGCTGGGACTCCAAACCTGGATATGATTTCTTGAGGCAACACCTTGGTCACCTCTCGAGCTTTTGCTGTTCTGCATGGGAAGGCTTCTGGCCAGCCTGAAAAGGTATCAGTTAGTACAAGCAAGTATTTACACCCTCCTTTTCTAGGAAGTTCCGCAAAATCAATTTGCCAGTGTTGTCCCGGACAATTCCCTTTCCCAATTTGGCCCATTTCTGGTTTGGGGACAATTTTTGGATTAGTCTGGAGGCAAAGGTCACCTTGCTGAGTCACTTGTCTGACAGTGGTGTATAAATTTCGAGCCGTCCCGTGTCTGATAAGGTATTTGTGTAATGCCTCCGCCCCCCAGTGTCCCTTCTTGTGTTCCTCCCGGACCAATGGCCAAACCATATAAGAGGGGACTATGAGTTTCCCATGTGATGTTATGGCCCACCCATCCTCATTGGATGTTCCTTCCAAAGCTGTGATTAACTTTTGATCCTCCTTAGTGTATTCTGGCTTACCTTCTAGGGTTATCTGTCCATCTGGGACTAGTGCTCCCTCCCCACCTTTACCATTTCTTTAGCTGCCTGTTTTGCCTCTCTGTCCGCCAGTTCGTTTCCTCTTTCCAATTCGGTGCTCACTTTCTGGTGTGCCCTGATGTGCATAATCGCCACCTTTTCAGGAAGTTGGATTGCATTTAAAAGTCTTAAAATTTCCTTCACGTGCTTGATAGTCTTTCCTTGGGAGTTCAACAGTCCTCGCTCCTTCTAAATTGCTCCGTGGGCATCTACCACTCCAAAGGTGTATTTAGAATCAGTCCAAATATTCACAGCCTTTCCTTCGGCCCTCTCCAGGGCCCGAGTGAGGGCTATGATCTCGGCCTTTTGCGCTGAGGTGTCAGCCGGTAGTGGTCCAGATTCTATTACCTTTTCAGCAGTGGTGATGGCGTACCCGGAATGTTGTTTTCTGCCCAGAACATAGCTGCTCATATCTGTGAAGCAGTGCTCTACCCCATCCATGGGGGCATCTTTGAGGTCGATGCGGCTAGAGTACGTGGCCTCAATCGTCTTGAGGCAGTCGTGGTCCACTGGTTCTCCAGTCTTCCCAGTAAGAAATGAAGCTGGGTTGACAGTGTAACTGCCATGGAAACATGTCGCAAATAATAGTTGCCGTTGTTTACCATGGAAACGCTCTCAAAATTGTAGGTGCCATGGAATGCCATGGAGCGCTCTGGAAATCCTATTTGCCATGGAGTGCCCTAGAAACGCACTGGAACTATAGTTGCCGTGGCATTCCATAGAGCGGTGCAGAACTTCTATTTGCCATGCAATGCCATGGTATGCTCTTGAACTTCTAGATGCTATGGAATGTCATGGAAACACATCACAAGTAATACTTGCTGTTAAATGCCATAGAAACGCTCTGAAAACTCTAGTTGCAGTTAAATGCCATGGAACCCTCCGTAACTCCTAGTAGCCATGGAATAACGGAGAAACACTCTGGAACTTCTAGTTGCCATGGAATGCTATGGAACGCTCTGAAGCTTCTAGTTGCCATGGAATGTCATAGAAACTCTCTGGAAGTACTAGTTGCGAGGTAGTGCCATAGAAACACTCCGGAAATATTAGTTGCCATGGAATGCTCAGGAACGCTCTGGAAATTCTAGTTTCCATGGAATGTAGTGGAAGGCTGTGGAACTTGTAGATGCAATGGAATGTCATGGAAACACACCACAAATAGTAGTTGCCACGGAATGTCATAGAAACGCATTGGAACTACTAGTGACCATGTAATGCTATGGAACGTTCTGGAATATCTAGTTTCCATGGAATGCCATGGAACACAATGGAATTTCTAGTTGCCATTGAATATCATGAAATGCTGCAGAACTTTTAGTTGAAATGGAGTATCACGGCAACACATCTCAAATAATAGTTGCCATGGAATGCCATAGAAACGCTCTGGAACTACTAGTTGCCATGGAATGCTATGAAACACACTAGAACTTCTACTTGCCACGGAACCCTCTGGCATTTCTAGTAGCCATGGAATGCCATATAAACTGTCCAGAATTACTAGTTGCCATGCAATGCCATGGAACGCACCGAAACTTCTAGTTGCCATGGAATGCCATAGAAACGCTCTGGAACTACTAGTTTCCACTGGAAGCTATGCAATGCTCTGGAACTTTTAGTTGCCAAGGAATGCCATGAAATGCTGCAGAACATTTCTTTACCATGAAAATGCCATAGAAATGCTCTGGAAATACTGGTTGGCATGGGATGCCACGGAACGCTACAGATCTTGTAGTTGCTATGGAATGTCATGGAAACACATGGCAAATAATAGTTGCCATGGAATGCCGTAGAAACGCTCTGTAATTACTAGTTGCCATGGAATCCGTAGAAAGGCTCTGGAACTACTAGTTGCCATGGAATGCCATGGGATGCTGCAGAAATTCCAGTTGCCATGGAATGCCATAGAAATGCTCTGAAACTAGAAATTGCCACGGAACGCTCTGGAAGACACTGGAACTTCTAGTTGCCATGGAATGCCATAGAAACGCTCTGGAACTTCTAGTTGCCATGAAATGCCATGGAACGCTCTGGAACTCCTGGTTGCCATGGAGTGCCATAGAAACGCACTGGAACTTCTAGTTGCCATGGAATGCTATGGAATACACTGGAACTTCTACTTGCCACGGAACCCTCTGGAAATTCTAGTAGTCATGGAAGGCCATATAAATTCTCTAGAACTACTAGTTGCCATGGAATGACACGAAATGCATCGAAAATAATAGTTTCCGGTGCATGACACAGAAACCCTCTCAAAATGGTAGTTGCCATGTAATGCCATGTAATGATTTGGAACTCCTACTTACCATGGAAAGCAAAGGAACGATTTAGTACTTCTAATTCTAATGGAATGTCATAGAAACACATCGCAAATAAGAGTTGCCATGGAATGCCATAGAAACGCTCTGGAACTACTAGTTGCCATCAAATGCCATAGAAACGCTCTGGAACTACAAGTTACCAGGAGATGCTGTGGAATTCTCTGCAAATTCTATTTACCATGGAATGCCATAGAAACGCTCTGGAAATATAAGTTGCCATGGAACACTATGGAAGACACTGGAACTTCTAGGTGCCATGGAATGCATTGGAACGCTCCGGAACTTCTAGTTGCCATGGAATGCCATAGAAACTCTCTGGAACTACTAGTTACCATGGAATTCAATGGAACGTTTCGGAACGTCTAGTTCTCATGAATGCCAGGGAATGCTGCAGAACGTCTAGTTGCCATGGAATGCCATAGAAATGCTCTGGAATTACTAGGTGCCATTGAATGCCATAGAAAGGCTCTGGAGCTACAAGTTGCTACGGAATGCTATGGAAGGTACTGGAAATTATAGTTGCCATGGAACGCAATGGAAACTTTCTGGAACTTCTAGTTGCCACCTAGTACCATAGAAAGATCTGAAACGTCTACTTGCCATTGAAATGGTATGGAAGGCTCTGGAAATTCTAGTTGCCATGGAATGAATGGTATGCTTCAAAACTTCTAGTTATCATGGTATGTGATAGAAACGCTCTGGAACTCCTAGTTACCATGGAATGCCATAGAAACTCTCTGGAAGTACTAGTTCCCATGGAATGCCATGGAATGCTGCAGAAATTCTAATTGCAATGTAATGCCATGTAATGCTTTGAAACTCCTACTTACCATGGAATGCACTGGAACGATCCAGAACTTCTAAATCTAATGGAATGTCATGGAAACACATCGCAAGTAAGAGTTGCCATGGAATGCTAAGAAACACTCTGGAACTTCTACTTGCCATGGAATGCCATGGAACGCTCTGGAACTCCTGGTTGCCATGGAGTGCTATAAAAAGGCTCTGGAACTACTAGTTGCCATCAAATGCCATAGCAACGCTCTGGAACTACAGGTTGCCATGAAACGCTATGGAATGCTCTCAACTTCTAGTTGCGATGGAATGCCATAGAAACCCTCTGGAACTACTAGTTGCCATGGAATGCAATTGAATGCTCCAGAACTTCTAGTTGCCAAGGAATGCCATGGAACGCTCTGGAAATCCTGGTTGCCATGGAGTGCCATAGAAACGCTCTGGACCTACCATTTGCCATGCAACGCTATGGAAGACACTGGAACTTCTAGTTGCCATGGAATGCCATGTAACGCTTTGGACCTTCTCGTTGCAATCCCAATGTCATAGAAATGCTCTGGAAATACTAGTTGGCATGGAATGTCACGGAACGCTGAGGATCTTCTCCTTGAAATGGAATGTCATGGAAACACATTGCAAATAATAGTTGCCATGTAATGCCTTAGAAACGCAATGGAAACTCTCTGGAACTTCTAGTTACAACCGAGTACCATGTAAGGGTCTGGAACTACTGCTTGCCATTGAATGGTATGGAACAGTCCGGAACTTCTAGTTGCCATAGTATGGATAAAAATGCACTGGAACTTTTAGTTGTCACAGAATGGCATAGAAACCCTGTTGAACTACTAGTTGGATGGAATGCAATGCAACGCTCCGGAACTTCTAGTTGCCATGAAATGCCTTGTTATACTGCAGAACTTCTAGTTGCCATGGAATGCCATGGAAACACATGGGAAACAATAGTTGCCGATGAATGCCACAGAAACCCTCTCAAAATTCTAGGTGCCATGGAATGCCATGTAATGCTTTGGAACTCCTACTTACCATGGAATGCAATGGAACGGTCCAGTACTTCTAATTCTAATGGAATGTCATGGAAACGCATCGCAAATAAGAGTTGACATGGAATGCCATAGAAACGCTCTGGAACTACTAACTGTCATCAAATTCCATATAAACACTCTGGAACTTCTAGTTGCCACCTAACACCATTAAAAGCTCTGGAACTACTACTTGCCCTTGATTGGTATGGAACGCTGTGGAATATCTATTTGCCATGGAATGTAATGGAACGCTCCAGAACTTCTAGTTGCCATGGAATGCGATCGAACGCTCTGGAACTCCTGGTTGCCATGGAGTGCCATAGAAAATCTCCAGAACTACTAGATGCCATGGAATGCATGGAACACACTGGAACTTCTACTTGCCAAGGAACCCTCTGGCATTTCTAGAAGCCATGGAATGACGTATAAATTGTCAGAACTACTAGTTGAAATGGAATGCCATGGAACGTTCTGGAGGTTCTTGTTGCCATGGAATGCCATAGAAATGCTCTGGAATGATTAGTCTCCATGGAAGGCTATGGAACGATCTGGAAATTCTAGTTGCCATGGAATGACATGTAACGCTGCAGAACTCATCGTTGCCATCAAAATGCCATAGAAATGGTCTGGAAACACTAGTTGGCATGGCATGCCACGGAACGCTGCTGGTCTTCTAGTTGCCATGGAATGACATCGCAAATAATAGTTGCCGTTTAATGCCATAGAAACGCTCTGTAACTACTAGTTGCCATGGATTGCCATAGAAAGTCTCTGGAACTACTAGTTGCCATGGAATGCATGAAACACATCACGAATAATAGTTGCCGATGAATGCCACATAAACCCTCTCAAAATTGTTGTTGCCATCGAATGCCATGTAATGCTTTGGAACTCCTACTTACCATAGAATGCAAAGGAGTGGTCCAGAACTTCTAATTCTAATGGAATGTCATGGAAACACATCGCAAATAAGAGTTGCCATGGAATGCCATAGAAACACTCTGGATCTTCTAGTTGCCATGGAATACCATGGAACGCTCTGGAAATCTTCGTTGTCATGGAGTGCCATAGAAACTCTCTGGAACTTCGAGTTGCCACCTAATATTATCTAAAGCTCTGGAATTCTACTTGCCCTTGATTGGTGTTGAACGCTCTGGAATTTCTAGTTTCCATGGAATGCAATGGAACGCTCCAGAACTTCTTGTTACCATGGAATGCTATGGAACACACTTGAACTTTTAATTGCCATGGAAACCTCTGGAATTACTAGTAGCCATTGAATGCCATATAAAATGTCCAGAACTACTAGTTGCCATGGAATACAATGGAATGTTGTGTAACTTCTAGTTGCCATGAAATGCCATAGAAACACTCTGGAACTACTAGTTTCCATGGAAGGCTATAGAACGCTCTGGAACTTCTAGTTGCCATGGAGTGCCATAGAATCTCTCCAGAATTACTAGTTGCCATGGATTGCTATGGAAAACATTGGAACTTTTACTTGCCACGGAAACCTCTGGAATTTGTAGTAGCCACGGAATGCCATATAAACTGTCCAGAACTACTAGTTGCCATGGAATGCCATGGAAACACATCGCATAAAATAGTTGCCATGGAATGCCATGGAACGCTCTGGAACTTCTAGTTGCCATGGAATGCCATAAAAGCTCTCTGGAACTACTAGTTTCCATGGAAGGCTATGCAACTCTCTGGAACTTTTAGATGCCATGGAATGCCGTGAAATGCTGCGGAACTCCTCGTTGCCATCAAAATGCCATAGAAACGCACTGGAACTTCTAGTTGCCATGGAATGCTATTGAATATACTGGAACTTCTACTTGCCACGGAACCCTCTGGAAATTCTAGTAGCCATGGAATGCCATAGAAACCCTCTGGAAATTCAAGTTGCCATGGAACGCTATGGAAGATACTGGAAGTTCTAGGTGGCATGGAATGCATTGGAACACTCCGGAACTTCTATTTGCCATGGAATGCCATAGAAACTCTCTGAATCTTGTAGTTGCCAACTAATATTATAAAAAGCTCTGGAACTACTACTTGCCCTTGATTGGTATTGAACGCTCTGGAATTTCTAGTTGCCATGGAATGCAATGGAACGCTCTGGAAGTCTAGTTACCATGGTATGAGTTAGAAATGCATTGAATGTCCTAGTTGCCATGGAATGCCATAGAAATGCTCTGGAACTAATAGTTACCGTGGAATACAATGGAACGTTTCGGAACGTCTGGTTCTCATGAAATGCCAGGGAATGCTGCAGAATTTCTAGTTGCGATGGAACGCCATAGAAACGCTCTGGAATTACTAGGTGCCATTGAATGCCATAGAAACGCTCTGGGACTACTAGTTGCCATGGAACGCAATGGAATGCTCCGCTACTTCCAGTTGCAATGGAATGCCAAATAAAACACCTGGAACTACCAGAGGCCATTGAATGCATAGAAACGCTCTGGAACTTCTATTTGCCATGGAATGCAATGGAACCCTCTTGAACTTCGAGTTCCCATGGAATGCCATGCAAGGCTTCAGAAATTCTAGTTGCCATGGAATGCCATAGAAATGCTCTGGAATTACTAATTGCCGTGGAATGCCATTGAAAGACATCACAAATAATAGTTGCTGATGAATGCCAGAGAAAACCTCTCACAATTCTAGGTGCCATGGAATGCCATAGAAATGCTCTGGCACTACTACTTGCCATGGAATACTATGGAACGCTCAGGAACTTCTAGTTGCCATGGAATGCAATGGAATGCTCCGGAACTTCTAGTTGCCATGGAATGCCATAAAAACTCCCTGGAACTCCTCGTTGCCATGGAATGCAATGGAACGCTCCGCAACTTCTACTTTCCATGAAATGCCATGGAACACTGCAAAACTTCTAGTTGCCATGGAATGCCATCGAAACACATTGGAAACAATAGTTGCCGATGAATGCCACAGAAATCCTCTCAAAATTCTACTTGCCATGTAATGCCATGTAATGCTTTGGAACTCCTACTTACCATGGAATGCAATGGAACGATCCAGAACGTCTAATTCTAACGGGATGTTATGGAAACACATCGCAAATAAGAGTTGCCATGGTATGCCACGGAAACGCTCTGGAATTTCTACTTGCCATGGAAAGCCATGGAACCCTCTGGAAATACTGGTTGCCAAGGAGTAACATAGAAACGCTCTGGAACTACTAGTTACCATGGAATTCTATGGAACACACTGGAACTTCTACTTGCCTCGGAACCCTCTGGAATTTCTAGTAGCCATGGAATGCCATATAAACTGTTCAGAACTTCTAGTTTCCATGGAATGTCATGGAACGCTGCAGAACTCCTCGTTGCCGTCAAAATGCCATAGAAATGCTCTAGAAATACTAGTTGGCATGGAATGTCACGGAACTCTGCGGATCTTCCAGTTGCCATGGAATGTCATGGAAGAACATCGCAAATAATAGTTGCTATGGAATACCATAGAAACGCTTTGGAACTTGAAGTTGCCACCTAATACCATAAAAAGCTCTGGAACTTCTACTTGCCCTTGATTGGTGTGGAACGTTCTGGAATTTCTAGTTGCCATGGAATGCAATGGAATGCTCCGGAACTTCTATTTGCCATGGTATGCGGGAGAAACGCTCTGGAACTCCCAGTTGCCATGGAATGCCATAGAAACTCTCTGGAACTACTAGTTGCCATGGAATGCAATGGAACGTTCCAGAACTTCTCGTTACCATGGAATGCTATGGAACACACAGGAACTTCTAATTGCCACGGAAACCATGGAATTTCTAGTAGCCATGGAATGCCATCTAAAACGTCCAGAACTACTAGTTGCCATGGAATGCAATGCAACGCTGTGTAACTTCTAGGTGCCATGGAATGCCCTAGAAACGCTCTGGAACTACTATTTCCCATGGAATGCAATGGAACGCTCCAAACCTTCTAGTTGCCATGGAATGCCATGTAACGCTGTGGAACTCCTCGTTGCCATCAAAATGCCATAGAAACGCTCTTGAACAACATGTTGCCACGAAACGCTATGGAGTGCTCTGGAATTTCTATTTGCCATGGAATGCCATAGAAACTCTCTGGAACTTCTAGCTGCCACCTAATACCATCAAAAGCTCTGGAACTACTACTTGCTCTTGATTGGTATGGAACGCTCTGGAATTTCTAGTTTCCATGGAATGCAATGGAATGCTCTGGAATTTCTAGTTCCCATGGTATGCGATAGAAGTGCACTGGAACTCCTAGTTGCCATGGAATGCCATAGAAACGCTCTGGAACTTCTAGTTGACATGGAATGAAATGGAACACTCTTGAACTTCGTGTTTTCATGGAATGCATTGCAAGGCTGCAGAAATTCTAGTTGCTATGGAATGCCATTGAAAGACATCACAAATAATAGTTGCTGATGAATGCCAGAGAAACCCTCTCACAATTCTAGCTGCCATGGAATGACATAGAAATGCTCTGGCACTACTAGTTGCCATGGAATGCCATGGGATGCTGAAGAAATTCTGGTTACCATTTAATGCCATAGAAACGCTCTGGGACTACAAGTTGCCACGGAACGCTATGAAAGACACTGGAACTTTTAGTTGCCATGGAATGCAATGGAAACTCTCTAAACCTTCTAGTTGCAACCTAATACCATAAAAAGCTATGTAACTACTACTTGCCATTGAATGGTACGGAACGGTCTGGAATTTCTAGTTGCCATGGAATCGAAAGGAACGCTTCGGAACTTCCAGTTGCCATGGTATGTGATATAAACACACTGGAACTCCTAGTTTCCATGGAATACCATAGAAACCCTGTGGAACTACTAGTTGCCATGGAATGCAATGGAACGCTCCAGAACTTCTAGTTGCCATGGAATGCCATGGAACGCTCTGGAAATCCTCGTTGCCATGGAGCGCCATAGAAACGCTCTGGAACTACAAATTGCCACGCAACGCTATGGAAGACACTGGAACTTCTAGTTGCCATGGAATGCCATGGGACCTTCGGACCTCCTCGTTGCAATCCAAATGTCATAGAAATGCTCTGGAAATACTAGTTGGCATGGAACGTCACGGAACGCTGAGGATCTTCTACTTGAAATGGAATGTCATGGAAACACATAGCAAATAATAGTTGCCATGTAATGCCTTAGAAACGCTCTGGAACTACAAGTTGCCATGGAACGATAAAGAAGACACTGGAACTAGTTGTTGCCATGGAATGCAATGGAAACTCTCTGGAACTTCTAGTTACAACCTAATACCATAAAAAGCTCGGGAACTACTGCTTGCCATTGAATGGTATGGAACGGTCCGGAATTTCTAGTTACCATGGAATCCAATGGAACACTCCAGAACTTCTCGTTGCCATGGTATGGATAAAAATGCACTGGAATTTTTAGTTGTCACAGAATGCCATAGAAACCCTGTTGAACTACTAGTTGGATGGAATGCAATGGAATGCTCCAGAACTTCTAGTTGCCATGAAATGCCATGTTATACTGCAGAACTTCTAGTTGCCATGGAATGCCATGGAAACACATGGGAAACAATAGTTGCCGATGAATGCCACAGAAACCCTCTCAAAATTCTAGGTGCCATGGAATGCCATGTAATGCTTTGGAACTCCTACTTACCATGGAATGCAATGGAACGATCCAGTACTTCTAATTCTAATGGAATGTCATGGAAACGCATCGCAAATAAGAGTTGCCATGGAATGCCATAGAAACGCTCTGGAACTACTAACTGTCATCAAATTCCATAGAAATGCTCTGGAACTACAAGTTGCCACGAAATGCTATGGAATTCTCTGTAAATTCTAGTTGCCATGGAATGCCATAGAAACACTCTGGAAATTCTAGTTGCCTCCTAACACCATTAAAAGCTCTGGAACTACTACTTGCCCTTGATTGGTATGGAACGCTGTGGAATTTCTAGTTGCCATGGAATGTAATGAAACACTACAGAACTTCTAGTTGCCATGGAATGCTGTCTTGGTTTTGAAAAGACAGGTGTCTGTGGAGGAAGGCAGGAGCCTCCCTTGAAATGGAAAGTGCAACCCCCTTCCCTCCAAATTATTATAATTTTGAAATTAACGGGCCTTCAGGCAAAGATATGGGGAATAGGAATAACAGTTCTTTACTAATATATATATATATAACACAAGGCAGGGAAAAACAAACAACCCACTGGTTTACACTGACAGAGTCAGGAATATAACCTGACACCCTGTTAGGGTGGCAGTAGCAGTCCGATAAGATGCTGTCTGCAGTCCTCCTGAAGTGATGGATGTAGTTCTGTGGAAGCAGCAATCAGGTAAAAGAGTCTGGTCTTCCTCCGAAGGTCCAGTGGTAGGTAGGTAGCTCTTGTCCTCTGGAACTCCAGTGGGGGGAAAAGCTCCTCTGGGAATCCAGTGGAAGAAAGGCTGCTAGGGTGTTCAAAATCTCCGTTTTTATTTGGCATGGACTGCTTGGCTCCCTCCCCCCCCTCCCCGGGCAGAGCATCTCACAATGGGATGGGGAGTCGTGAGGCAGTTCCTTGATGGGCCATTAACAGGAGATAGCCCAGGAGCGAGTTATCAATGGGTCAGGCGATAAGGCATTGTTGTGCCCAGTAACAGGAGATAGTAACAAGGGGGAGGCAGGGAGCACCGCCCCACCTGGTCTCAACAGCTCCTGAAGATGGTAATAGAATTTTTTTTTTTTTTCCTTTTGGCACATTTTACACTGTAACCCAAGACAAATGCGATCGAACACTCTGGAACTCCTGGTTGCCATGGAGTGCCATAGAAAATCTCCAGAACTACTAGTTGCCATGGAATGCATTGAACACACTGGAACTTCTACTTGCCAAGGAACCCTCTGGCATTTCTAGAAGCGCTGGAATGCCGTATAAACTCTCAGAACTACTAGTTGCCATGGAATGCCATGGAACGCTCTGGAGGTTCTTCTTGCCATGGAATGCCATAGAAACGCTCTGGAACTACTAGTCTCCATGGAAGGCTATGGAACGATCTGGAAATTCTAGTTGCCATGGAATGACATGTAACGCTGCGGAACTCATCGTTGCCATCAAAATGCCATAGAAATGGTCTGGAAACACTAGTTAGCATGGAATGCCACGGAACGCTGCTGATCTTCTAGTTGCCATGGAATGACATCGCAAATAATAGTTGCCGTTTAATGCCATAGAAACGCTCTGTAACTACTAGTTGCCATGGATTGCCATAGAAAGTCTCTGGAACTACTAGTTGCCATGGAATGCATGAAACACATCATAAATAATAGTTGCCGATGAATGCCACAGAAACCCTCTCAAAATTGTTGTTGCCATGGAATGCCATGTAATGCTTTGGAACTCCTACTTACCATAGAATGCAAAGGAATGGTCCAGAACTTCTAATTCTAATGGAATGTCATGGAAACACATCGCAAATAAGAGTTGCCATGGAATGCCATAGAAACGCTCTGGAACTACTAGTTTCCATGGAAAGATATGCAATGATCTGGAACTTTTATTTGCCATGGAATGCCATGAAACGCTGCGGAACTTTTCTTTGATATCAAAATGCCAAAGAAATGCTCTGGAAATACTAGTTAGCATGGAATGCTAAGGAACGCTGAGGATCTTCTAGTTCCTATGAAATGTCATGGAAACACATGGCAAATAATAGTTGCCATGGAATGCCGTAGAAACGCTCTGTAATTACTAGTTGCCATGGAATCCGTAGAAAGGCTCTGGAACTACTAGTTGCCACGAAACGCTGTGGAATTCTCTGCAAATTCTAGTTGCCATGGAATGCCATAGAAACTGCTTGGAACTACTAGTTGCCATGGAATGCCATGGAATGCTGCAGAAATTCTAGATGCAACGTAATGCCATGTAATGCCTTTTGAACTCCTACTTACCATGGAATGCAAAGGAATGATTCAGAACTTCTAATTCTAATGGAATGTCATGGAAACCCATCGCAAATAAGAGTTGCCATGGAATGCCATGAAACGCTGCGGAACTCCTCGTTGCCATCAAAATGCCATAGAAATGCTCTGGAAATACTAGTTGGCATGGAATGCCATGGAACGCTGCGGATCTTCTAGTTGCAATGGAATGTAATGGAAACACATCACAAATAATAGTTGCCATGTAATACATAGAAACGATCTGTAACTACTAGTTGCCATGGAAAGGCCTAGAAATTCTCTGGAACTACTAGTTGCCATAGAATGCCATGAAACACATTGCAAATATAGCTGCCGATGAATGCCACAGAAAAACTCTCAAAATTCTAGTTGCCATGGAATGCCATGTAATACTTTGGAACTCCTACTTACCATGGAATGCAATGGAACGATCCAGAACTTCTAATTCTAATGGAATGTCATGGAAACACATCGCAAATAAGAGTTGCCATGGAATGCCATAGAAACGCTCTGGAACTTCTAGTTGCCATGGAATGCCATGTAACGCTCTGGAAATCCTGGTTGCCATGGAGTGCTATAGAAATGCTCTGGAACTATTAGTTTCCATCCAATGCCATAGTAACGCTCTGGAATTACAAGTTGCCCTGAAACGCTATGGAATGCTCTGAACTTCTAGTTGCCATGGAATGCCATAGAAACTCTCTGGAACTTCTAGTTCTCTGGAAATTCTACTTCCCATGGAACTCCATGAAAGGCTGCGGAAATCCTCGTTGTGATCAAAATGCCCTAGAAATGGTCTGGAAACACTAGTTGGCATGGAATGTCAAGGAACTCTGCGGATCTTCTAGTTGCCATGGAATCTCATGGATACACATCGCAAATAAAAGTTGCCATGTAATGCCATAGAAATGCTCTGGAACTTCTAGTTACCAAGAAATGCCATGGAACGCTCTGGAGCTCCTGGTTGCCATCGAGTGCCATAGAAATGCTCTGGAACTACTAGTTGCCATGGAATGCTATGGAACACACTGGAACTTCTACTTGCCACGGAACCCTCTGGCATTTCTAGTAGCCATGGAATGCCATATAAACTGTCCAAAACTACTAGCTGCAATGCAATGACATAGAACGCCCTGGAACTTCTTGTTTCCATGGAAGCGTATGCAACGCTATGGAAATTTTAGTTGCCATGAATGCCATGAAATGCTGCGGAACTTTTCTTTGCCATCAAAATGCCATAGAAATGCTCTGGAAATACTAGTAAGCATGGAATGTCAAGGAACGCTGTGGATATTTTAGTTTCTATGGAGTGTCATTGAAATACATGGCAAATAATAGTTGCCATGTAATGCCGTAGAAACCCTCTGTAATTACTAGTTCCCATGGAATGCCATGGAAACCCTCTGGAACTACTAGTTGCAATGGAATGCAATGGAACGCTCCAGATCTTCTAGTTGATATGGAATGCCATGGAACGCTCTGGAACTTCTTGTTGCCACCTAATACCATCAAAAGCTCTGGAATTATTGCTTCCCCTTGATTCGTATGGAACGCTCTGGAATTTCTAGTTGCCATGGAATGCAATGGAACGCTCCGCAAATTCCAGTTCCCATAGTATGCGATAGAAATGCACTGGAACTCCTGGTTGCCATGGAATGCCATAGAAATGCTCTGGAAAACTAGTTGGCATGGAATGCCACGGAATGCTGCCGATCTTCTAGTTGCCATGGAATGTCATGGAAACACATCGCAAATAATAGTTGCCATGTAATGCCATAGAAACGGTCTGGAACTTCTTGTAGCCATGGAATGCCACGGAATGCTCTGGAACTCTTGGTGGCCATGGAATGCCATAGAAACGCTCTGGAACTACTAGTTGCCATGGAATGCTATGGAACACACTGGAACTTCTACTTGTCATGGAACCCTCTGGATTTTCTAATAGCCATGGAATGCCATATAAACTGTCTAGAACTACTAGTTTATATGGAATGCCATAGAAACGCTCCGGAACTAGTAGTTGCCATGGAGTGCAATGGAAAGCTCCAGAACTTCTAGTTGCCATGGAATGCCATGGAACGCTCCGGAACTTCTAGTTCCCATGGTATGCGATAAGAATGCACTGGAAATGCTAGTTGCCATGGAATGCCATAGAAACGCTCTGGAACTTCTAGTTGCCATGGAATCCTATGGAACGCTCTGGAACTCCTGGTTGCCATGGAGTGCCATAGAAATGCTCTGGAAATACTAGATGCCATCAAATGCAATAGAAACACTCTGGAACTATAAGTTGCCACGAAACGCTATGGAATGCTCTGGAATTTCTAGTTGCCATGGAATGCCATAGAAACTCTCTGGAACTTTAAGTTGCCACCTAATATTATCAAAAGCTCTGGAACCACTACTTGCCCTAGATTGGTATGGAACGCTCTGGAATTTGTAGTTGCCATGGAATGCAATGGAATGCTCCGGAAATTCTAGTTCCCATGGTATGCGATAGAAGTGCACTAGAACTCCTAGTTGCCATGGAATGCCATAGAAACGCTCTGGAACTACTAGTTTCCAAGGAAGGCGATGGAACGCTCTGGAAATTCTAGTTGCCATGGAATGACATGTAATGCTGCGGAACTCCTCATTGCCATGAAAATGCCATAGAAGTCGTCTGGAAGCACTAGTTGTCATGGAATGCCACAGAACGCTGCGGATCTTCTAGTTGCCATTGAATTTCATGGAAACACATCGCAAATGTCATGGAATGCCGTAGAAACGCTCTGGAACTTCTAGTTGCCATGGAATGCCATGGAATGCTCTGGAACACCTGGTTGCCATGGAGTGCCATAGAAACTCTCTGGAACTTCTAGTTGCCACCTAATACCATCAAAAGCTCTGGAACTACTACTTGCCCTGGATTGGTATGGAACGCTCTGGAATTCCTAGCTTCCATGGAATGCAATGGAACGTTCCGGAACTTCTAGTTCCCATGGTATGTGATAGAAGTGCACTGGAATTCCTAGTTGCCATGGAATGCCATAGAAACGCTCTGGAACTACTAGTTGCCATGGAATGCCATGGAATGCTCTGGAGCTCCTGGTTGCCATGGGGTGCCATAGTAACGCTCTGGAACTACTAGTTGCCATAAAATGCTATGGAACACAATGGAACTTCTAGTTGCCATGGAATGCCATAGAAACGCTCTGGAACTACTAGTTTCCATGGAAAGCTATGCAACCCTCTGGGAACTTTTAGTTGCCATGGAATGCCATGAAACACTGCGGAACTTTTCTTTGCCATCAAAATGCCATAGAAATGCTCTGGAAATACAGGTTAGCATGGAATGCCAAGGAACGCTGCGGATCTTCTAGTTGCTATGCAATGTCATGGAAACACATTGGAAATAATAATTGTCATGGAATGCCGTAGCAACGCTCTGTAATTACTAGTTGCCATGGAATGCTATGGAAAACACTGGAACTTCTACTTGCCATAGAACCCTCTGGCATTTCTAGTAGCCATGGAATGCCATATAAACTCTCTAGAACTAGTAGTTGCCATGGAATGCCATAGAAACTCTCTGGAAGTGTTCGTTTCCATGGAAGGCTATGCAACGCTCTGGAACTTCTAGTGGCCATGGAATGCCATGAAATGCTGCGGAACCCCTCGTAGCCATCAAAATGCCATAGAAATGGTCTGGAAACAGTAGTTGTCATGGAATGCCACAGAATGATGCGGATCTTCTAGTTGCCATGGAATGTCATGGAAACACATCGCAAATAATGGTTGCCATGGAATGCCGTAGAAACGATCTGGAAATTCTAGTTGCCACCTAATACCACCAAAAGGTCTGGAACTACTACTTGCCCTGGATTGGTATGGAACGCTCTGGAATTTCTACTTTCCATGGAATGCAATAGAACGCTCCGGAACTTCTAGTTGACATGGAATACTATGGAATGCACCGGTACTTCTAGTAGCTATGGAATGCTAAATAAAACCTCTGAACTACCAGTTGTAATGGAATGCCATAGAAACGCTCTGGAAATGCTAGTTGGCGTGGAATGCCACGGAACGCTGCGGATCTTCTAGTTGCCATGGAATATCATGGAAGCACATGGCAAAAAATAGTTGCTATGGAATGCCGTAAAAACGCTCTGTAATTACTAGTTACCATGCAATGTCATAGAAAGGCTCTGGAACTACTCGTTGCCATGGAATGCCATGAAGCACATCGAAAATAATAGTTGCCGATGAATGACACAGAAACGCTCTCAAAATTGTAGTTGCCATGGAATGACATGTAATCCTTTGGAACTCCTACTTACCATGGAATGCAATGGAACGATCCAGAACTTCTAAATCTAATGGAATGTCATGGAAGCACATCGCAAATAAGAGTTTCCATGGAATGCCATAGAAACGCTCTGGAACTACTAGTTGCCATGGAATGCCATGGAACGCTTCGGACCTTCTCGTTGCAATCCAAATGTCATAGAAATGCTCTGGAAATACTAATTGTCATGGAATGCTACCGAACGCTCAGGATCTTCTACTTGAAATGGAAGTCATGTAAACACATTGCAAATAATAGTTGCCATGTAATGCCTTAGAAACGCAATGGAAACTCTCTGGAACTTCCAGTTACAACCTAATACCATAAAAAGCTCTGGAACTACTGCTTGCCATTGAATGGTGTGGAATGGTCCGGAATTTCTAGTTACCATGGAATCCAATGGAACACTCCGGAACTTCTAGTTGCCATGGTATGGATAAAAATGCACTGGAACTTTTAGTTGCCACGGAATGCCATAGAAACCCTGTTGAACTACTAGTTGGATGGAATGCATTGGAACGCTCCGGAACTTCTCGTTGCCATGAAATGCCTTGTTATACTGCACATCTTCGAGTTGCCGTGGAATGCCATGGAAACACATGGAAAACAACAGTTGCCGATGAATGCCACAGAAACCTTCTCAAAATTCTAGGTGCCATGGAATGCCATGGAATGCTTTGAAACTCCTACTTACCATGGAATGCAATGGAACGATCCAGTACTTCTAATTCTCATGGAATGTCATGGAAACACATCGCAAATAAGAGTTGACATGGAATGCAATAGAAATACTCTGGAACTACTAACTCATCAAATTCCATAGAAACACTCTGGAACTTCTAGTTGCCACCTAACACCATTAAAAGCTCTGGAACTACTACTTGCCCTTGATTGCTATGGAACGCTGTGGAGTATCTAGTTGCCATGGAATGTAATGGAACGCTCCAGAACTTCTAGTTGCCATGGAATGCGATCGAACGCTCTGGAACTCCTGGTTGCCATGGAGTGCCATAGAAAATCTCCAGAACTACTAGATGCCATGGAATGCATGGAACACACTGGAACTTCTACTTGCCAAGGAACCACTTGGCATTTCTAGAAGCCATGGAATGCCGTATAAACTGTCAGAACTACTAGTTGCCATGGAATGCCATGGAACGTTCTGGAGGTTCTTTTTGCCACGGAATGAAATAGAAACGCTCTGGAACGGTTAGTCTCCATGGAAGGCTATGGAACGATCTGGAAGTACTAGTTGCCATGGAATCACATGTAACGCTGCGGAACTCATCGTTGCCATCAAAATGCCATAGAAATGGTCTGGAAACACTAGTTGGCATGGCATGCCACGGAACGCTGCGAATCTTCTAGTTGCTATGGAATGACATCGCAAATAATAGTTGCCGTTTAATGCCATAGAAACGCTCTGTAACTACTAGTTGCCATGGAATGCCATGGAACGCTCTGGAACTCCTCGTTGCCATGGAGGGCCATAGAAATGCTCTGGAAGTACTAGTTGCCATCAAATGCCATAGTAACGCTCTGGAACTACAAGTTGCCATGAAACGCTATGGAATGCTCTGGAACTTCTAGATGCCATGGAATGCCATAGAAACACTCTGGAACTTCTTGTTGCCACCTATTACCATAAAAATCTCTGGAACTAATACTTTCCCTTGATTGGTATGGAATGCTCTGGAATTTCTAGTTGCCAAGGAATGCAACGGAACGCTCTGGAAATTCTAGTTCCCATGGTATGCGGTAGAAATCCACTGGAACTCCTAGTTGCCATGGAATGCCATAGAAACGCTCTGGAACTACTATTTGCCATGGAATGCAATGGAATGCTCCAGAACTTCTAGTTGCCATGGAATTCCATGGAACGCACTGGAACTCCTGGTTGCCATGGCGTGCAAAAAACCGCTCTGGAACTACTAGTTGCCATGGAATGCAATGGAACACTCCAGAACTTCTAGTTGCCATGATATGCCATAGAAACTCTCTGGAACTACTAGTTGCCATGGAATGCCATAGAAACTCTCTGGAACTACTAGTTGCCTTGGAACGCAATGGAACGCTCCAGAACTTCTAGTTGCCATGATATGCCATAGAACACTGCAGAACTATGAGTTGCCATGGAATGCCACGGAAACACATCGGTAACAATAGTTGCCAATGAATACCACAGAAACCCTTTCAAAATTCTAGTTGACATAGAATGCCATGTAATGCTTTGGAACACCTACTTACCATGGAATGCAATGGAATGATCCAGAACTACTAATTGTAACGGAATTCAATGGAAACTCATCGCAAATAGTAGTTGCCATGAAATGCCATAGAAATGCTCTGGAACTTCTAGTTGCCATGGAATGCCATGAAATGCTGCAGAAGTTCTAGTTGCCATCGAATGCCATAGAAACGCTCTGGAACTACAAGTTGCCACGGAACGCTATGGAAGACACTGGAACTTCTAGTTGCCTTGGAATCCAATGGAACGCTTTGGAACTTGTAGTTGCCATGGAATGCCATAGAAACTCTCTGGAACTTCTATTTTCCACCTAATCTGGTGTCCTTTGACCTTGGGATTTACTGCCTCGCTGAGACCCTAGTGCGTCTGATAGCTTTCCTTCTCTCCTTTTTGACTTGGTTCACAGCTGAGCTACCAAGGCGTGGTGTTTGATGGCCTGGAGACCCTCTTTTCCTGCAACATGGCATCTGCTCTCCTCTGCCTGCTCAAAGCTGTGAGAAATCGGCCGTGTATCTATTTTGTGAACCTGTTCCAGGATTATGCTTCTCTGAAAGCCAGGGAGACAGCTGCAAAAGAGCAGGAAGGTGAGCGCTGTGGACAGCTGGCCAGCAGCCAGTTACTGAGCCACAGCAGCTTGCACTTGTGCCCAAGCTTTAATGTTAGAGACTAAGGCAAGGCTTACAGCCTCAGCTCTGCTGTATTTTAAGCAGCTGGGAGCTGAGTGCTGGCTATACTGAGGCAGAAGGAGGAAGGATTAATAAAAACATTTCCTACAAGCTCTGTTGGTAGCCCAGATACACACAGATAATGTTGAAGGCTTGAGAGAAGAAGAGGTCTGTAAGCCTTCCATGGGTGACTCCCCAGGATAGTGTCCCCAAAGGGTTTCCCTGCTCCAGAGACCTTGGTGGAGCTCAGAGGGTTGACAGAGCAGAGGCCAAAAGTGTCCGTTATAGGCAGCACAAAGATGGCCAGTTCCACCTCCCTGGTTCCCAACAGAGGAAAGACCTTCCTCTGGTGAGATGAGAACATCTTCTCTCCATTTTAGCGGTGAGCCCTCTGACTTAGACGCTGCCTGCAAGGAGCTCTTCTCTGTGCTCGACTTTCCGCTGCACTTATGAGTGTCTCTAAGTTAATGATGTTGATTCTCATCATCGTCATCCCCCCGTCACCAAACCAGAGGGGTTGTGGTGTGGGTTGGTGTGAGGCGTAGCTGTGCTGCCTTGGTTCAGATACCAGTCCTGCCATAGATGAAGCCCTTGCAGTGCTGGTCTCCCAGGGTTCTCCTTACTGAGTGACACCAGCCATAAAAGCGAGCGTCTCTGGGGCTCACCTTCAGCTCCAGCAGCAGGTGAGCCTAGGAGAAGCTCTGATCCAGCAAAGCAGCCGTGTTCAGGAGGATGGGTAGGATAAGGGTAAGCCTGTATTAATCCCCACCTAAAACTCGGGGAGGGACTTGCTTAAAGCAAGCATTTCAGCACTTGCAGTGCCAGCTGAAGCTTGTTTCCCTGGGAGGGTATCACTAGGACTGCTTCAGATTGTGATTTCCAGGACAGGCAGCACAAGTCACAGCTGGGTTGCAGCAGGAAATCTGGTGGTTCAGACCAGAGGAGGGGAGTTACTGCATCCTTTGCTTTCCAATGGATATGGTTATTCTCACTAAGGAGTGGGCTATGCCCGGGGGAAGGGCTGGATAAGCCAAGTAAGTGTTGGTGCAGGAATAAGTAAGTGCAAGTGATTTGTGAGCTGGTTTACACTGGGAAATCTAGAGGGCTTCAGGCATCAGTGCGGAATGACGGTGGATCAGCCTTCAGCAGTGTGCTGGAGGTGTCCAGGTGGACCTTCCTGAGAAGCAGCACAATTTGGACCTTAGGACAGCAAAGCCTAGATTTGGCTGGCCCTGGAGGTCCCCTCCCACCTTTCCTCACTTTGGATGTTCCCAGCCTCCCCAGGTTGAGGGAAGTCCGTGGAGATGATCTAATGGTTCTGTCAATGGCCTCAGGGTCGATGGATGAAGTGCAGAACCAGCTGGGGTTACAGCGAGCCCAGATTTCTGGTGGTGACTCTCAGGGTTGTTTTCTGTTTGTCGTTCTGAAGGGAGCTGGAGCAGCTGGCTCGAGAACTTGAGGAAAAGACCGACAGGAGCTAGAACGCTTGAAGGAGGAAGAAGAGCTGAAGCAGAAGTCTAGGCGGGGGATGAGAGAGCTTGGAAAAGACAAAGATAAAGCTTCAGGGAAGAAAAGCCGGCCTGGAGTCAGGCAGGTAGGTGGCTGTGTTTATAGATGAGTAAAAGCCCTGGGGACCTTCTAGCTGAGCTGTGCCATTCCCGGGAAGCCAGCAGCCACAAGCAGTGCTGGGGACGAGTACCTGGCCCTGAGGAACATGTGGGGCTGTACTGGGAAACAACAGCTGGTGCTTGAACACGCTGCTGCTTCACCCAGGGTGTTTTCCCATGGCTTTGTTGGTAGAGCTGCTCTTCTAGGATCATGCTGCCTTTGAGTCATGGCTTCGCGTAACTCCATCCATTCACTGTGAAGCTCTAGATAGTTTTAGGCCAGCATTTCTGCCCACTCTGCATGTGACTTACACCTCTGAGACACGATCAGTCTGGGATGTGGTGTCTTTTCCTCCAGGTCTGGCAGGAGATCCCACCAGGCCTTAGGTGTTTGTTAGCAGCCAGACTTCCCAAAGTGTCAGGGATGCTCAGCACCCCAGAAACGAGTCCAGAGGGACTGCATAGGAGTAGGGATGTGTCTTAAGTTCCCTGTTTGGGTTGGGAAGCTGTTCTGTTTCTCAGCAGGTTTGCAGGACTCCTCATCAGCCTGATGCTGGAGGGTTTGGTTTCGGTTGAGCTAAACTGGGTACCAGCTGCGTTCTGAATTGGGATTTGTAGAGAACCTAGCACAGATCCTGGATGAGGCTTGGGGTGCTATTGCAAAGCTCATCACTGTCCTACTGCAGCTACCCCATGGCGTTCCCCAGGGGTCAGCACTGGGTCCAGTCTTATTCAACATATTCATCAACGCCCTGGCTGAAGGGACACAGTGCACCCTCAGCCAGTTTGCTGACGATACGAACTGGGAGGAGTGGCTGACACGCCAGAGGACTGTGTTGCTGTTCAGCAAGACCTGGACAGGCTGGAGAGCTGGGCAGAGAGGAGCCTCGGCAGGTTCAACAAGGGCAAGCGTAGGGTTCTGCACTTGGGGAGGAATAACCCCCTGCACCAGTAGAGGCTGGGGGTCGACCTGCTGGAGGGCAGCTCTGTGGAGAAGACCTGGGAGCTGTAGACAAGAAGTTGGCCATGAGCCAGCCATGTGCCCTTGTGGGTGCATTAAGAGGAGTGTGGCCAGCAGGTCGAGGGAGGGTCTCTTGCCCCTCTACTCTGCCCTGGTGAGGCCACATCTGGAGTGCTATGTCCAGTTCCGGGGCACCCAGTTGAAGAGGCACTACTGGAGAGAGTCCAGCAGAGGGCTACTAAGATGCTTAGGGGGCTGAGAGACCTGGGGCTCTTTAGCCTGCAGAAGACTGAGAGGGGAGCTTATCAACGCTTATAGATACCTAAAGGGCGGGTGTCAAGAGGATGGGGCCAGGCTCTTGTCAGTGGTGCCCAGTGACGGGACAAGGGGCAATGGGCAGAAACTGGAGCACTGGAAGTTCCGCTTGAACATGAGGAAAAATGTCTTTACTCTGAGGGTGGCAGAGCCCTGGAACAGGCTGCCCAGGGGGCTTGTGGAGTCTCCTTCCCTGGAGATATTGAAAACCCACCTGGACACGGTCCTGTGCAACCTGCTCTGGGTGAACTTGCTTTAGCAGGGGGTTGGACTAGATGATCTCCAGAGGGCCCTTTCAACCCCTTCCACTCTGTGATTCTATGATTTGTGTCAGTGCTTTGAAATACTCACTGCTTTTTTCCTACTCCTCCTGCCCAGAATGTGAACACATCCGCCAGCAGCACCAGGGTGTCCACTAGCAACCGTCTGGATGCCACCAAGGGGGTAGACAGGAAGGGATCTGTAAAGGAGGATGCAGACTCTGCAGGTGACAAGGAAGATACGAAAAAGCAGAGCAAGGTTCTCCTGACAGAGGCCTGCCCAGCAGAGGTTGTGCAACTCTCAGACCCAGAACAGGGGGAAACCAAAGACGAGGCTCAGAGTGACAGTGAGAAGAACTTGACCCTGAGGTTTGAGATGTATGAGGCATCGCAGAAGGATGTCACGCGCATTTTGTCATCCTGGGACAGGGTTCAGGGTATCCTGCTGTCCCCTCTGAGTCGAGAGGAAGTGCGGCACCAAGCAGAAGACCAGAGCCAGCGTTTATCCCGCCACAGGAACTGGAAGAACAGAGAGAAGGAGCAGCTGGAGAAGGAGCGGCTGAAGAAACTCAAGGCTCTTGAGGACACCAAGTTATCTCCACTGGAAGGGGAAGGTGCATCAGGGTCAGCCAGAGGCCAGGGTGTTGGAGTGCCCTGCTTGGACATCCAGGTGCTGAGCTCAGCAGATGTCACTAAGAGGATCTTGGAGAGCGGCAAGCTGCCGGCAGCAGAGCAGGTAAAGCCCCGTGAGGCTCAGATGCTGAGCCTTCCATGGTCTGGGCCCTTGTGCATTGTGTCCCACCAGGTGACAATGGCACAGAGCCTTGTCCAGGCCACTGGTGATGTTCCACGACAGCTCCACAGCAGTCACGTGGCTGGGGAGGTTCTCACCGTCCCTCAGATGGGTGGAAAGAGGGAGTGCTCTCTATTCAAGCACCCTGTCTGTTCAGAGAGTTTCCCAGTCTGTAAACCATTAAAGATGGTCCCAGGGCAGGGAAGCTCATGGTCACGGTTTCCTTCAGCTGAGTCACTCAGAGGAGAGATTTCTCTCTGTAGGTCCTGGCACTGCTCTGGAGCCTGCCCACCCCTCTGGGCAAAAAAAAAAGCACCGCGCTCCATAGAAATAAAAAAAAACCATGGCCAAAAGTTTAGTGTCTTTAAGGAAGTGTGAGGATGAAGGTGGTGGAAGTATGTATAAAAAGGGTTTTCTCTTATGCTTTTAGATCCTGGATGACCTGGGACTGGGTCCCTCAGGGCCTCCCACTCCACCTACCACTTTTTACTCTGTGATCCACTACCCGGAGAAGCGGATGGCCCCTGCAGCCAGAGAAGCCCTCAAGCACTTCATCTTCGTTGTGCCCAGAGGTGTCCCTGCGGAAGAAGAAAGGAAGGGTCCAGAAAGTCTCGTGGATGCCCCCACTGTGCCCACAGTGAAGGTGCCAGGGCGGGGGCCAGGCTGGATGGGGGGCAGGTGGGATGGAAAAGGATCACTGTGGAAGGGCAGTGAAGACATGATGGGGCCCCATGTCTGCAGGCAACCCTTCTGTCTATCCAAAAGAGACAGGGCAGTTCTGTAAGATGAGAGAAAAAAAAACCAACACATAAACCCCCCAACTTCCCTTGAGGAGAGGGTGCTGGGCAAGGAGGGGTCCTGGGCAGGGAGAGGTGTCGTAGGCAAAACAAAGTCTGATAAGGAAGATCAAGTCCACAGGCAGATGTGGTGGGGTATTTAGTCTCTCTCCTGTTGAACCAAGCTGCAGCTTTCTTTCCAGGGTGGGGATGTCTCGGGGCAGGTCTCACCTCTCTCCCTTTTCTCTCTCCCTCGATGCAAAGATGCTGGAGGAGCAGGTCACCCCAACCAGGGGCCGATGGAGGAAGCAGAAAGCCGCGGGCAGCCGGGAGGCTGCGAGGGAGAAGCAGAGCTCTGGCCAGGGCAGGAGAGGTCTCCAGGGGCCAGACACAGGAGCACCCACACCTTCCCCTGAGGCACACCAAAGCAGTGTGGACACGCTCCCATCCCTGGGGAGGTCCGTCAGGTGAGCTGTGAGGGAGGAGGTGATCCCTCTGCTTTACGGCCATCTTGCCAAGTGAAGTCCAATGTCCCCAGCTTTGCAGGGACCCTCTGCTGGTCCCTCCATGGGAGGGCCAGTCCATGACCCTCCTCCTGGCTCATTTGCTGGTTAGCAATGTCTGAAGCCTCCTTTCTAATTGCCAGGCTGAGCAGCTGCCGGTGGATAGTGCCTGCCCGTGGCGAGGTGGAACTGACGGTCCACTTCAGCTCCGCGGTGACGGGCCAGTTTGATCGGAGCCTGCATTTTGAGATCTTGGGGACAAGGCGCCTGTACCAGCTGCACTGCAGGGGCACCTGCCTGTATCCCACCATCAGCCAGGACCCGCGGTAAAGCTGGCCTGAGGGAGCCTCCCACGCTGCTCCCCCCTGAACTCAGAGCCAGGGCTGCCCCTTGTACCCCAGTGACCTTCTGGCTTGGGCAGAGCGCGCTGCCTGAGCCGCCCAGCATCTCTTCCCATGCTTGGAGCTGGGAACCGGTGTTGGTACCTCAGCCATCCATAAGAGTTATGGCTTTCTGACCAGGTTTTCTACTTAGAGCATCTCACGACTCCTCATTCCTCATTTTCTCTGCCCAGGCTGGTGTTTCCTTGCTGGAGGAAGAGCAAGGCAGATGATGACATCGTCTTCAAGCAGTATGTCATGAACACGGGCGTCTTCCACTTTGGACCACTGCTGTGTGGGGAGTCAAGAGACCGGTACGTGCTTCCTGCACTGAGTGAGCATGCTGATGCGCTGCCTGCCCAGAGTGAGACGTTGGGATGGGCTCTCCAGAGCCTTGTGCTTTCGTGGACACGCTTGGAGACACGCTGCCCTGGTGGCACAATTCAGGGCGGGCCCAGGCACAGACCTGGGAGATACATGGGGCTGAAGGACCATGGATGTGTGAACTTGAGCAGATAGCAGGCACATGAGTCTTGGACGACCCGGGGAGAGATGGAGCTGATCTTGCTGCCTGGTGGGTGCTTTGGTGGCCACAGCCACATGCTGCTTCTGGCCTGAAGGTGACTTGGGGCAACTTGTGTCCCACTCCACCACGTCTCATCTTCACCACCTCTCAGCTTCACCACCTGTGAAATGAATTTTGTGGGGCTTCTTTAAAGTGCTTTGAGCTCTAGGGGTAGACTGAATTATTCTGCTGATGGCTTTGTAAGCCACTCGTTAATCTGTAATATTAGTAAGACTTTGTGATTTGACCTGCCAATATGAGTGTGGGCAAGGGGGAAACCTGCAGAGGAATGAAAAAGGGGAATTACATTTTCCTGATCCTTGCTGCTGGACAAAACCTGCCTTAAAAAAATTGTCACAGTAGCTGCTGGCATATTTCTGGGTTTAGCATCACTTTTGGGGTTTTTTTATTATTACAAATGAAGTTCTTGTCTTCCTGGGAGCTCTGGAGAACTAGTGGTATCTTGACAATCCAAGGAGATTTAATCAAAGCAGTTTAAAAACCAAAGGAGGCTCTTTAGCCAGGATGATGAATGGTCTAGGGTTTCTGTTTGGTTTTTTAGCCCTTTAACTCCAAATTCTGTTCCACACCAGAGAGCAGGGACGTTTGTTAAATTTAGCATTCCTCTTGGGAATGAATCCCTTCCGTTTCCTTCCCTCAGACTTTGAGCTAATCCATGAAATACGAGGCAGTCTCATGACTTTTGAAAGAGAGAAGCTTAGCTATTTTTGAAACCTCTTTTCAAAAGCCTTTCTTTATACCCTGCAGGGAAGGAAACCCAACAAAGGTGGGGGAAGAACCCATGTGCTTGGCGTACTTTTATTTTTCCAGGCGCCTTTGAATTTGTATTTTGGAAAACGCTCTTTAAGGGGCCTGTGCATCGTCACGCTCCTGGGATGGAGGCACCAAGTATAGGGGCGGGCATCAAAGTGACATCGGGATGAAGACACGTACCACGGAACGTGCCCCTGCAAGGGATCCTTTTTCTTAGCCTGCTTGTTAGATCGTGGCCTTCCAGCGCAGCCTCCTGCTGCCTGGACACGGTGCTTTCCTCGATGTGTGATAAAGGCAACGGTCTCCTCTGCAGCCTTTTCCCCTTTCGTGGACAGGTACAAGGCGCTGCAATCTCCCAGCAACTGCGAGAAGCTGACCATCCTCAACGTCACCCCCTTCGAAGCAGCAGTGCGTTTCTTCTTTGAGCGGGATCGCAAAGCGGGCATGTTCCTTTCAGACCCCCCCAGCATGAGGCTGAAACCTAACGAGCAGCAGGTAGGAGATGGGCAGGTAGGGCCGGCACCAGCAGAAGTGCCCAGGAGCCGTTCTCCCTGCTCACCGAATGCTCTTCTGGTGTTTGTTTTGCGGGGACGGGGCTAGCAGCTGAGTGTTTGGGCGTACCCCACTTCGGCCGGCCTCGTGGAAGACAACCTCATCTGCTGCGTTCAGGAGAACCCCAAGCCAGTGGTCTTCCACCTGTGCTGCCAGGGGGTGCAGGCGGAGCTGGGGGTCAGCCCAAGCAGGTGCATTTCAACAAGCTGCTTCTGCACAGGTCAGTCATCCCGTGGTCCCTCTGCTGGGGACAAGATTTGTCAGCAAGCTCCTCCTCAGCGGCCGCTCAGGTTGGGGGTTGGGCTAGCACCTCTCTTTCTCCCAGTGGTTCCCAGTCTCTTGCTCACCATTCCTTGCTGGCTTGGATATCCCGTGACAGCCACCAGCTCTGTAGCCCCCCAGCGATCCTGTGTGATGAGCATCCCGATGCATTTGCATCTTGTCTGCTGGCTCAGAGAGCAATCCAGTTGCTCCTCCTTATCTCCCGTCTGTCGGATACACTTCTAACACCAAGCTCTCCCCCAAGGACCTCACCTCTCAGGCCTGTGGCAAAGAGAAAACATTTAACTGCAGTTTCAGATGTGTGGATAGGGCTGCTTTGAGTTGCATTCGGTTTCAAGGCTAGCATGACCGTCACATGACTGGTGCTGCCTGTCTTTGTGTCTCTGCAGGAGGGACAGCAAGACCCTGGTCTTGAGAAACAGCATCCCACTGCCCGTGGCCTGGCGGCTCAGTGGGCTGGAAAACCTTGGTGAGGACTTCTCTGTGTCACAAGACAAGGGCACTGTTGGTCCCTGCACAGAGTTTGTGGTGTATCTGTATTTCAAGGCCACAAAGGCTCTCAGCGTTAAGAAAATGATCCAACTAGAGGTGAGGGGGACTGTGCCCTCCCTGGCAGAGCAGGGCAGTGACCAGCCCTGTGCTCTTAGGGATGGAGTCTGTGCTTGAAAGTTACCCTGCAAAGATGGCAAAAGGATGAGCCTTCATGAGATTCCTTTCTACTCCCGTTGCCAGGGGGTCCAGGCCGTAGCAGCAGGGGACTCACTGAAGGGTAAAGTTTTGGAAACTCAGTGACAACTCAGGTGCTCCTATAGCTGAGCTTCATGGGGCAAGTATGCTGTGGAGTCAGGAAGAGGTGTACCTGACGGCCACAAGGGTGCTCTGTCCCCAGCTGCTGCTGCCTCTGGGTTCGCCAGAACACACAGCGCATCCCTGAGCATCCACGTCACCCCAGATGACCAGGTGCAGCCTCTGCGGGGCTTACCCTGTGTTATGAGGCTGCGTCCCGAGCCTGTACTACAAGCGCCTTGCTGCTGTGCGTGGTTGAATTGGTTGTCCAGACTTGGGCGTGCTCCCTGCACCCATCCTGGGGTCCATCTGGGGCTCTTAACACAGAGCAGCAAACTCTCACCCTGGGGTTTGGTTCGCTGTGGTTCAGGGGCTGCCTTTCAGTGGGGATGCTGGGTGATTAAGAGGAGAGGGGTGGTTGTCAATGCCACCTGCTCTGGGACACCTTGCCCTTCTTGTGGTCGTTTTGACATCGCTGTGCCTCCCAGGGTGCTTTGGCAGCAGGTTCCCCGCTGTAGGAGTGCGGAGTTGGGCTGACAGTGTTTCTTACTGCAGCAGAATCGCACTGGGTCAGCCTGTGAGATGAACAGGTTAGGAAAGCCTGGGAGTCCGCAAATGCTTGTGAAGCGGGGGAGGCCATGGTGGAAGCAGCCAGCGGAGACAAGGACTTGTATGTGGTCTACCAAAAGTATTTAGGAGAATGGTCTAAGCAGTGTTTGTTTCTTGCTGCCTTCAGGTTTCAGATGCAGAAAACGTCCTGGGGTTTGTTCAGGTTGAAAATATCCAGATCGTTGCGGAGGCTTATGATGTTGCTCTGAGCATCGACATTCCTCAAGGTCAGTGGATGCCTCCAAAACGAATTGCTCTGGCAGGTGGGCAGCCAAAGTGCTTGGGACGGGACGGGATGGCATGCAAGGGTGGCACGGATACATAAAGCACATATCCTGCAAGCTGCAGGGAGTAAAGCACTGTCAGGGCACAGCCAGCCCTGCATCTGTCACCTCTGAAGTGTGGAACTTCCTGTGCAGATTTATTTGGGGGCTTTGAAACAACAGTGATGTCAACCAGCAGTTGGCAGCTCCTGAAGGCTCAGCATGGCAATAAAGTTGTTGGATCTGTGCTTGGAAGCAAGGAGATGGAAGCCGAGCTCCTCAGCTGCTAAACCCTGCAGATATTCTCCAAGTAAGGAGAGAAGGGGCAGCAAAGTAGCCAGAGAAAACTTCCGAGAACGGAAACTTGCTGAGAAGGGTTTTGTGCTGCCTGAGATCTCCAAATATGTATCTTGTCACTCGGTGTAGTCTGCAGCAGCTCACAAATATTCACCATTTCTTACCTCGCTCTGTGGGTTTTCTGCAGGTACAGGTGGCGGGGTGGAGTTTGGAGTCGTTAAGGTCCTGGATGATGTGAAGCAAGTGCTGACTCTGAAGAACAAAGGGAAGTACGACATTGCATACAGGTGGGTCCAGCTGCCTGGTCTGTTGAACGCTTGGTGCCACCATCTGCCCAGGCCTGCATTCTCCTTCTGTCCACGGCTGGAAGCTGTTCCTGTGCTGGCTGCCTCATGGTCTGGGTAAACACAAAACCTGGGCTCTCGAACCTCAGATGTTTTGATAGAGAATCCAGCCGCACACCAGCATTTCTTCGCAACTCAGCGGGAACCAGGAGGAGAGACTCTGACATTTAAGCCCCTCACTGCTGAGATTCATTGCCTTTCTTTGAGGGTCAGATCATGTCTCTTTATGAGACTCTTTAAAGGAGGGAATGAAAAAATTTAGTGTCCAGGTTAGCTTGCAACACTCGGGATTGTCCGCACTCTGTGTCAAGATGTGGGATTCCCCAAGCAGAGCTGGACTCTTTCTCTTTTTATTTTTTCTGATGGTCCTGTGCAAAGTGCTGGCTGTGCTGGTGCCACCTGTACTTTTAACTGCAGACGTCTTCGTTCCTTCCCTTTCTTCCCAGTTTCGGGCTGGAAACTGCAGATACCAACATACCCGACTTGGCATCGCACTTCACTATCCAGCCGCGGAAGGGCGTGCTGACTGCCTCCGGGCGCCCTGTGCAGGTCCAGCTGCTCTTCTAGCCCAAGATGGAAATGAATGTTGAGGACAAACCCATCCTGCACTGCCAGGTGAGCTGTCTGGGCCAGGCGGTGTCAGCACACCATGGCTTGGGAGTGTAAGCAGGGCATTTCTTCTGGAAGGAAGGCTCTAGCTGGGCAATCCTCTCTCATACATATACAAGGTCTTTCAGAAACCATTTGTGACACTTCCTAAGTGGAGCTGAAAATCTGGCTCTGGGGGAGGCTGGTGGGGACTTGGGGTGGCATCGGTGGACAGAGAGAGAGGCTGGCCTCTGTCCTATTGACCAACCCCTCCTCCGGTTGCAGGTGGTTGAGCCCAGCCTCTGTGAAGGAGGCGAGACCATCGCCGTCATCCCAGTGAGGGTGTCAGCGAAAGCTGTGTTCAGCAAGTACAGCATTTACCCTGCCTCGCTCATCAGCTTCGGTGCCATGACGCACGGTACCAGGAAAACCTGCACCTTCACTCTGGAGAACAAAGGCATCCTGGACTTCAAATTCTTTATCTACAAAGCAGACCAGGATGCAGCTCTGTTGCCAAGGAAAAGGTGAGAGAAGACCTGCACCATCCTTCCTGCCTGAGATGGCACCACAGCACGGCTGGTGTGTGACAGGCAGCCAGGACACCTGGGTGGTTGTCCATTGGCATCACTGGCTTGTGAACAGGGAGCAGAAAAATGCCTCTGTATCCCCATGTGTAGGACAAAGCCGGTGATACAGCCGGTCTGTCAATAAGCTACAGCCATAGGTTGATGCAGGCAGCCCTCTGGAAGAAGGAGGACTTTCCTCCATGGGGAGGAAGGCCAGCTTTGGGCTTGGAGAAAGGCAGGGGAGCTCAGCAGGACGGATGTTTCTGCTTTCTCCTCTCAGTTCACATCAGATGACAACTGCCCAGTCCCACGAGAGCGAAAACGTAAAGGAAATGACTCCCTCAGTCAAGCAAGGCAAGCCGTCGCTGCGGAAGGACGCAAACCCCTTCATGCAGGTAGGTGGCTCCAGCTCCCCAACACATGCTGCTGCAGGTGGTGTGGGAGGATGCCGCTGTGCCCAGGATCACCACGGGATGGGATGTGGTCTTGCGCGACGGAGGTCCATCATCTCCCAGCAGAGGCAGGAGCTGCTCAGTCCCACTGACAGTGCCACGCTTTGGCTCAGACCTGGAGTTGTGGGGTCAAGAGAGGGGAGCAGGTCCTGTGTTTGGTAGCTGCTAACCCAAATAGGTCTGTGGGTACCACAGATGCAGAACATCCCTGTTTGAACTCCCAGTCTGTAGATGTCAGATGATCTTGCTTGTTCTTCTTCCCAGCCCCCTTTATCTTCTTCCATCATTTCTCACAGTTATTTCTGCTCTCCTGTTTAACCCGTGGAGGTTTAAGGATCCCAGCTACCACCTTCAGCCTTTCCACGCAAACTCCTTTCTCTGTGCCACTCGGGACAAGCCTACACCTCCTGCCAGCTTGTTCATGTCATCTTGGGGCTGCCTCTGGGCTGGGGAGTCATCCCTCCCTGCCCCGGGGCCAGTGGCACCATTCTAGGAAGAAACCAGCTTTTCCTACGTGCTTTGCTACAGCCTCGTTACCTTTGAAGACGGCGCTTCTTACCTCTGCTACCCCAATGCAGCCTCTCAGCCCAGCCAAATCACACTGCAGGGAGAAAACCTTCACCGTACAGAGATGGGCACGCTACAGGAACACGTTACTCTCAAAGAACGGGTGCGGAGACGGGAGTTGGAGAATCCACAAAAGACTCAATATGAGTTCTATCAGGAAACTCCTTTTATTGTGCAGATGCACTTTCTTATATAGCATAATTTTCCAAAGTCATCACGACTTGCAGTTTTTCATAAACTCCAATTGTGCTATACATACATCAGTCATCTGCTTCTACCTATCACTTTACTATCAATACTAATGCGTTCCGCCTCATACGGATGTTAGCTTCTAATCCTTCTATTCTGACCCTCAAGGCCGAAGCGTCCTTGAGGCCTACTATATTAGTTTAGACAAACTGTTCAACAGAGTTTTCCCTGTGCAGGCCCTCTAGCATTCCATGCCTGTTTTCAGCGAGCTACGCTCCCACAATTCCCCCTTTTTCGTTTTGCACAAATAAAACTCTGTGAATGAGACTCGATATGCCTTTCTGCAGCAAATTCCGTACGAAGCCTAACCCTAGCAATAGCAATATAATTATAATAAGCCATCGTATGCTTTCTTTGATTAAGCCTAGTAACCAAGGGGAGAGATTTCCAAAGATGTTTGCAGCCATAAGTCGAACAAATTCGTATCCTTCTGAGTCTTTTGGCTGTGCTCCTTCAGCCACAGCAACTGCTGATGAATCGATTCTCCATGATCGCTCAGGTTGAAGCAACACATCCCTTGGACATCTTCACACCCATGATCTTGTGCTAGAAGCAAGAAATCAATAGCCGCACAGTTCTGCAAGACCGCATGTCTTCAGCTATTTTAATCTAATAGCGTCTGTTCTAGGATTTGCGTAGTTACATTCAACTGCTTTTCTGACCAGCAAGCTAATTTCTCTATTTGCTTGCCTCCTTTTTTTTTTTTTTTTTTTTTTTTTTTTGTGTGTGTGTGTGAAAAGAGGCAAAGTGTGGTTAACACTGCGTCTCACTCACGCATTCAAATATTGGTAACCAATTTTACACTATCACACAAGGAGCTCCTTTACACCATTCACACAAAAGATACAAGAAGACACCTGTAAACATGATTACTACAATAGCAACCACAGCACCAAGCAGACTAACCCCATTCACGTAGTTAAATATCAGTGCGAATGGTGAAAATACACATTGACGTCGATGCCGATCGGTGCACAGTGTGAACGTTTAGCGAACTACAAAAAACAGACCAAAAAGAATACCTTTTTCCGTAGATGGACCGTGTCTGGCCCCTGCAGCGAGCCAGATAAATCAGGGAGTCCCTCCAAGAAAGGGTCCCGGGGCGCGCCTAGGGAGTCCCGGTCCTCATTGGCTCCTGCAGCCGGACAGAGATTGTCGCATCTGGGTTGTCAACTGAATCTGACAAAACTCAATAACAACTATGTGTTATCAAGCAGGTATTCTCCATTCTCCATTGCACTTCAAGAAATCTGTCAAAGGCTTTTATATCTTTTATGCAGATCCCCCTTTTTCGTTTTTTTTTTTGTTTGGTTGGTTTTTTTTTTTTTAGATTATTTTTACAAGGAACTTGAGAACTCTTTCATAATGAATACTGCTTTTCAAATTACACAACTTTATAGGCAACCTGTAAATGAATCCTGAATTTCTTTGCCTGCTTTAGATAAAATGTCTCATATTTTACAGTCAGCTAACATCATGGATAAAAATAGCATTATGAAGCTTTCTTTTTGACCAGACACATACAGATCATAAGACAGTTTAAAAAATAGTTTTAAAACAAGGACCTGCTTTGACCCTATTGCAATGACTGAAAAATTAAGCACTTTTTAAACCTGCCTGGCAAGCACAAACGTACAGCGCGATTAGAATTTGGTACGCTGTGTAACTGCGGAAGTTTGATTTACAGAGGGACTGAAATGAGTTTACCTTGGCTCATAAGGTGACCCATTGTCCTGCAATTGAAGCATCTCTTTTGCTTGCCTCTCTCCTTTCTATCTATGAGGGGTTGAACAGCACTGTATACAGCAGCAGCAAGTAAGGACGCGGTACCATCGGTGCGTTCTGTAACTTCAAGCATATCAGCTACTTGTGCATCTCTGGGTAGGGTACTTAAAGCTTTTTTTGTTATATCATTAGCATTCTCAAAGGCAAACACTTTAAAAACCTTTTCCTTCATTCCCTCATCCAAATCTGGATAACTTCTAATAACCTGATCTAAACGATCAATAAAAGAAGGAAAACTTTCTTGTGGACCCTGCTTAATATTGGCAAAGGAATATACCTTTCCTGGTTCCCTGGTTGAAATTATTGCTTGGTAAGCTGTGACAATTGTAATACCTCTCCCATAAAACCGTGTTGTAAAGCAGCGCTCGCAAAAGGACTTTGGCCTGTTAGCATTTGTGCTTGTACCCCATACAATGGATCCCCTTGCTGCCTTGGTCGTGCAGCCTCCTAGTCACAGAGTTGTTGCCAGGCCTTGGAGAACATAAGCTGCTGAGAAGGGGACAAAAGAATGTTAGCAATCTGTTGTGAATCAAGTGGCAACAAAACACCTGCTGTAAAAATAGATTGTAATAATTGCTGAGTATAATTAGATTGAAGCCCATATTGTGATACTGCTAAACGTACTTTTTCAAGGATTTTCCAATCAAATGGTTCCCGTTTTCTACCTTCTGCCTCATCTGTAACAATAGGAAAGGCAGAAGGAAGAAAATTTCCTTCAATTAGGGCATCACGAATAACTCCTTTCCATCTTCGTCCTGCTTCTTGTTCACTTAATAGCGTATTTGACAATGAAGTAGTTGGCACAGGCATTTGCGACAAAGGCACTGGTAGTGATGATGGTACAGCAAAAGGATTATGAGTCGCAGCATTTTCTGGATTCTTCTTGTTGCTGTCCACTGCGATATTGAGTTCCGATAGTTTGTTTATGAGTTGCTGTAGGACTTCATCAAGCAGTTCCTTTTTCTGCTTTTGTTTTGACATGATCCCTGGAGAAGAGAGTCTCCCTGTAGACGGGTCGTTGTGACGTCGGGGATAAAGGCGGGATTCTACTGGTTCACGTACTTGTCCCTTTTCTTTGCCCTCGCCCTCTTGTAGTTTTTCTGCGTTCTCCTCCAAGTCCCTTGTTACTGCGATCGATCGGGTCGGCGCCATGATGGTGCACCTCCTCCTCCGAGGGTGCGGTCCCCGCGGAGGCCCCACTAGCCCCCGAACTCGCGGTCTGTGTCTGAACGGGGTGAGATTCCGTAGTCGTTTCACGACGAGGCGCGCGCCTTCCTTTTCTCTCCTCCTGCCTGGTAACCATGTGAGTCCCCGCTTTTCCTCCGGCGGTGCGCTCGGCCCCCCTGCAGGGTACTGCCCATCGGGGGGGGGGGGGGGGGGGAAACGGCGGCGCAAGCGGGAAGACCTCAGACCCGGGAGACATCTGGAGTTTCGTAAATACCAACGAACTGTCGACTGCATTAAGTCGTCTCACGGCGTCAGCCGCCACCGTTAGTTCCATTTTATACTTTTTCAAACAGTTACTTCCCGCCACGGTGCCCCCAGCCTTTCTGCCGTTCGGTCCTTATCAATAACCGCATCCCATAACGAGTCCCCACATCTACGCCACTCGGACACATCAAACAATGTGCTTGAGTCCGAGAAACGTCCTTTTACATATCCCCAAGTATAAAGAGATATTAAAGTCTTTTTTCGAATATTTACACCCAGCTTTCCCAGAGAGCTTTTCAATAGTGACAAAGTTACTTCTTTTTCCATTGTCTTACCGCGGTGTCGAGTTTCGGGGTTTTTTTTTATTATTTTTTTTTTTCGGCTTTCCCTGACGGGCCGCCTGTTTTCTTTTTTCCGGCTTTCCCTGACGGGCCACCTGTTTTCTCTGGCTTTCCCTGACGGGCTGCCTGTTTTCTTATCTCCTTTTCTCCGCCGAGCTCCAACTCTGCTGCAGAGGCGAGCTTTTTCCTTAATTTCCCTGAACGTGAGTCCTGCTCATTCTTTGGGTCCCTGTTCGGGCGCCACTTGCGGAGACGGGAGTTGGAGAATCCACAAAAGACTCAATATGAGTTATATCAGGAAGCTCCTTTTATTGTGCAGATGCACTTTCTTATATAGCATAATTTTCCAAAGTCATCACGACTTGCAGTTTTTCATAAACTCCAATTGTGCTATACACACATCAGTCATCTGCTTCTACCTATCACTTTACTATCAATACTAATGCGTTCCGCCTGATACGGATGTTAGCTTCTAATCCTTCTATTCTGACCCTCAAGGCCGAAGCGTCCTTGAGGCCTGCTATATTAGTTTAGACAAACTGTTCAACAGAGTTTCCCCTGTGCAGGCCCTCTAGCATTCCATGCCTGTTTTCAGCGAGCTACGCTCCCACAGCTTTGGGTTTTTACATCTGGATGCTACGGATTGACATCGCTTTGGGGTTTTACATCGCTTTGGGGTTTTATATCTGGATGTTACCGTTTTACATCGCTTTAGGGGTTTACATCGCTTTAGGGACTTACATCGCTTTAGGGTCTTTACAAATTTTTAGGGTTTTATATCGCTTTTAGGGCTTTACATCGCTTTGGGGTTTTACATCTGGATGTTACGGTTTACATCGCTTTGGGGTTTTACATCACTTTGGGTTTTTACATCCGGATGTTCCGGATTGACATCGCTTTGGGGTTTCACATTGCTTTAGGCTTTCACATCGCTTTGGGGTTTCACATCGCTTTGGGGTTTCACATCGATTTGGGGTTTCACATCTAGATGTTACGGATTGACATCACTTTGGGGTTTCACATCGCTTTGGGGTTTCACATCGGTTTGGGGTTTTACATCGCTTTGGGGTTTTACATCTGGATGTTACCGTTTACATCACTTTGGGGTTTTACATCGCTTTGGGGTTTTACATCGCTTTGGGGCTTTGCATCGCTTTGGGGTTTTACATCTGGATGTTACGGATTGACATCGCTTTGGGGTTTCACATCGCTTTGGGGTTTTGCATCGCTTTGGGGTTTTATATCTGGATGTTACCGTTTTACATCGCTTTAGGGGTTTACATCGCTTTAGGGACTTACATCGCTTTAGGGTCTTTACAAATTTTTAGGGTTTTATATCGCTTTTAGGGCTTTACATCGCTTTGGGGTTTTACATCTGGATGTTACGGTTTACATCGCTTTGGGGTTTTACATCGCTTTGGGGTTTTACATCCGGATGTTCCGGATTGACATCGCTTTGGGGTTTCACATTGCTTTAGGCTTTCACATCGCTTTGGGGTTTCACATCGACTTGGGGTTTCACATCGATTTGGGGTTTCACATCTAGATGTTACGGATTGACATCGCTTTGGGGTTTCACATCGCTTTGGGGTTTCACATCGGTTTGGGGTTTTACATCGCTTTGGGGTTTTACATCTGGATGTTACCGTTTACATCACTTTGGGGTTTTACATCGCTTTGGGGTTTCACATCGCTTTGGGGTTTCGCATCGCTTTGGGGTTTTGCATCGCTTTGGGGTTTTACATCGCTTTGGCAATTTACATCTGGATGTTACCGGTTTATATCGCTTTATTCTTTTACATCTGGATGTTATTGTTTTACATCGCTTTGGGGTTTCACATCACTTTGGGGTTTTACATCGCTTTGGGGTTTTACATCTGGATGTTACCTTTTTACATCGCTTTGGGGATTTACATCTGGAAGTTACCGTTTTACATCGCTTCGGGCTTTTACATCTGGATGTTACCGTTTTACATCGCTTTGGGGTTTTACATCGCTTTGGGGTTTCACATCTGGATGTTACCTTTTTACATCGCTTTGTGTTTTTACATCTTGATGTTACCGTTTTACATCGCTTTGGGGTTTTACATCTCGATGTTACGGTTTTACATCGCTTTGGGGTTTTACATCGTGTTGGGGTTTTACATCGCTTTGGAGTTTTACATCTGGATGTTACCGTTTTACATCGCTATAGGGTTTTACATCGCTTTGGGGTTTCACATCGCTTTGGAGTTTCACACAGCTTTAGGGGTTTACATCTGGATGTTACAGATTGACATCTCTTTGGGGTTTCACATCGCTTTGGGGTTTCACATCGCTTTGGGTTTTTACATCTGGATGTTACCGTTTTACATCGCTTTAGGGTCTTACCTCGCTTTAGGGTCTTTACACATTTTTAGGGATTTATATCGCTTTAGGGATTTACATCGCTTTGGAGTTTTGCATCTGGATGTTACCATTTTCAATCGCTTTGGGGTTTCACATCGCTTTGGGGTTTTACATCTGGATGCTACCTTTTTATATCACTTTGGGGTTTTACATCTCGATGTTACCGTTTTACATCGCTTTGGGATTTCACATCGCTTTGGGGTTTTACATCTGGATGTTCCCGATTTATATCGCTTTATTGTTTTACATCTGGATGTTATTGTTTTACATCGCTTTGGGGTTTTACATCTGGATGTTACCATTTTACATCGTTTGGGGTTATAAATCGCTTTGGGGTTTTACATCGCTTTGGGGTTTTACATCTGGATGTTACCATTTGAAATCGCTTTGGGGCTTTACATCTGGATGTTTCCGTTCTATATCGCTTTGGGTTTTTACATCGCTTTGGGGTTTTACATCACTTTGGGGTTTTACATCGCTTCAGGTTTTTACATCTGCATGTTACCATTTTACTTCGCTTTGGGGTTTTACATCTGGATTTTACTGTTTTACATCGCTTTGGGGTTTTAGATCGCTTTGGGGTATTACATCTGGATGTTCCTGATTTATATCGCCTTATTATTTTACATCTGGATGTTACTGTTTTACATCGCTTTGGGGTTTTACATAGTTTTGGGGTTTTACATCTGGATATTATCGTTTTACATCGCTTTTGGGTTTTACATCGCTTTGGGGTTTTACATCTGGCTGTTACCGTTTTATATCGCTTTGTGGTTTTACATCACTTTGAGTTTTTACATCTGGATGTTACCGTTTTACAACGCTTTGGGGTTTCACATCACTTTTGGTTTTTACAACGCTTTGGGGTTTCACATCGCTTTGGGTTTTTATATCGCTTTGGGGTTTTACATTGCTTTAGGGTTTTAAATTGCTTTCGGGTTTTACATCACTTAGGGTTTTTACATCGCTTTGGGGTTTTACTTCTGGATGTTACCGTTTTACATCGCTTTGGGGATTTACATCGCTTTGGGGTTTTACATCACTTTGGGGTTTTACATCTGGATGTTACCCTTTTACATCGCTTTGGGGTTTTACATCGCTTTGGTGTTTTACATCTGGATGTTACCGTTTTACATCGCTTTGGGGTTTTACATCTGGGTGTTACCGTTTTACATCACTTTGGGGTTTTACATCGCTTTGGGTTTTACATCGCTTTGGGGTTTTACATCGTTTTTGGCTTTCACATCGCTTTGGGGTTTCACATTGCTTTGGGGTTTCACATCGCTTTGGGGTTTTACATCTGGATGTTACAGATTGACATCGCTTTGGGGTTTCACATCGCTTTGGGTTTTTACATCCCTTTGAGGTTTTACATCTGGATGTTACCGTTTGCATCGCTTTGGGGTTTTACATCTCTTTGGGGTTTTACATCTCGATGTTACCCGTTTTACATTGGTTTGTTGTTTTACATCTGGATGTTACTGTTTTACATCGCTTTGTTGTTTTACATTGCTTTAGGGTTTTACATCTGGATGTTACAGTTTTACATCGCTTTGGGGTTTTTTATCACTTTTGGTTTTTACATCGCTTTGGGGTTTTACATCGCTTTGGGGTTTTACATCCGGATGTTACGGTTTTACATCGCTTTGGGGTTTTACATCGTGTTGGGGTTTTACATCACTTTGTGGTTTTACATCTCAACTTTACTGTTTTACTTCTCTTTGGGGTTTTATATCTGGATGTTACAGTTTTACATCATTTGGGGTTTTACATCTCTTTGGGGTTTTACATCGCTTTGGGGTTTTACATCGCTTTGAGGTTTTACATCTGGATGTCACCGTTTTACATCGCTTTGGGGTTTTACATCGTGTTGGGGTTTTACATCGCTTTGGGGTTTTACATTGCTTTGTGGTTTTACATCGCTTCGGGGTTTTACATCTGGATGTTACCGTTTTACATCGCTTTAGGGTTTTACATCTGGATGTTACCATTTTACATCGCTTTGGGTTTTACATCGCTTTGTGGTTTTACATCGCTTTGGGGTTTTACATCTTGATGTTACATTTTACATTGCTTTGGGGTTTTACATCGCTTTGGGGTTTTACATCTGGATGTTACCCTTTTACGTCTCTTTGGGGTTTTATATCTAGATGATACCGTTTTTCATCGCTTTGGTGTTTTACATCGCTTTGGGGTTTTACATCGCTTTTGGGTTTTACATCGCTTTGGGATTTTACATCTGGATGTTGCGGTTTTACATCGCTTTGGGGTTTTACATCGCTTTGGGTTTTTACATCGCTTTGAGGTTTAACATCTGGATGTTACCGTTTTACATCACTTTGGGATTCTACATCTGGATGTTACGGTTTTACATCGCTTTGGGTTTTACATCGCTTTGGGATTTTACATCTGGATGTTACCGTTTTACATCGCTTTCGGGTTTTACATCGCTTTGGGGTTTTAAATTGCTTTGGGATTTTACATCTGGATGTTACCTTTTTACATCGCTTTGGGTTTTTACATCGCTTTGGGGTTTTACATCTGGATTTTACCCTTTTACATCTCTTTGGGGTTTTACATCCCTTTGGGGTTTTACATCACTTTGGGGTTTTACATTGCTTTGGGATTTTACATCTGGATGTTACCGTTTTACATCGCTTTGGGGTTTTACATCACTTTTGGGTTTTACATCGCTTTGGAGTTTTACATCTCGATGTTCTCGCTTTATATCGCTTTGGGGTTTTATATCGCTTTTGGGTTTTAACATCGCTTTAGGGTTTCACATCGCTTTGTGGTTTCACGTCACATTGGGGTTTCACATCGCTTTGGCGTTTCTCATCGCTTTGGTTTTTACATCTCTTTGGGGTTTTACATCTGGATGTTACCGTTGGCATCACTTTGGAGTTTTACATCTTTTGGGGTTTTTACATCCCTGGGGTTTTACATCTGGATGTTACCATTTACGTCGCTTTGGGGTTTTACATCGCTTTGGTGTTTTACATCTGGATGTTACCGTTTTACATCGCTTTCGGGTTTTACATTGCTTTGGGTTTTACATCGCTTTGGGGTTTTACATCGTTTTTGGCTTTCACATCGCTTTGGGGTTTCACATCGCTTTGGGGTTTCACATCGCTTTGGGGTTTTACATCTGGATGTTACGGATTGACATCACTTTGGGGTTTCACATCACTTTGGGTTTTCACATCTGGATGTTACAGATTGACATTGCTTTGGGGTTTCACATCGCTTTGGGTTTTTACATCGCTTTGAGGTTTTACATCTGGATGTTACCGTTTGCATCGCTTTGGGGTTTTACATCGCTTTGGGGTTTTACATCTGGATGTTACCCTTTTAAGTCGCTTTGGGGTTTTATATCTAGATGATACTGTTTTTCATCGTTTTGGTGTTTTACATCGCTTTGGGGTTTTACATCGCTTTGGGGTTTTACATTTGGATGTTACCGTTTTACATCGCTTTGAGGTTTTACATCTGGATGTTACCGTTTTACATCGCTTTGGGGTTTTACATCACTTTGGGGTTTTACATTTGGATGTTACCGTTTTACATCGCTTTGGGGTTTTACATCTGGATGTTACGGTTTTACATCGTTTTGGGGTTTTACATCGCTTTGGGGTTTTAAAACTGGATGTTACCGTTTTACATCGCTTTGGGGTTTTACATCGCTTTGGGGTTTTATATCGCTTTCGGGTTTTACATCTGGATGTTACCGTTTTACATCGCTTTGGGGTTTTACATCACTTTGAGGTTTTACATCTGGATGTTACCGTTTTACATCGCTTTGGGGTTTTACATCTGGATGTTACCTTTTTACATCGCTTTGGAGTTTTACATCGCTTTGGGGTTTTACATCTGGATGTTACTGTTTTACATCGCTTTGAGGTTTTACATCGCTTTGGGTTTTTACATTGCTTTGAGGTTTAACATCTGGATGTTACCGTTTTACATCGCTTTGGGGTTTTACATCGCTTTGGGGTTTTACATCTGGATGTTACCGTTTTACACCGCTTTGGGGTTTTACATCGTTTTGGGATTTTACATCCCTTTGGAGTTTTATATCTGGATGTTACCGTTTTAACATCGCTTTAGGGTTTTACATCACTTTGGGGTTTTACATCTGAACGTTACCGTTTTATATCACTTTGGGTTTTTACATCTGCATGTTACCGTTTTACATCGGTTTGGGTTTTTACACCGCTTTGGGGTTTTACATCACTTTGGGGTTTTACGTCTGGATGTTACCGTTTTACATCACTTTGGGGTTTTACATCGCTTTGGGGTTTTACATCTGGAGTTACGATTTTACATCGCCTTGGCATTTTACATCGCTTTGGGGTTTTCCGTCGCTTTGGGGTTTTCCATCGCTTTCAGTTTTTACATCGCTTTTGGGTGTTACATCGCTTTCAGGTTTTACATCTAGATATGAGGATTTACATCCCTTTGGGGTTTACATCGCTTTGGGGTTTTACATCGCTTTAGGGTTTTACATCTGTTGTTACGGTTTAGATCGCTTTGGGGTTTTACATCGCTTTGGGGTTTTACATTTCTTTACTGTCTTACCTCAGTTTAGGGTCTTTCCTCGCTTTAGGATCTTACCTCGCTTTAGGGTCTACATCTGGATGTTACGGTTTACCTCGCTTTGGGCTTTCACATTGCTTTTGGGTTTCACATAGCTTTGAGATTTTACATTGTTTTAGGGGTTTACATCGCTTTGGGTTTTACATCGCTTTGGGGTTTTCCATCGCTTTAGGGTTTTACATCTGGATGCTACGGTTTTTATGTTTTTACGTAGAGCCCAAGACACGTTACGACGTAGAGCCCAAGAGACGTTCTGACGGAGAGCCGAAATTAACCTCAAGCCAGACGTAGAAACCATTGTATGTTCCGACGTAGAGCCCAACAGGCGTCTCGACGTAGAGCCGAAACCGTGCTCAAGCCAGACGTCTCGAAGTAGAGCCCAACAGACGTCCTGACGTAGACCCCAACAGACGTTCCAACGTAGAGCTGAAAGTGAGCTAAAGCCAAACGTAGAGCCCAAGAGACGTCCCAACGTAGAGCCCAACACATGTCCCGACGTAGAACCCAACAGACCTCCCGACGTAGAGCCCAACAGACGTCCCGACGTAGAGCCGAAAAATGCCCCCGGCCTGATCGACCTCGGCGGCAAGAATCCCCTCCACCACGCCTGGCAGGGCACCTGTGGGTGCTCCAAAGCACTGGCACCCCTGCCAGCGTGCCTGCGTCCCCCTTCTTACTGCCGCTGCCCCGGCTCCGCAGGGGTGAGGACGGCGAGCTCCGCAGTGCTCCTCCAGAAGGCATCCCCTTGCCTGGCCGCTGCTCTCCAGCTGGAAAGGCCCGACAGCCCTGGGCACCTCCGGCTGTCGCTGGTCGTTCTCCTCCCCAGCAGTCCCGTGCGGCCTCCGCTCGTCCTCCCTCAGCCCCTCCAAGCCATTCCGCCGGCTCCTCAGGGACCTCCTCGGGGATGTCTCCCTTGGGCTGCCCGGGCCAGCTCTGGCAGGGACAGGGCAGGGGGCTCCCTTGATCCTGCCCCGGGGCATTGTGACGTGGGGGCGTTGCCGGGTGGTGGCATTGTGACAGGGGGGTGATGCGGCCCCCAAGCACTGCCCCGCCCACCACCCCTCTGCCCAGCCCCCTTCAGCGCAAGGCCTGGGAGCACACGGGGGATGATTTCAGCAGCTGCAGCCCAGAGGAAACCCAAAGTCTGTTCTGCCTTCTTGAGGGGGGGGGGGGCTGGGGTAAAATAGTGCTCTAGTGCCCTGGAGCAGAACTTGTGATTCTTGGAGTGCAAATTTTCAGCAAGACACAGATCTGTTCCTGTGTTAGGGCTTGTGTCTCTGTTGGGGACACTTCTCCCCACTCCAGGAAGACTCTGCTTTAGAATTTTCTTACCGCAGTCCAAAAAGCGGCGAAGCTTTTTGTTTTTAGAAGTGCTCAGCTGATTTATTAAGAGTTTATAAATGGAAAAGGAATGGCTAAGAGGCTTAAAATGGTTAATAAGTGATATTTAGATATATAAAATTAGGAGATATATATAAGTAAAAGGAATGGTTAGTCTCTTCTTTTTTCCCTTATTCATGTTTTTTCTTTGGTATTTCTTTTTCTATTGTTGCGTTCTCTACCTCCTTAACAGTAAAATGCTGTGCTGACCCTGCTGCCTGTAGAAGGGTTCAGGCTCGCTCTTAGTTTTTGGGCTCTGCATAGCAACAGAAGTTGGCAAGAGGAAAGGAGCTCCCCAGTATAACAACTGTCTGGGGAAGAATCAGCAATTGGAAAAATTCTTCCTGAAGGGAAGCATGTTCTTTGTCCTTTTCAAAATGAGCTGTAGTGTTTCTAGACAGAATGGTCTTGAAGAGAATAATGAAGACAAAAACCAAAATGTGTGTTATCTTGGATGTCCTTTGTGGTTTGTTAAACAGTCTTTTTAGTTTGGAGATTGTTTTTGGCATGTGCTTCTCTGGCAGTAACTGACTTCCTGTGTTGGAAGAGGAAGGTAATAGTGGATCTAAAAACCACTTTTGTGGTCTACCGTGAAGTCTCCATCTGCTAAAGTGTTGTAAAGCAAGAACTGTCACGTAGGGGGTTGTAGAACTCGGCTCTATGGTACTAACACAGAATTGTCTTACTCTTTTGTAGCTGGTTCCTGGAGGAGAAGGACCGGAATTGCTATTGTTGTCATCTCTGAAGACCTGTTATAAATACATGGGTATATAATCTAAATGGAGCTTTTGGGGTATGGGTGTGGGTGGGTTTTGGTGTGGGGTTTTTGTGGGGTTTTTTATACACACACTCTTGCAGCTGACATTTGAAAAAGGGTCGGGATTCCCTCTTCAGGAGAGGTGCATTGCTAATGATAATGCTGACTTTGTAAGTTGCAATGGTGGTGTTCTTGTAAAACACACTAATCTGTTCTGAAGAAAAGGCTTTCTTTTTGTTAGTTACCGTGTTCTGTTACGGAAGTACACGAGTTAAGTAGTTTTAGAACTGGTTGCTGGAATGGAAAATAGTAGTTACGTTTCAGTTGCTCTCAGTCTTCAGGTTTTCTACATCTGTGGCATTTGTTTGTGGCCCAAGTCTCTCTAAAACCCGAGCCCTGAGCCGAGAGACTGCTGTTGGTTAGAGTGCTGGCAGGTACTAAGCTGGATCGTTTGTTGAAACGCAGCTTCAGGCTGCGTCACCAGAAACCTTGTGGCAGAGCACTGTCGAGTTCTGAAAGCTCTTCAAAGTGCATCCATCTGTTTGATGCTCAGCAGCCTTTCTTTCTGCTGGCCTGGAGGTTCTGCTGTCCCAAAATCAGGGTTCTTTTACCCAGTGTGCAAAGAGCAGACAACCACAGGATTCAGGTATTGGTTTAATTTCAATCTGCACAAAGAAGGGTGTGAGGTGATAACTCCATAAAGCTAGCTACGGCTTTTGAGAACTAAAGCTGGGTCTTATATACAAAACTACAGTGAAGTCAGCGATGTCACTCCTAACCTTACATATGAAACCAGACCTTTGACATTCTTTTATGTCGATTCTCTTGTTGTCTTTGAGATTAGTTGGGTGCCACCAAGGCAACAGACACACAAGTTGGTTGGATTGCTGGTGATAAACTCACTGTCTGCAAAGCACGTGCAAGTTTCAGGTAAGAATAACACAGCCTGGCTATAAAACACACTAAGTTATAAAAGCAACTCGACAGAGATTTCTAAGTTTGCTGGGGAGCACGTGGTGCAAGCGAGTGTTTGAGTCTTACCCAAAGGCGTCCCTGTGGGGGGAAAGAGAGGCTCAGCCTGTCAACTGATCCCAGAAGTTTAAGGGAGTCTGTGACTTGTCAGCGCTGACATCTTCCCGAACATCCTCCTCTCTTAAGCTATTTTTATACTATTTTTTACTTTTCGGGTGGAGCTTGAGTGACTCCAGTCGTACAGACCCTCATTATGATTGGTGTCCAACTCTCTCGCTTCACTTTTAGAGGTACGGGCTAGAGACATTCAGGGCTCAAGCTCAGCAAGGGATGGCTGCACCTTGAAGGCGGGTAGCTTTTGGGATGGAGGCATGTTCTGGGATTATAGTGAGATTATGATGGGCAAAGTCCACCCAAAGGACAGTATTCTCTCAAGGAATGACAGCGTCGGCCCCGGGTAGCAAATACGCAGCTTATCGGTTCCGCAGCACCATCCAGTTCCCATCCCAGGGCGGTACCGCAGAGCCTGGCCGCCCCCACCCTCTGTGCCGTGCCGTTTGTCTCTCAGAGTCAGCACATCAAGCTCCCCTGATGTTGCCAACAGCCAAGGTTGCCTGGGGAGCTCCTGGGGAATGGATTCCTTGTGTACCCACCGCACTCTGCTTTTGTGCCCTTCCTTAGCGGGGGAACACTGCTGCACCGTTAATCCAAGTCTGATTTCCAAGTTGCCTCTAGCTCTGCTTCCACAGCTGCGCAGAGGGGAAGGATCACTGCCCTCAGCCTGCCAGCAGCACTCCTCGCAAGGCAGCCCTGAGTGCTGTTGGCTGCCGTGGCAGCAAGGGCACGTTGCTGCCTCGTGTTCGACTTGGTGTCCCCCAGGTCCTTTTCTGCAAAGCCACTTTCCAGCCAGGCAGCCCCCAGCATATACTGGTGCCTGGGGTTGTTCCTCTCCAGGGGCAGTTGGGGACTATCCAATCAGCTGTGCTTAGTGGAAAGATCCACTTTCCTGCAAGTGCATTGAGGAGATAGTGCTGGGTACCAGGACCGTCGTGTAAGATGAACGCAGCCAGTTTTCTTGTGGTCCTGTTCTGAGCAATGTTTAATCTGTACTGTAAAGGTATCCCGCGTTTCCTGAGCACTCAAATCTGATAGGCAGGTTTCCTCCGGCTACTCCTGAAAGGTCGGTGAAGAAGTATTCCCTGTTTAAGCCTTCCTTGGACACTGAGCTGCCTGTGATTTCTTTAGGAGTGCCGCTTCACATGCTGATGGTGAAGCGAGAAGGAATATGGGTTCTTCTCCTAAGTTTGCAGGATTTGGAAACGAGGTTGGACAAGCGAGCGCCTTGGGATTGGTAGGAGGGAGATTCCAGGTGATAGGTTTGATTTTAGTTCAGTATCCTGTGCCCATGATATAAGTAGAGTTGCCTTCCTCATAGTGGAATGGGAATATTTGTTCCGTCTTTTAAAACCCTTTTTCCCCTCTGGGGGGAACCTTCACTTCCAGGGCCCCAAGGGCGAGAACAGCCTTAATGACCCTGCTCAGCCTCTCCTGGGGTCTCCCCCCAGCCTGCCCCCAGCCCAGGAGCTCCACTGAAGCTCAGCCTGAGGCTATAACCTTCTCCCTGAGCAGTGCTGTGGGAGTGTGGGTCTTCATTGCTCCCGGCCCCAGCATGCTGGCTGTTGGTCTGTCTGTCTGTCTTGTCCTTGTAGGCCTGCCTGGCCCCTGCGGGACTGTGTCTGACCTTGGCTGCACTGGCTGGCCGTGATCCTGACTTACCTTCCTGGCTTGGTATGGGCCCTGCCTTGTCCCCGTGGCTTTGCCTGGTGATCTGGACTTGTAGCCACCTCTGGGGCTGCCCTGCTGCCTTACTGGGATGCTGAGGTAGGTCCTGCTGGCCCGGAGATCCCCATCCCGTCAGGAGCAGCCTGCTCTTGCTGTGCCTGGACTGGGAAGCAACCTTTCCTTCTGCTTCTAGAGCTGGCTCAAAGCAGGTTAGATCACAGCCCTGGCATGCCAATATGACGGCAGGAAGGTTTTGGTTTGGTGTGGGGTTTTTTTGTGGGGAAAGGGGTTATTTCATTGTTTGTTCTTGTTTGAAATCAGAATCTCTAGTTGAGCACAAAGACCTACATTATGGATTATGAAACCTATTGGAAGTATTGGCGTCCCCTTACTTGGATAGGTTATAAATACTGTTTGAGGGAAGTCTGTCATTTTAGGTGTAGAGTTGACCTTTTTTTGTTTAGGTTTTACCTGTCGATTTTATGGCATTTTCCATTTAGATTATTTTTCTGAATCTGTTTCTGAGCTGAAGAGCGGTCAGAGAGGTACAGAAAGGAGCAGCAGGATTTTATGCCACTTTACAGTGAGATTTTAGGTCTAGATTTTAGATTTCGATTTTCGGTTTAGATTTTGTCCTATTTTCCATTTAGATTTTACATCATTTTAGGTTTTGTTTTTATGTTTACGTTTTATGTCACTTTACAATTTGATTTTAGGGTTAGATTTTACATTCAGATTTCAAGTTCAACTTTTTAAGTCTAGATTTAACATCTAGTATTTATACAACTTTATGTTTAGATTTTAGGTCTGGATGTTAGGCTGAGATTTGAGATTGAGATTCTATCTCTTTTTATGTTTAGGTTTTATGTCACTGTATGTTTAGGTTTCTGATTCAGATTTTACATTTAACTTTTCTGTAATTTTCAGTTTAAATTACGCATTTACTTTTTTGGCCTAGCTTTCACATGTTTGTTCTATGTCATTTTACTTTTGTTTTTGTGAATCTGTTTCTGAGCCGATGCTCCCGAGCACGGACACAACTCCCGTGTGTCGCCAGGAGCAGGCTGATGCGTTCTTCAGTTCAGCTTGAAAAGACATCCCTTGCAACCTGGTGAGGGACGGTCACAGGGGTCCAGAAAAGAGCAGCGGGGGGTTATGTCATTTCATGTTTGGGTTTACACCTAGGTGTTAGGTTTAGGGTTTACGTCGGGACATTGGGGTTTACATTGGGAAGTTGGGGTTTGGATCGGTTTAGGGTTCGGAGGTTAGGGTTTATGTCGGGATTTTAGGGTTTGGATCAGTTTAGGCTTTGGACGGGGACGTTTGGCAGGCTTTGGACGGGGACGTTTGGCAGGCTTTGGACGGGGACAGGGTCTACATCTGGATGTGACGCTTTACCTGGCGTTGGGGTCGTAGGTGGCGTTGGGGTGTACCTCTGGATGTGACGCTTTACCTGGCGTTGGGGTCGTGGATGGCGTTGGGGTCGTGGATGGCGTTGGGGTCGTGGATGGCGTTGGGGTGTGCATCTGGATGTGACGGTTTACCTGGCGTTGGGGTCGTCGAGGGCGTTGGGGTCGTCGAGGGCGTTGGGGTCGTCGAGGGCGTTGGGGTCGTCGAGGGCGTTGGGGTGTGCATCTGGATGTGACGGTTTACCTGGCGTTGGGGTCGTCGAGGGCGTTGGGGTCATCGAGGGCGTTGGGGTGTGCATCTGGATGTGACGGTTTACCTGGCGTTGGGGTCGTCGAGGGCGTTGGGGTCGTCGAGGGCGTTGGGGTCGTCGAGGGCGTTGGGGTGTGCATCTGGATGTGACGGTTTACCTGGCTTTGGGGTCGTCGAGGGCTTTGGGGTCGTCGAGGGCTTTGGGGTCGTGGATGGCTTTGGGGTGTGCATTTGGATGTGACGGTTTACCGGGCTTTGGGGTCGTGGATGGCTTTGGGGTGTGCATTTGGATGTGACGGTTTACCTGGCTTTGGGGTCGTCGAGGGCTTTGGGGTGTACATCTGGATGTGACGCTTTACCGGGCTTTGGGGTCGTCGAGGGCTTTGGGGAGTACATCTGGATGTGACGGTTTAGCTGGCTTTGGGGTCGTGGTTGGCTTTGGGGTCGTGGTTGGCTTTGGGGTGTGCATCTGGATGAGACGGTTTGCCTGGCGTTGGGGTCGTGGAGGGCGTTGGGGTCGTCGAGGGCTTTGGGGTGTACATTTGGACGTGACGGTTTACCTGGCTTTGGGGTTGTCGAGGGCTTTGGGGTCGTCGAGGGCTTTGGGGTCGTTGAGGGCTTTGGGGTGGACATCTGGATGTGACGGTTTACCTGGCTTTGGGGTCGTAGATCGCTTTGGTGTCATAAATCGCTTTGGGGTCTACATCTGGATGTGAAGGTTTACCTGGCTTTACGGTCTACATCTGCATGTTACTGTTTACCTCGCTTTAGGGCCTTCCCTCGCTTTGGGGTCTACATCTTGATGTTAGGGTCTACGTTGGTTTAAGGTTTCCATATGGATGTTAGGGGTTTGCCTCGGTTTAGGGGTTTGCCTCGGTTTAGGGGTTCCACCTGGGTGTTACGGTTTACATTGGTTTAGGGGTTTACATCGGTTTAGGATTTACACCTGGATGTTACGGATTACATCGGTTTAGGGTTCCACATCGGTTTAGGGTTTAGATCTGGATGTTAGGGTTTCACACTGGTTTAGGGTTTACATCTGGATGTTACGGTTCACCTCGGTTTCGGGGTTCACCTCGGTTTCGGGTTTACTTCTGGATGTTACGGTTCACCTCGGTTTCGGGGTTCACCTCGGTTTCGGGTTTACTTCTGGATGTTACGGTTCACCTCGGTTTCGGGGTTCACCTCGGTTTCGGGTTTACTTCGGGATGTTACGGTTCACACCGGTTTAGGGTTTCACACCGGTTTAGGGTTTCACACCGGTTTAGGGTTTCACACCTGGATGTTGCGGTTCGCGTCGCTTTAGGGGTTCACATCTGGATGTTGCGGTTCGCCTCGCTTTAGGGGTTCGCGTCGCTTTAGGGTTTACACCTGGATGTTGCGGTTTGCGTCGCCTTAGGGGTTTGCGTCGCCTTAGGGGTTTGCGTCGCCTTAGGGGTTTGCGTCGCCTTAGGGGTTACATCTTGATGTTACGGTTCACATCGGTTTAGGGGTTCACATCGGTTTAGGGTTTATAGCTGGATTTTAGGGTTTACATTCGTTTAGGCTTTACATCGGCTTAGGCTTTACGTTTAGATGTTAGAATTTACGTCCAGATGTTATTGTCTACCTTACTTTAGGCTCTACGTTGCTTTAGGCTTTTTGTCTAGATGTTGGGGTTTGCATCCCCTTAGGTTTTTCATTGCCTTGGATTTTAGATCTAGATTGTAGGTTTCATGTCATTTTTCTGTATATGTTGCCAATCCGATGCTCCTGAGCACTGGCACAACGCCCGTGTGTCACCAGGAGCAGGCTGATGCGCTCTTCAGTTCAGCTTGAAAAGACATCCCTTGCAGCCTGGTGGTCCAGAAAGGAGCAGCGGGGGGTTATGTCATTTCACGTTTGGGTTCTGTTTAGAGTTTAGGTTTGGATTTTAACTTCCTATTTCAGGGTGAGCTTTTCGGTTCATGTTCTAGCCCACGTTGAGGGTTTGGGTTTGCACCTGAGCTGCCTGTTTCAGAGTGAGATTTTTGGTTTCGCTTTTAGTTTCAAATTTAGAGTTTGGGTTTGCATCAGACCTTCCTGTTTCAGGTGATGTGCGGAAAACGCACTCCCCAAGCTGTGAGACTGTAAAGTAGGTATGTGTATTCAGCGCTGGGCAGCACGGGGAGCAGCCCCACCAAAATCGTGCGCGCCCCAACGCGGCAACTTGTCTCTGATTTAAACGGTCAGATGCTACATATACCCCAGGTTTCCCAATACACCTATACATAGGCATAACCTGTCCCTGCTTTGTATTAAAATTAGTTCCAAAAGGTTGTTTCCATAAACTCCTCCTAACTGCGCTTGCGCAGTGCCTCCTTGTGGTGGTCGTCGGGGGGGGGGGGGCAGGTAGGGGGGTCGTGGAGATGAAGGCTGATGGCTCCTCTTTGCCACCGCTACTAACCCCTTGAAGGCTGATGGCTCCTCTTCGTCACCGCTAGTAACCCCTTGTTCTTGCGCAGACTCAGTTGCTCCTTGGCTCTTGCTCAAACCGTAGGGTTGGTTTCAGTCGGTTCTTGAGGCATCGCCTAGGTTCTTATCAGGAACTATCCTTGTGTGGAGCCATAAATCTTCGTGATTCTGTGAGTTTATCAGGAATTGTCTTTTGTAAGGGGCCACAACATTCCTTGCTTCAACTAGTTTGTACAATAGTCAGCAAAATATTAAGCGGTATCCATTCGCCTGATTCTTTGGGTTACACAGTAATCTAGATCATCATTAAGCAATAATATTTTCACCAAGATTTCCTTAGCCCCTTCCCTTACAGGAGGAGTTTTTTGGTTCGGGTTTTAGCTTCAAATTTAGAGTTTGGGTTTGCATCTGACCTGCCTGTTTCAGGGTCAGCTTTTTGCTTCGGCTTTTAGCTTCATATTTAAAGTTCAGGTTTGTGTCTGATCTGCCTGTTTCAGGGTGAGCTTTTTGTTTCAGGCTTTAGCTCACCTTTAGGCTTGGGGTTTGCATCTGAGCTGCCCGTTTCAGGGTGAGCTTTTTGGTTCGGCTTTTATCTCAGAAGAAGCAAACAGGTTTGGGTTCAGCCTGATGCTGAGTCAGCTGAGTGCACCGCAGCTGGCAGGGTGGCAGTAGGCCTGTGTCCCTGGTTTACAGGCTGAAAATTCCCAGCTTCCTTAACCTCAACTGTTGATTAGGGCTCCTCGAGAAGCCTCAGGTCAACTGTGAGGCAGGGAACTGGATTTTTTCTCTCTGATCAAATTCACATTCAGCGATTCCTGCCCTTGCCCAGATTATTTGAGATGCTCTTTTTCTTCATACATGCCTCGTCTGCTGCGGGAGTTGAGATCAGCACTTGGAGCTTCAAGGCATCTTCAGGTGTCTGAGTCAACCTGCAGGAGGTTAAAATCAGGCACCTGGAGTTGGTCCCGTCTGTGTTCACTCCTGGAGTCTTGGGCAGAGGCTGTTGCCCCTGAGCTGGGAACAGTGAACAGCTTGTGATGGACCGCCTGAAGTTCCCCAGTTTCCCAGCTGGAGTAGCTGTGGCTGCATCAGTTTTTTTTTTTGTAGGTATAGAAAAATCATCTCTAACCCTCTGCCAGGGAAGAAACTGGCACTGAAGACTGGACCTTAAAAAATGGGCTCTCTGTGAGCAGTTCTGGGTAAGAAAGAAACAGGTGGAGTCTTGTGTTTCTTGTCACTCTAGGCGATGGATCTGATAGCGACCAACGGGACACCAGAGCTGCAGAACCCCGAGCAACTGTGCGCTGAGTTTCGGGCCTTTTGGAGCTGCTGCCTGGAGGTGGACGTGGGCAGGCGAGGGTCTGCCCAGGACCTCCTGCAGGTAAAATGCAAAGCGGCTGCAGGTGAAAGAGCTGCGCTGTGTCCTGGTTTTGTCATCAGCTGAACTCGAAGGCATCAGATGGAGCCCCCTCGTGTTAGTCTCCACTCTGGGTGCTTTTCAGCTGAAAAATCAGTGGAATCCTACAGTGGTTTGGGCTGGAAGGGACCATTAGAGGCCATCCAGTCCAGCCGCCCTGCAGTGAGCAGGGACATCTTTAGCTGCATCAGGTTGCTCAGAGCCGCATCCAGCCTGACCTTGGATGTCTCCAGGGATGGGGCTTCTGCCACCTCTCTGGGCAGCCTGTGCCTGTGTTTCACCACCCTCAGCATAAAAAATTTCTTCCTTATATCTAGTCCGAATCTGGCCTCTTTAGTTTAAAACCGTTACCCCTTGTCCTATTGCAACAGGCCCTGCTAAAAAGTCTGTCCCCATCTTTCTTCTAGGCCCCCTTTAAGCACTGGAAGGGTGCTAGAAGGTCTTCCCGGAGCCTTCTCTTCTCCAGGCTGAACAACCCCAACTCGCTCAGCTTGTACTCACAGGGGAGGTGTTCCATCCCTCTGGTCATTTTCGTGGCCCTCTTTTGTGTTTTGGTAGGAAGTTCAGGTTTACAGGGTGGCAAAATAACTGCAGTGGAACGATAGCAGGTGCAGAGGCCTGAAATGGGGTTGGGGACTGGTGTATGCCGAGAGATGAGCAGGGAGGAACGCGGTGAAGTCAGTCCCAGCCAAGCGGACAGAGGTTTGGCGGTGGGAAGGAAGGGGCTGCGGGTGCTCCCTGTGAGCATCAGAGGGGCCCCGGCTTGTCCCTCCTGCCCCACTTGTAGAGGTTTCTGCCAGCGAAACGGGGATGGCTGAGCAGGACTTGTCACAGCTCCTTCTGTTGCCTGGCATAGTCGAGTAGATGAAAACTGCTGCAAGTTTGGTGCTAGGTTTTGTGGCAGATAGGGGGTGGCACCGTGTGCCCCTTGGCTGTCCCTGCTGTGAAGGTGCCAGCCAGCGCAGGAGGGGCAGGACATGGGGTGGTAGACACTGCTGTCCCTGCAACCCAGATCTGAGTGCATCAGCGCTCTGTCACTTGTCTCCCTGCTCTTCTCTCAACCTCAGTGGCCTTCAGAAGAACACGTGGGCCTAAATATTGCTGGGATAAACATTTCCTAGAGGTACTGGAGTTCCTTGAGGTGTGGCTTGTGCCCCTCATCTTTTCTGAGCACTAAAAGAGCCCGTGTCTGTAGCAAACAGGAACCTAAGTGAGCATTTTGAGGTTCCTGAGAGGAACGAGGCCCTGGGACAGCAAGCAGCATTCCCAGAGCACTGGCAGGGCAAAATTGCCAGCAAGCTGAAGACACCTTGATAAATGGATTAATCGAATGACGGGCCATGTTGGCCTGGGATAGCAAGGGACTGGAATTGCAGACGCAGGTGCAGGTGGTCCCCTATGTCCCATTTCTGCATATTGCTGGTAACCAGCAGAACACTGCTTGAGCCCGTCAGTAACTGAGTTTGGAAAGTAATGGTTCATTTCATTTTTTTTTTCCTTTGGGCAGCATCCATTTTTAAAGAAAGCCCAGCCTCTGCCGCTGCCAGCCACGGGGCCTGCACGCCCTCATCCCACAGGCAGAGTGTTCAGCAGGGGTTTGTCAGGGCTGTCCGATCCCAGCTTCCGCCTCCCCTCCTGCTTGGAAACCCCCCGTATTGCTGACACCCCCACCTCCACCCCCCCTTGAGAGGCCACCGTGCCCCACGCCCAGAAACGGCGGCTCTGTGACATCAGCCCCAGGGCCAAGGCCATCAGAGGCAGCGAGACTGCTGCGGGCAGTACGTCGGCGGCTGCGCTGGAGGCAACAAGACCTCGTTCTTGCAGCTGACACTTGCCGCTGGCAGCGATGAAATTGCTCGCCCTCCTCGTCCTGCTGGCCGTGTGCCGGCCTGTGCACGGCATGTGGGACAGCTGTGGGTAAGTGGGCCGAGGTTCTGGGAGGGAGCTCGGGCAGCCCTTGACGGGCTTCACTGGAGGGGGCCCGCGCGGCCCCTGTGGCCACTCCACAGCTTCCCAAACTCCCTGTGGGAGCCTCAGCTCCTTGCCAGCACCCAGGCTGCTGGCACAACCCGTCTACGGGGCTACAGCGGACAGAGGGCTGGAGGCACAGCCACGGGGTTCCCTGGCCCTGCCGTCTGTGCAGCCCCTCGGGGGGAGGGAAGACGGCTGACCTTCAGCCTCAACAGCAGCACAGCCGTCCAGCAGCACACTCATGAGTTTCTTCTTACACCAGGACCTGCGGGCTCCGGCCCATGGCGGCTAGCTACGGCATGTCGCGCGTCGTGGGTGGCTCGGGTGCCCAGCCAGGGGCCTGGCCCTGGATCGTCAGCATCCAGAGCCCCTGGGGCCACGTGTGCGGAGGGTCCCTCATCAGCCCGCAGTGGGTCCTCACAGCAGCCCACTGCTTCAACGCGGCCAGGTAAGGAGGAGCAGGGAAGGGGGCTATCCCCACAGCACCAGCAGGTGCCCCGTCCGCAGCCCCACGAGCTCCTGCCATCCCGCTGCCTTGCAGTATGCCCGGTGCCAGGGCACTGGCGAGCCCAGCTGAGAGACTGCTCCGCAGAAGGCTGGGCTCGTGCCACCGCTTCCTAGCAGCCTCCAGCTCCACGTTCCTGGTGCCCAAGGCATGCTAGGGCAGTGGCACCCTCCGCAGCGCTGCTTTCCTCCCTGCCTTGGGAAGCAGAAGGCAGGGAACCGCGGGGCTGCTGCAGCACGTGGCTCCGCTCCCTCTGAGGCCTCTCTGCATCTGCCTTCCAGGTACCTCACCATGTGGCGTGTGGTGATCGGGGCCACCCACTTGGCTCAGCTGGGCCCTGAGACCCAAGTGCGCGGTATTTATCGGCTGATACTTCACGAACACTACAATAACGTCACGGAGAGGAACGACATCGCCTTGCTGGAACTGGACCAGCCTGTCCAGTGCGGCTACTACGTACAGCTGGCCTGCGTGCCCGACGCCTCACTGAGAGTGTCAGAGCTGACGAGCTGCTACGTCAGCGGTTGGGGTGCCACCATGGCAAGATGTGAGTTCCCAAAGAGTATTCGTGTGCCGAGGGTAAGCTCGGCACGCTGGGGAGGCGGGCTGAGCTTCTGGGCAGCGGCGAAAACCAGAGTCGGGCTGCGGGGACGTACGGCCACGGAGAGATGGGCCCGAGCCATTAGCCAAAGCGAGATGGAAGGGCAAGCCCGGCACAAGGCCTCTGCAGGGGCAAAGGCGGGCCCTAGGGAAGGGCTTCGCCCACACAGGGGAGGAGAAGTGGGAACAGAAGGGCTGCTGGCTGCTAACTCCTTCCTGTGCTCACAGCTGGAGGATCGACCGCTGTCCTGCAGGAGGCCCAGGTCCACCTCATCGATGTCAAGGTCTGCAACAGCAGCCGCTGGTACAGAGGGGCCGTCCACCCCCACAACGTGTGTGCCGGCTATCCGCAGGGCGGCATCGACACCTGCCAGGTAGGAGCGTGCTCCGCGCCAGCCCCCAGCAGCACAGGCAGCCCTGTCGCCAGCGCCCAAACGTCCCCCGGCGCGTGTTGCGCCTGCCGAGTCGCCCTCCTGCCGCTGGGTCCCCACCGCTGTCGGGGCTTGCCTCCCCTTCCCCGTCTGCAGGCCCTTGCCCAGCACCCCTCTTGTCCCAGAGCCCCGGCACTCTGCCCAGAAAGGCCACCCAGTGCTCTTGCCCCAGCCCAGAGGTCTGCATCCCAGTCCTGGAACGTCCCCCTTCCACACCTCCAGGATCACGGGCAGAGAGGAGAGAGCGCCCTACCTTGCAGGCCCACCACCCCCTGCCAGACAAGGTCCTGCAGGCTCCAGCACCAGAACAGAGCCTTGCTGGGCACTGGGTACAGCTCTGGCAGGTGCCAGGAGAGAGAAGGAGCCAGCCACAGTGCTGACAGGGGCCACCCAACACCACCAGAACCCTCTGACTCTCCTCCGCTCCGCTGCAGGGTGACAGCGGTGGTCCTCTCGTCTGCCAAGACAAGCACGCCGACTACTTCTGGCTCGTGGGGGTGACCAGCTGGGGGATAGGCTGCGCCAGAGCCAGGCGGCCCGGAGTCTACACCTCCACGCAGCACTTTTACGACTGGATCCTGGTACAGATGGGACTGCACCCAGCAGTCCGGGCTGCTCCAACGGCGCGGGCATGGAGTCATTTTCTCACCGCCTCCACCCCCGTGCAGAGGCCAAGGCCGATCCCAACACAGTCGGGCACGTTTAGCTCCTGCCCATTCCCACTCCAGAAGCTGGTGGAGTTCTTTACTCGGCTGCAGGAGCTCCTGCAGGAGCTAAGGGGGAAAAAGGCTTGAGCAGCAAGAGGAAGAGGATCCAGTGCAGGCTGCAGAGTAGCACCACCCTTTCCTCCTGGGGCAATGCCTGCTGAGATCCAAAGGCAGCCTCAGTGCCAGTGGCCTGATCGGTCCTGCCCACGCTCCTCTCAGGGCACACACAACTGCTGCTCTTGACTTAGTTCTTGAAATAAAGTTGACCATTTTCACAGCTAACCAGGCTTCAGTCCAGTCTCCTGTGCAAGGCAAGGACTTCCATGCCCAGCACCTGCAGAACGAGGCTGCAGGCAGACAAGTCGGTCACACGGGCAAAGAGTCACTCCAAAAGCTGAAACCGTGCCCGGTCTGAGACGAGGGTGCTCAGAGCCACCGTGGGGTGGAGAAGACTGGCTAGAGGGAGGCTAGCAAGAGGAGAGGAGGAAATGATGTGACACGCAGCCAGCATTGGGGGTATGCCTTAAGGCACGCAAGCTGAAGATTAGGGCCTGCCGGGAGCCTTCGCTTACTGAACACACCGTGGGAAACGCCTGAGCATGCCAAGAGCTATTGCTGCCTGTAGCAAAGCGAGTGCGAAGCTGACGGGAGTCAGAGTGCCATGAGGAAGAGCCGGATTTCACAGGTAGTTAAGGGGGATTGGTGTGGGAGGTGGCCACACTTGACAGATAACTGAAAGAAGAGCTGGGGTGGTTTTGGGGAGAGAAGTCTGGCAGGGACAGCAGTACCCAGGAAAAAACTGCATCGGTAATGCCGTGGAAGTCCAAGGTGACCCAGCTAACAGCGCCTGAAACACCAAACTTGTGGACGGCTGTGGCAAACCTGGGAGCAAGGGGGAAAAAATACCCGCAGGGAGGTCCCTTGCTTGGGAGGAGACAGGGGCGGAGAAAGAGGGGAGTCAAGGCATTTGAGGGGCATGTATAGGCATGGAAAAAGGAGGGGAGGGGGGGATCAAGGAGCCAACCCCACAGAGGCAAACTGCTGGTTGGTGTGCTTGTTTGACTGAGCCCTGCAGGTGATCACCGCAGTGCGTCCTACCTCCTCTTGGAGAGCGATTCCCACTCCTTCGTGTGCGGCCCCACTCTGCACCCAGGGCGCGGGTGGGTCCAGAGGGCTGGCGGCCAGCAAGGGCAGAAGGGAACACAGGCCACGGCGCCCCAGCGGTGGGCAAGAGCGAGTGTCTCGGGCCAGCTACTGTTCGGAGCGCTGTGTGTTTGTGCAATTCACTAGGGAAACCAGAAGCTGGACTAGCTCACGAGCAAAGGAGAGAGACCCTTGCAGTCGTGCAGATGGCCTGTGGTTGCAGCCCACCCGCTTTGTTGAGCTGCCCGGTGGTGCCGATCCTGGGGAAGGCTCAAGAAACGGCGGCTGCCTGTACCTGCAGGCGGGCAGTGGAGTGTGCACAGCAGGAGCCAGCGGTGGTTTGTGCGGCTGTTGAACGGGTTTGGGCTTTCAATGTGCCCAGCCCGGTACGCCTGGTTCCTTTCTCCTTGCAGGTTGTATTCAGAGCTGTAATGCTATTTTTTAAAAAAAGCAAAAGCAAAAGCAACCAGCAAACAAAAAAAAAGCTGGGCAATTCCACCCTGCAACTGGTTGTCTCCCCCAGGCCCTGGCCACCCTGCCAGGCGACATTCACCACCACCAGCAGGGTGCAGGAGCGGGCCCGGGGCAGGGCTTTCACAGGCCACCCCTATTTTGAGGCTCCTGGCCGTTCAGTTCCTGGGCAGTGCTCAAGCAATGGCAGCAGTGCCCACAGCTGGTATTTTTGATCTTTCTCCCTTTCTCCCAGGCTCTGGCTCCCTGGTTTCCAGCTGTTCTCTTTCTGCCTTAAAGCCTGTTGTGCTGCTTCTCTTCCCCTTCCTCACTCTGGCTCCTTGTCCCCATCTTTTTTAGCCTCCTCCCTGCCTGCCCCGGCCCCTCGTGCTCCCCCTGCTCCCCCACCCCGGCGGCCACCGTTGCTCGGTCCCTCTCTGCCGCCCTGCCCCACACTCCCCCTCCCGCTGGCCCTCAGGCTCTGGGGGATGTTTCCCGCCCTGCTCTTGGCTTGGGGGAGGGGCCATGGGGCCCGCGGGGGCGTGGCAGGGCCGGGGGAAGTGGCCCTGCAGGGGCAGGCAGCAGGAAGAGGCCCCGGGGCATGCTGGGAGCTGTAGTCCTGGGACAGGGGCTGCCGGGCGGCCATGCTGGTGCCGGGAGGTGCAGGCTCTGCTCCAGCCATGGCCCGTCTGAGGTGAGGGCTGGGCTGCCCCTGAGGTGAGTGAGGCCCTTGGGTGGGTGACGGGGTGTCTTCTGCCTGCTGGCTGCCCGGGGGTGGTGGGTGGGAGCTCCAAGCCGGAGCCAGGCCGGCTGGGGCAGCCCCAGGGTGACCCAAGAGCTGGGCAGGGGAAGGAGAAGGGAGACAGACCCCCCATCACAGGCACGGGGCACCCCGACTCTCAGACCCCCCCCGAGCCCCCCCAGCCCCGCTCCCCCCCTGCAGCTGCCCTGTCCCCAGCCCCTCCCCTGAGGCCAGTCCCGCAGCCCCAGGCTGCCCCACGGCCTGTCCTGGCAGCGGCAAGCGGGGCCTCAGGCAGGCCCAGGGCTCTGTTAACCCAGGGGCCTTCAGCAGCAGTGCGGGGAAGGAGCGGGGTCTGCAGGAGCGGCTGCAGCAGGAGGGGCTCCAGCCTGGGGCCTGCTGTGACAGTCACGGTTCTTTCCTCTGCCAGAGGCCGTGCCAGGGCTCGGTGGTCTGTTCCTGCCCTGGGGATGTCGTCAGCTGCATCCAGCTCAGGCTGAAGCTGAGGAGATGGGCAAAAGGAAAAGCAGCCGGAGAAGGACACGAAGGGGATCCGGCTGCAAGCTGCCCCCAGCTGCAGACAAGAGACAGCCGGCCTCTCAGCGAGAGGAAGGGTCCCTGTGAGTAGTCCTGAGCAGAGCTGGTCACCAATATGCACCGCGGGGTCTGTGTGCGTAACCAAAGCACGGTATAGCCGTGGGGGCGGGGGGTGTGTGTGTGTGTGCGCAGTGAGGCTGTGTATGTAGGAAGCCTCATATTGTAAGAGCTGAGAGAGGCAGAGACAGAAGTGTCTCAACAGTAAAATCCTCCCAGCAGCACCAAGAGCGGGAGCGGCAGTGAGTCCTGGGCCCTTGTGTTATAATCAGATCTGAATTTTGAATTTCATTGATAATTAATTGTTTTGAATAAACAACTAATTTCTTATAGTTAATTATTTCCTGATTCAAATAATTTACATTATGGTAAGGAGTAGACAAAACCTCACTTATGCTAAGAGACAGCAGATGCAGGCCTTAGGAAGATGGCCAAAGCTAAAGCTGCTGTGGATTGGGAAACTGTACAGAACACAGAACGAGGAGGGAGGGAGGCAGGTACAAGGGGTGAAATTGTACGTTCTCAGCTAGTTCTCTTATGTGATGAAACCATTGAAACAAAGGAATGTTGCTGTGAAGACTCTCCCGTCCTCCCCATCCTAATTTGTATATCAGAGATTTTGATCAGTAAAATAACCAATGATTAGATTAGGATAGGACTATTAAGAAAGTTATAGAATAGGGCGGACCAATCATTGTAACTGTCAAAATTAATAGCGGGCATAAGATGCATGCTTATGTTAAAATCTGTTAAAGATCCTGACTTTGCAGAAAAAGGGTATAAGATGTTGAATTTTTGATGTAACTTTGAAGCCCGTCGGGTGGAGCTGTCCCCGTGCTTCCCAGCGCTGCAATAAAGATGTGCCGGCTTATCTGCAAGTGTGTAGATAAATTTGTCGTGATTGCGACCCTCCGTCCACACTTGGGGCCGTGTCACCCCTCTTGTGCTCCGGGTGCCTCCCTGTGCCTGTGCCCTCCCACCTTCCATCACTGGTGTCACTCTTTTGCTTCCCTGTACCTTTCTTCTTCTGTCTGTTCTCATACCCTGCTCCCTGTTCGTCCCTCTCTGCTTTCCAAGCCCCTCTCTTGTTCTGCTATTCTACCTGCCCCTTTGGTTTTCCTTGCTCTCCCTCTGTCCTGCTCCCTGCCCCTCTTTTTTCCTTCCTCTGTCTCTGTCCTGCAGCGCATGGCTGGTTTTTCATTCACTGCCTCTTTGTCCCAATCTGCATTCCTCCTTGATGTTCCCAATCTCTCTGGCTTCTTGCCTGAGATGCTTTTTCTCTCTTGTTTGTAACAGGAGACGCTGTTCTCTAAAAACATAACGGCATTCTTTTGGCAAGCCGCTGAAACGCTGAGAAGATCCCCTCCTGGGAACACTGTGCAATATTCTTCCTGTCTGCAAGTGGCACCTGTTCATCAGAATGGATTCCAGAACCCAAGGGGCAGTTAACCTCCAGAAGTCTTAAACCTTCTGGGGAATCGCACAGACTATTTCTTGCTAAGAAGATGAAGGCTCTGTTGTTCCAGCTGTCCTTAGTGTTTCGAGACAACAAGCACTTGCACTGGTACTTGTTCTTTTCTGATCTGCGGCTCCTGTGAATGTTTCTCCAAGTTCTTGGTTTCCTGTCCGGGTGACTCTCCAGAGGACTGTAAAAATCAGTCTTCGTGGAGACTCTCTGTGCTGCGGAGCTGCCTGTATCGTTGTTGTCACCCAGCTGCCTACAAACGGCTCCCAACCCCAGACAGTGGGGCGGCATTTCTGATCTGCTGGAAGGGGGTGTCTCCATTTTTGATGTTGTTTCTTTCAGGGAGCACTGTGAGCGTGGCAGATCCTAAGCAGAAATACACTCGATTTGAACAAGTCGGGCAAGGGTAAGTCCAGTCACAGTTACTGCTACAAAATCACGGGCCAGGTATTTTGCTGGTGTGATATCAAGCGTGAAGTCGGGCAAGCTCCAAACGTGTTCAGACCCTGGGTTTAGATTCTGCTGTCTCTCAGTACTGATCAGAATTGGTGCCTGTGGTCAGAAGGCGTCGTCAAAGAGCACTTGATGCTGGCAACGTCTTGTCTGCAGCGAGGGGCAGGACCTGGAAGATCTACTGTCCCTCAAGTTTGTGGCACCCGTTTGCTTGTTTTCTTAGGGGAAATCATTTTTGTGTGTCTCAAAATAATACGGCCACACTAAAGAAAGGAGAAAAATCTTTATTGCCTGAAAGAGCAGCTTAGAACCTGATAGCTGTCAGATAAATAACACTTCTCAAGAACATTTCTTTCCAATCTTTTGCTTTAAAAAAATATTTAGTGATCAGGATTATAAAGGCATAGTTTAGAAACTGCAACCAGAGATTAAATATTCAGCTCTCTTTTCTGGCAGTGGTAGTGAAAAACAACCATTCAGTAATACATGCAGTGTCGATGCACTGTCCTTTCCTCAGATGGCTGGCACGTGTGTTCAGGGCTCTCAGAACGACTGCGTGGTGTTGCCTGAGTTTTGCAGATAGATCCAAAGAAGAGATCTGAGAAGGCACAGCTAGACTGTGTGCGTGTTACATTCTCCGGAAAAAACCCACACAAACACACTGCAGGAAAAAAAAAAAGGGACAAAATAAAACCCAACAGCACAAAACTGGAGAAAAAGGGAAAAGAATGAAATCTATTATTTTCCAGTCTGTGTAGGCACCCCGCCTTTCAGTTTTGGACTGAAAGAATTTAGTATGAACTCTGGAGATTTGCATCAGCCCTTTTTCTTCCTGTTGGACCTAAGTTTTCACTTGGATAGCCTGCATGGCAGGGGGCTGGTGGGCTGCTGCGCTGTGCACTGCTGGTTGAAGGAGTGGAGGAACCAAGGTGTTTTAGAAACACTACAGGCAGCAGAGAGCTCCTGTCAGGGCTTTCACTTCCAGGGTCTAAACCACTTCTCATGTCTCCACTGCTCTTTTGTTTCTAGGGCGTCTGGAACTGTCTATACCACACTCGACATCAGCATGGGACAAGAGGTGGGTGTCAACAGCCCCAGCAGATTTGGCAGGGGTTCAGCGATTTCTGCCCCGGTGCGAACAGCGGATGGGCTTTTGGATCTCCAGGAGATCTTTACTGCAAAGGCTGTTCCTCTGAAGCACAGGCTGGCGTCAGCCTGCAATGTACCTTGTCTGCTGTCTTCAGCTTTTCAGGGACAGCTCTTTAAGGGCACCGTGGTTCTGTGCCTCAGGACCTGAACGCTTCCTGTGGCTATCCGCTTTCCAGCAGCCATTGCACCGAGGGGTTGATTAATGCCTGAAAAGGTGCCTGCGAATTCCTGGGGGGAGGTCCTGGTCCCCCTGGCATCAGGAAGAGCCTTGGTGCTTTCTGTGCTTGGGCTGATGCTTCACCCATCGCTTCCAAGGCCCATCGTAAGAGAACTGGTTTTTTACTTACTGTGTCTTGAGGACAGGTTGGTGCTCTCCACAGTGCTGTTGGTCCCCGGCTGCTACCATGTTACATCATCCCTGACTGGGCATTTGAATGGAGAGAAATCTGTAAAGAAATCGCAGCAAGCCTTTGGGCCTGCTAAAAACTATAGTTTTTACTGCCAATGTGAATGTGTTGGTTTAAAAATTGTTACATCTCTGTTCCCCACTGTGCATGAAGTTGTGCTCTTACAGAGAATGTTGGTCTCGATATACAATTTAACTCTGTACATTTACAGCATGTAAAACTGCCTGTGGACCTGGCCATAGATTGGTTAGTAATACAGATCGTCAAATCTGAAGATCTGTCACAGTGAGAGGCCTCGGGAGAACCCCAGGGGTGGTCACAGATTCCCCTGTTGCTGTGAGGAATAAATAGCTTTGTTACGTCACTTAATTTTGGACACACTTTGTCCTTATTAACAACCAGCAAGAACGCAAGGAGGGCACTTTCTCCTTTCAGAGAAGGCCACACTAGCTCTGTCTTAGTTACTGAATATATTGATGCATCCACTCGCTGCTGAAGGCTGCCGTCATTCAGTCCCAATTTACCTTAACCACAGCTTCAGGCAGTAATACTGTTTAGCATTTTTTCCATCAGGTGTTTCATCTCCAAAGTGTGATGCAAGACCTAATGAAGGAGAGATCGTGTTTAGGACTCAGTTTTGTGCTTTAGTCATCCTGAAGCTGGTTGACACACACCTGACAGATGAGAAGACGTATCTCAAGACCAAAGCTCTCTCCAAAAGAATACAGCCGTGTTTAGGTCCAGTGTCGGTGACAGCCTGTTACAGCCCGTGGAGTGGTTGCAGTGAAGTGGGGGCCGGGGGGTTGAGAAGCAGCTCTTGAAGGAGAGTTAACACTGACAGTCCCTGTAGTGGCCCCTTTAAAGTGGCATCTTAACGTTTTTGAATATGGGCAAACACTGCCTGAAAATCTGGCTGGAAAACCAGGCCCGAGAGCGGAGGGGTGCTCTCTTTTGGGCCATGTCAAGAGCAGGACTGGGCAGAGGGGGAGGCTGGCCAGACTACGGGGGAGCAAGAGGCAGACTTGAAATAGCCCCGGGGCGTTGTCTCCCCAGCGGGCGCGTGTCGGGTAGGGGGGCTCTTCTGGGGTGGGTTTGTAGGAGCCCTTGGCCGGAGCTGAGCTGGAAGGCAGGGAGGGAAGCAGGGCTGAGCCCAGAGGGACGGGGCTGGCAGAAGCGGGCTCACGAGGAGGCCAGGACGAAAAGCTCGAGCAGGGCCCATGGCTGCCTGGGGGAAGGTGGCACTGGGTGCAGGAGCCAGGCTGAGGCAGAGGCAGGCTGGCTACAGCGGTTCAGAGCAAAAGTGGTCATGTTAGTGATAATTAGACAAGGTGGTGTCTTAGAGAATCCCTTTGCTCTTTGGGGCTACAGCTTCAGCTTTCTGATTTATCATTCCTGGCTGTCAGCAGATACATCTGAATCTCACGGGTAGTGTCTCATCCACCTGCAGTGCTGCACTTTACAGCTGCTCTGAGACAGAGGTCTGCAAGGGATCTAAAAGCCCTAAGCTCTGCTTATGACCCTGGGTGTATCCATAAAATACCGATGAATGGATTATTGTTTTTTAACCCAGAAAATAATTGCAAATCTAAACTGTGCTGAAGAATGGCATTTAGAGTTGCAAAATAAAAATTCAAGGCATTAGGAAGTGCTAGGGTCGTACTTTTTGTGTAACCTTAGTAATCTTTTTAGTACAGCATTTGCCACGTAACGTGCATTTGTGTTTTGTTTCAGTTATGCAGTCAAGAACAACAGCAATTGCTGAAATAATGATCAAAAATCACGATTGCTAAAGCATTACCAGCTGGTTTTATGTTTTCACAGCAATAAAATCACTTCCTGCTTGAAAGCGTGCATGAATAATAATACCGTGATACACTAAGGCCATTTGAAAAGAACGTAGATAGACCTAAAAATGGTAGACCATTTTGACAGATTTACAAGGCAAAATGTATTTGGCCATGTGTCCTGCAAGCAGCACCCAAGCTAGCAAAGAAATAGGGCGTTGTAGTGTGAGTTACTGACCTCTTACGTCTAATAACAAGACAGCTTGGCAGAGCTCTGCTATGTCATTCCAAACCCACTCCCTTCGTGTTCATTCTGATCTCGTACCACAGACTGCTCAAATGAATGGTTTTTAATGTCATTTCAGGTGGCCATAAAACAAATGAATCTCCAACAACAGCACAAAAAGGAACGAGCTCTTAACGAAAGCCTGGTGATGAGGGAAAATAGGAATCCAAATATTGTTAACTGTTTAGACAGGTAAGTAGTTCTGGTATTATCACATGAATGTTCATTTACGTACTGCAAGCCAAAGATTAAAAAACTTCTGGTCTCTGGCAGAAGATTGACCTCTTCATTATTTATCTACTCATATACAATTTCTGGGAGAAGATTGTGTTTTGTCTGCGTTAATCTTTTCTGGCATATATAGTTTGAAGACTGTTTTTAAAAATGTGCATCAGCCATGTCTTACTAAAACAACAGCCCATGAGTTCACTACCTCTGTGTTGTTTTGTTGTTGTTTTTGTTGTTGGGTTTTTTTTTTTCCTTTTTTTTTTAAATTGATCATATTTTCTCTGTCTTATGATAAGTGCTGATAAGTCCTCATAGAAATTATTTCCGTTGGGCTGTTCCCACTATTTTCCATTACTGTGGATGCCAGGAAGACTAGGTTCTTGTTTCCAGAAACACATCATTTGCCAGTTTTAAATTTTTTTTTCCTCTCTCTGTGTGTTTTTTATGTAAGGTTTTCCAAACTGTGGACCAATTTCTGTCCTCAGTGGTACACACCCTCCTACCATGGATGTCTATGAAAGTTGTGTTGCCTTGTTTCTGGAGTTAATCCTGGAATCTTTGCGTTAAGATGATGAACCAGATGATGTGCTATGTCCTGGTTCCAGATTTATCTTTGCTGTTGGTAAACTGCATTTTTCACTTGCTTGCCATCTAAGACATGTAATTTTTCACTCGCATGCCTTTCTCATTTAGGCTGCACAGATTCTAAGTCCTGTATAGCCTAGAAGGAACGTCTAGTCATTTTATTCTGTCTTCGTTTGAAAATGACCTGGAAACAAAAGCCACCAGCAGTCTTTTCCATGAGGTAATTTAGCTGTGCCTGTTCATCTCAGTGCCCTTGTTTTCTTCTTTCAGCCACCTGGTCGGTGATGAGCTCCGGGTGGTGATGGAATACATGGCTGGTGGCTGTTTAAGAGATGTTGTTACCCAGTTTTGTATGGATGAAGAGCAGATGGCAGCTGTCTGCAGGGAGGTGAGGGATCCCGCGTGTGCTTCCTCTTCCTTGGACAGGATGGTACTGGTGAACAGGTGGTAAGAACATGAGGGATTTCATCTTGAGAGCTTTGTTTCTGCGTTGCTTTATGATATGGAGAAGAAAGGGCACCTTAAGTGAACTGCCTGCCAGTATCGCTGCACTTACTGTCCTCTGTCATTACACTCTGAAACACTGTTACTGTGTTATCTTTTCTTTTTTTTTTTTTTCTTTTTTTACTCTTCTCAGCTCTACCTCTTTAAACACGTGCCTGGAGCATGTCTGTACTGCATTCCTTGCCTGTAAAAGCAAACATGCTGGTGGCAGATTTTTAAAAGAACAGCAAAGAAAAATAGAGACTCATTTGTCAGAGTCCTCAGCTTAAAAGGATAGCATTCGACCCAAAATGGCATTTGCTTCTGAAAAATGACTAAGGTGCTATTTCCAAACCTGCTATAGAGCCTGACAATAAAATCTTTGTCCTGCAACCTCCCACCCAACAGTGATCCACTTCAAACCGAAGGAAGGGACTTTCTCATTTTTGGCAAAACATAGTTTGTCATACGGATGGAGATAGGACGCTGATTGGGCAGCAGCCAACCTGCCTGTGCTTTCAGGGGCTAGTCTGTGACAGTAATGGACATTTCTCTTTCCAAACCTGATAAGCCTTTATTTGGAAAGTTATTACTTTAATAGTAAGTTGAAGCACCAAGCTATTCCTCTGGACAGCGCAATATTTGGGCGTTACTCACAATTAATCTAGAAATTAAATCTTTTAGAGGCATTTCCTTTCTTGTGTGGTGAAATCAGGTCATTAATTTTTACCCTCATGTTTGTTTTTTACGTATCAGTGCCTTCAAGCCCTGGATTTCCTTCATTTAAAGCAAGTGATTCACAGGGACATCAAAAGCAACAGCATTCTACTTGGCATGGACAGGTCTGTCAAATTGGGTGGGTATTCCTGGTCAGGCACAGCCTTCCCAGGCTGTGGCACGGGGCTGCTTTTGACTGATGGCCAGTTCCCCAAAAGGGATGCCTGTGGCAGTGCGCTGACCTCTGCTGCCAGCTCCGAGGACAGTTCCAACATGCAGAGAGGCATAGAAAGGAAAAAGGTGTCAAGAGTGGCTTTGGTTTGTGTGTGGCCCTTCCAGAGGGAGGCAGTTACAGTCTAACGGTTCAAGTCAATAAAAGCCACTGCAGAAAACTTGAGCGGTGTTATTAAGTGGCCAAATCAGTATTTCCGTGGCTACAGCACTGAGTAAACAGAGCATGGCAGCTTTTCCAGGTAGATTCCACACCGTGTTCTCAGGTATAGAGTGGGGATTTCTTTTGCTCGCCTTCCTAATTCAAGCTGCCTTTAACACCACTTGTTTTTCTCCTCAGCTGATTTTGGCTTCTGTGCTCGGATCATCCCTGAGCAGAGTCGACGGAGCACAATGCTCAGGACTCCATACTGGATGGCACCAGAAGTGATGAGAAAAGAAGCCTATGGCCCCAAGGTGGACATCTGGTCGCCTGGGGTCATGGCTATAGAGATGGTGGATGGAGAACCTCCTTACTTTAGTGAAGATCCTCTCAGGGTAAGGTGCACATAAAATCAGATACCAGTGTCTTTCAAATCTATCCCGTGTTTAGTCCCCCATGAGACAAAACCCGAGCCGCATCAGCTGGAACTAGTTCCCCCATGGGCCACTTCTAAAGCTGTCAGGGAGCGCAGCAGCATCTACTGTAGCTTTGGTGACGTCAAGGGGAGAACCTCCAAAGAGCAGTGACTTGTATCCAGTTCAGAAACATGCCATTTCTGCCTTCAACGGGGCTTGAAATACCTCGTATGTTTTTTGAACTCTCTTTGAGCTGTATCTCTGAGTGACAGCGATTTTTCAGCGGCAAGTTTCTCCAGTTGGGGAGTTTTTCTGAAAAGCATTCCAGCTGTGTCTGCAGGCAGAGAAGTCTTTTCAAACGGGTCAGTGCCGATGGCTTACCTGAGCCTTTCAGGAGGTGTCACTGCTTATAGAAATGCCATAATTATTCATTAGCAAATAACTTCCTGAAAATGTGTTTTAGCACAGAAACTTGTAGTAAACAAATGTATTTTTAATGATTTGAAGTTTTCAGCTTCATCCTCATTTCTTAACATGAAATGACCAGCTCTTATCCCAAATGGGTGTGTAATAGTGGAGGAATGTATATCAAGATAAAACCTCATGACTGGTAGCTGGAACAAACTTAGATGCTGCACAGTTAATTCCTGATAGGGATGCAGGAATTTATGAGGAAATTAATTGTGACCCATGTGTATAGACACAGAATTTTTGTTAAGGCTGGAATTAAAATAGAGCATGATGCGTAGCTTTTCTCACAGCAGTAAGACTGCACTCTCCCTACTCTACAGCACCCAGAGTGCGTGCTGCAGGCTGAGAGAAGAAACAGCAGAAGGATCAGGACATACCCCCTGGCAGGCTACTTAAGAAAGGAATACAACAGCTACACCAGTGTCAATCCTCCACTCTGAACAAAGGTTCCTGAGTTTTCTTGGAAGACTTCTTTTGGTTTGGTAGGTGCCCCAAGGTTTTTCGTTCCAGTGCACACAGAAGGAGCAGCGTGCGCTGTGCCACCTCGTGAGGGGGGAGAAGAAGCAAACAGGTTTGGGTTCAGCCTGATGCTGAGTCAGCTGAGTGCACCGCAGCTGGCAGGGTGGCAGTAGGCCTGTGTCCCTGGTTTGGAGGCTGAAAATTCCAAGCTTCATTAACCTCAACTGTTAATTAGGGCTCCTCGAGAAGCTTCAGGTCGACTGTGAGGAAGGGAACTGGATTTCTTATCTCTGATCAAATTCACATTCAGCCATTCCTGCCCTTGCCCAGATTATTTGAGATGCTCTTTTTCTTCATACATGCCTCGTCTGCTGCGGGAGTTGAGATCAGCTTGAGCACTTGGAGCTTCAAGGCATCTTCAGGTGCCTGAGTCAACCTGCAGGAGGTTAAAATCAGGCACCTGGAGTTGGTCCCGTCTGTGTTCACTTCCTGGGCTCTTGGGCAGAGGCTGTTGCCCCTGAGCTGGGAACAGTGAACAGCTTGTGATGGACCGCCTGAAGTTCCCCAGTTCCCAGCTGGTTTTATGAAGGTGAATCATCCCCAGCAGGGACAGGATCCCTCTGCTGTTGTGTGTGGAATCACAGAGTGCAGTGAGAGCTCTCAGCTGCATCCAGACAGGAGAGCTGATAAGCAAGGCCTGTGTTTGCAGGTCAGGTTTTAGCTGATGGCACACAGTAGGTGTTGGGTTTAATAGTCACATTTAGACCCCATCCAGGGAGTTCTGCGAAGCCTGGAAACCAAAGGATGCTCTTTCAAACTTTGCGTGTTTCAATAGTGCAAGGCACGCAGCAGCTTCCATTACCGACATGGATTGAAATACCGAAATATACTATAAGGGCATTAAAGGATCATTAATCGTAGAGTTAAAACCAGGCTTAATGTCGATGCGTTTGTTGTTTTCCATGTGCAGAGCAAACGCATCCCCTGTTGCTCAAGTTCTTCCCAGCCGATGCAGAACTCACAGGAATGAACCATTTTCCAGCCAAGAGTGGCCTGGATATTTCTGTGACGGTGTTTGTTTTCTCTCACTGGGATTTCCTTCCACCAGGCGTATGCCTGGGGCCTGAGGGACAAATACTGGTGCGATAAATATCCTTTGAAATGCCGGTCGGACCTCCCCAGTTTCAGTTTTAAGAAAACCCAACAAACCAAATCCCAGGCATTTCTGTTTGCTTTTTCCTTTATTAACCACACTGCATCAATTTTCTTCAAACCTATAACATATTTTCCAAATGCTGTGAATCTTCTACAGTTTCAGGCTTCTAAATCATCCATATGTTGTTCCGTCATGTATCTGGGTGCCCTGGATAACTTTAGGGTCTCATTTTCACAGACTGCAGCTGTATGCCAAATCCATTCTTCTTTCTTGGTACGTTAAAGAAATCCATGAGCTTATTGCCCCTTTGCAGCTACTGCAAACACTTCTTTCCTTTGTACTGTACTTGCTTTTCTCTGCCAGCTGGATCACAGGAAAGCAAAAGAGACACGGCAAGAAGGTGCTTCAGCTTCCCCTAGATCTTTTTCTGTGGTCGTAGAACTGTTTAAAAGGTGCAGTACCCAGCTACAGATGACTCTGTTGATTGGAGTTCTGTGAAGAAAGGAGCAGCTGAAAGAGCTCCCTTTGTCCTGGCACTCCTGTTTCACAGCCAGGTGAATGGAGCCGGAATAAAATTCCCAAGGCTGCCATGGGTGCTGTGTTCCTTTACCGCAGGAGAAGGGACGTCCCTGGGGCAGCACCATTTAACCGCAGTGAGGACAGGCCCTCCGGCTCACCGCTGTGCCCGGTGCCTGAGGGCAGCTGCAGAGGGACGGGACAGGACTGATTTTGTGACACTTCTGTTGTGGGAAAAGTAGAGAAACTTCCTTTTATTGTTTTTCCTCTAGGATAGTTCATTTGCCTTTTTAGGCCTGCAAATTTTCCTCTACCTTTAAGAGGATAAGAGCAAAGTCCCTTTGGCCACCGTCTCTTTAAATGCCAGTAGCGCAGAGCTGTTCTTGTCATGGCGGACATTTGTATGGAAGACTCCTAGGCCTATTTCCATTATTATTGCTGTATATTTGGGACATATTCTGCAAGTTTAGGTGCAAACAGTTCAAAACGTTTGTCTTGCGTTTCTAAAGAACGTCTTACAAAAGCAGAATGAACTCATCTGTCCAGCTTCTCAGCATGTGAGACCTTGGTTCCAAGTGAACTGCCCCGGATAATGCTCGCCCCATGTTTTGCAAAATTCTGTTCTAATTCCTTGGCCTGAGGTCTGTCAGGAAGACTTGCTGATCTGGAATTTGGAGACTGCTGACATAGTTGCAGGTGGCTCCTGTCTGCCCAATAGTGTTTTTTCTTCCTAATAAAATTGTGCATACAGCTTACATGTCTGTGTTGGAAATGAGGTTCCAAATGCTTCTGTTTATCCAAGGAATAAGCTGATGGATCTAGTTTTTATTTCATCCATTTACCATTTCTATCTAGAATAGAGCAAAAATCTGGACTAGGTTTGTTTTAAGGAAGCTGTACTTTAGGGAGCAGTGAGCACTGCAGGGATGCATTTTATGTAATCATCCTTTGAAATAATACAGCTGGCCCGAATTCACTCTTTAAAATAGCCAGGAAAGCTGGTGTCGATGCATGGAGAAGCAAACTGTGCTTTTGCTGATGGAGTTCCTACTAATGAGGTCAGCCACTGCAATCAGCTGTCAAGGCAAGATCACGTTGATGTTGGAGTAGCTGTGGCTGCATCGGGGTTTGTTTTGTAGGTATAGAAAAATCATCTCTAACCCTCTGCCAGGGAAGAAACTGGCCCTGGAGACTGGACCTTAAAAAACAGGCTCCCTATGAGCAGCTCTGGGTAAGAAAGAAACAGGTGGAGTCTCGTGTTTCTTGTCTCTCTAGGCGATGGATCTGATAGCGACCAACGGGACACCAGAGCTGCAGAACCCCGAGCAACTGTCCGCTGAGTTTCGGGCCTTTTGGAGCTGCTGCCTGGAGGTGGACGCGGGCAGGCGAGGGTCTGCCCAGGACCTTCTGCCGATAAAACGCGAAGCGGCTGCAGGTGAAAGAGCTGCGCTGTGTCCTGGTTTTGTCATCAGCTGAACTCGAAGGCATCAGATGGAGCCCCCTCATGTTAGTCTCCACTCTCGGTGCTTTTCAGCTGAAAAACAAGTGGAATCCTACAGTGGTTTGGGTTGGAAGGGACCATTGGAGGCCATCTAGACCAGCCCCCCTGCAGTGAGCAGGGACATCTTTAGCTGCATCAGGTTGCTCAGAGCCGCATCCAGCCTGACCTTGGATGTCTCCAAGGATGGGGCTTCTGCCACCTCTCTGGGCAGCCGGTGCCAGTGTTTCACCACCCTCACGGTAAAAAATTTCTTCCCCATATCTAGTCTGAATCTGCCTTCTTATAGTTTAAAACCGTTACCCCTTGTCCTATTGCGACAGGCCCCGCTAAAAAGTCTGTCCCCATCTTCCGGATAAGCCCCTTTCAGCACTGGAAGGTGGCTGCAAGGACTCCCCGGCCTCTTCTCCTCTCCAGGCTGAGCAACCCCAGTTCTCTCAGCCAAATGCCTCCAGGGCTGGTGACTCAGCCACCTCCCTGGGCAGCCTGCTCCAGTGCTTGAGAAGGTTACCACTCCCCCTGTGCTGTGTCAGTTGAGTCGTTAGAATATGGATAAAGGAGTCTTCATAATCATCTTCTAGTGAACTTGGTGACTTAGTAGGTAGGGGCTGTTTTGAAGATGTCAGTGGTGAATGAGTATGTCGGAGAAGCCTATTGAAATGCACAATGGCAACCTCTCCCAACCTAGAAGAAAGCTAAAACATGACAAAATCAAGCTCGTTTGCATTGGAAGACCTTTGAAGAACTCGAACAGGGGGGGGAAAAAAGGAGATCTGGTAGAGGCCTCACATGCTGGTGCCACTCCCGAATAACAGCAAAGGTGAAAGAAGTCACAACTAGGAGGTGCGCAGGAGTTGAGGCCCATTCTGTAGACATGAAGTGCTGCAGAGCGAAGGGTGGGTGCGTTCCTGAAGGGGTGAGGGGAGAAGAGAAGGTGGGCTGTTCCGTACTGCTTACGCTCCAGTTTTCACCAATTGCTTGTTGTAACCGGACAGCGGAGCCGAGGGTTTGATTCAGTGGAGTTACATTTGCAGTTCTGTCAGTCTGACTGTGAAGGCACTTAAAGGGTTTTGCTGGCTTTCATCGGTGAAAGAAGCGGCTGTTCGTGAGCGTAGCGATAAGCAGAACAAAGAGAAGGTAGATTTTGGACTTCAGTTATGGTGGTGTTCTTCAGGACTGTTGGGGAATTCCTTTTCTCCGTGCAGAATGATCTGTTGAATTGAACTGGGTGTAGGGGTGAAAACTCAGCGAGTGAATTTTGGAGTACTCTGCGCGTGAGAGAGAGAGAAAGCAAAAGGCAAGAGAGTTTTTAAGTCTGAATGTGAAGGTAGATGAGCAACCAAATCGGTTCTTAATAGGAGGGGAGGAATGGAACTGGAGTAGGTGATTAATCTCTTACTTTGTCCCTCGATGAATATTGTGGTGAAAAATACGGTCTATGGCAAACTGTCAGAGTGATGAGGTGTTCACATCACCTTCTGTAACGTTTCTTCTCTTCTCTCGAGGTTCTTCCTGAACACCAGTGAGGTGACATCTGTTTTTAAAAACTTGGGCATGATTGGATGGGGAACAACAGGGCAGTAAGTATTGTTGTTTTTTAATGAAGAGGCTAGGTACAGTAACTTACCTGTTCTTCTAATGGTTAAATATTTATTGGAAATTAAATTTTAAAATGAAAAAAAAAAATCTGCGTGTGCTAGTGGGTGTCTAAGAGTGTAATGAAAGAAAGCAAAGCTGCAGATACTGGTATTGCAGTTGGCATTCCAGGTCATCCAGTTAGTGTTTCAGTTCTGACATCTTGGTTTTACTTGTGCTTCACCCAACTGTTTCCCCGTGTCGCTGAAGAGATTTTTCTGTGCTGTGCTTTTCAGCTGTGGCTGGTGTTTAACGATACGATCCCGTGATTGTTCCCTAGGATCGGTGAGGTTGGAAAAGACCTTTAAAATCATCGGGTCCAACCGTAAAAGTAACACTGCCAAGTTTGCTGCTGAGCCATGTCCCTAAGCACCGCATCTACACGTTCATAGTACAAGTAATAGAGATGTTTATTGTTTCAGCAGTCATGTCATCTAAGTGTGACGTATGAGAGCAGCAGGAGGTCATTTTTTACAGCCTCTGTGTTCCTCAGGTAATTGCCTTTCCTCCTAAGTGAGGAAAAGGCAAAGGTTCTGGCAAGGTAGTGGATTCTAGCCTTTTACTGTCTTTCTTTTAACAATTTAAATGTGCGCTAGGGCATCCCAAATAACAAAATGTCTTGAGGAGCCAGCTGCCATGTGTCGTTCGTGTGCTCTGTTTGTGATGGGACAAGCATGAGAGAGAATTGGCTGCATCAGCTGCAGGAAGGGAAGGTCAAGCTATTCATACAAACACGAATCGAGTTATTTTGATAAGACCATTTTGCACTTTTTTAACGGGCAGCTTGACGTTTGAATAGAAAAGGGTTCCTTCTCAGTTAATTTTGAGAGAATTTATTCCAAGTTGTATTTTATTTACCTCAGGTTTAGAGCACAGCTTCCCCGTCAGTTAGGAAGTACCATCCTGCAGTATAGCCCACCTAGGATTCCACAGGAGAGAGAAGTCTCAGTCGTAGTTTCTCACATTAATAGTCTGAGTGATTTCTATCTGCAGTGGGTAAGTTTAGAAATAAGGTCTGTTTAAATAAAACTCTGAACAAACCTTTTAACGTTTGGCTACTTGTCGTCCACCTTAAATAAGCTACTGTCCGTCGCTTGTAACCGGTTTTAGGATTCCTGGAATTAGTAGGTGAGATGAATTCTTACAATCCTAGCTTGATTCCAGGAATTCTTAGAATTCCGGAAGGTTAACACATTTTGGTCAGTTTTGTTAGATGGTTAGTTCCTATGCGGGCATGCAGTGGTTTACTGTTTCAAGCAGAGATTGGACAGGGCAATATCCAACAATTGTCAGGCTCTTTGATTCACTTGAGGTGTTCCTAACCGCTGTGTCATGTTGGGGGAGGCCTAGGAAGTACATTGCTATAGAAAATGGCCCTTAAGAGAGCAACAGTACCACGGGGCAGGGGTGCGGGGGGTGTGGGGGTGTGTGTGTGTGTGTGTGTGTGAGATTTGTTTTTCTCATTTTAGACAGACAGCCTGGATTCCCTGTCTCCTGCAAAGAAAATTCAGGAGGTGTATAGACATGAGCATGGGACAAACGTGGAGATGCTCTGCCCAGTTGAAGGCCAAGCCTGCGTGGCAAAGTGGGAAGATGGGAATTGGTACAGAGCGCAGATTCTAGGTGAAGTCTTGGTTCTTTCGCTCTAACGCTGGGTTGGGAAGTCAGATGTGGCTCTAGATCACGGGCTGTGAGCAGTAACAAAGCTGTTGTTTTCACTGGGCGTTCTTAGACTGGCGGGAGGTTCATAGAGTCAGTAGTACTAATGCATGTTATGACCTTTTGCTGTTACTGGAGTGGGTTATGCATTTTTATTTTTCTTTAAATCAAGAGAAGCGGTATACTTCATTTTCTATATATTATTGAAATTCTATGATCTAATTATTTTAAATAATTTTTCTCTTACTGCTACAGTTTGCACTACAGGTTTGTCTGTTAAGCCAACCTCTGAGCCTAGCTCGCGTGGGTCGCTTATTCCCCATGGCAATTCCGAAGGGGACTGGCCGTTCTTGTGCTGGCTCCTGTGCTGCCTGTGTGGGCAGCGCCGCGTGCCTGTGTGCTCGCGTGTCTCCTGGGCACATACTTGATGTGCCAGGGTCTCATGAAGTGGTTAGATGGAAGGGGACCAAACTGCGAACTCTGTCGTTGCAGGAACGTGACAGAGCTGACTCTCAAAGAACAGAGTTTTGGAACTGGGTTGTAGGACACTTGAAGCTGTGATATTTGATGATTGTATGGTGTAAATGTGGGGTTTGCTCTGAAATTCGGGTGCTTTAACCTGTATCAGATACTCATTTTTTGTTTTAATAACTTGGGCTGTTTTTCTTGAAGGGCTGCCAAGTCATCAAGCAGTTTTGGTGAAATATGTTGACTTTGGCAATGTTGCCACCTTAACTCTTAAAGACATACGCAGAGTCAAAAAGGAGTTCCTGAGCTTTCCAGAAAAGGTAAATTAGAGCTCGCCTGGATTAAATACTCAAAATAAACAGAATCTGGGTGGATGGAAGAGGAAGGCGAGGGTTGTTAACGTTCAGAAGTAAATAAAATGTTAAGCCAGTTCCTTGTCACATTGAAAACCCGTTTAATTGGTTTTGGATCATCCAGTTTCATCCAGTTTTAAATGAAATCTGAGGCTGCCTTGGGGTGAGGAGGTGTCTGTATAGTGTGTGTGTGTTTAATTCAGATCCAATCAAATGGCGGTGACGTGGCAGCAGAAGCCGAGGTCACGCTGTCTCGCTGTCCTGCGTGAGCGCAAAGCAGAGGCTGTGACGGGGCTGTGGTGAGACGGCCTTGGTGCGTGATGGGAGATCGATAACTTGAGTCCTCCTGTAGGCGATCAGGTGCAGGCTGGCTGGCATTGAGCCCTGCAAAGGGGCAGACGAGTGGAACAGAGAAGCCAAGGCAAGATTTGGAGAAATGACTGAAGGTAAAATTCTGCTGTGTTCAATTTTTGGTAAGTTATCGAGTTTCTGTTTCAGTATGATTGAATTGACTCAAACGTTGAAACATGCACTCTCGTGTTTTAGATAGTGTTTGTTGGAAGCGCTTGCGCTCGTACTTGTGACAGGTGGCCTGGAGTGAGAGTCTCTCACCATGAGCCAGCTGGAGGAGACCTAACAGATGATGACTGCTGACAAAAGCTCTGGTTATGGCTCCTCTTACGGACCACACCAGCCTTGAGGGACATAAGTGTCTTGGTTTATTAAGAGGGGCCTGTTTCCAGAAGTGCTCGCTGTCCTTGACTCTTCTGACTTTACTGGTAGCTGGGAGTGGGATCGCTGCGGCTGTAAAGCATCGCAAAAAGAAGAAACAAGCAAGAAGAATTTCAGCTAACACATCTATGCCTTAGTAGGATTTTTCTCAACACCATTTATTGTTAACCTGTAGCTCGTTATTTTTCAGCGCCTGGGGGATGGTGGTTTGGAGCCCATCTCATAAATGAAATGACATGTAGCAGTTGGCTTTTTTGTACAAAAACATGGTGTAATTATTGGTGTATTTGAAGTTAAATTTTGTAGATACGTGCAAAGCTAAGCCTCTGCATTTTGTTGATGTTCAGAATCAATTGCTTTATAAACAAAATGTCATTTTACAGAATTCTGTCTTTTATAGTACCATTTGCCTCCAAAGCTGTCAGTAGTCTTTATACTGTCATTGGGTGGCTCTAGTTCTGTTTATATTATTCATTCACAGAAATTTTAGAGGCGAACATCTTGTCTGTTGAACTCGTGGACTCCCCTGCTCCTCCTGGAAGAATCTTTAGTATTAACTGCCAGCTAGTTAAAGAAGACCTGGCGTCCTACATAACGGGGTAAGTACTCTGTGCGTAACGTAAAGTATGTGGAGATACTGAATTTGTGTAGTAAAGTTTCTGGCTTTAATATGTCGCCTCCAGTGACTGTAACTTACCACATTTGTGATAAATTCATGACAAGTCACATTCCTCAGCTGATGTGAGGTACAGAGTGTAACTCTGCAGTTTGGCGTGATCGAGTTCTCCAGCTGAATCTTGACCAACGTCATGTATTGGAATTGTAGTTGATGGAGAAGGTGGAGATGAAATGTCTGCATCGTACTTGTAGTGTGCTTAAGTGCCCAGTCCTCCCAAACTGGTTATCGTGAAGGTTCCCCTTCCCTTGTAGTAAGGAAAGAAATACCCCTTTTGTGTGTTGGACCTGCAGCTGAGGTGAGTCGTCTCTGTGGAAGGTCTGTTGTTGGAGAAGAAGTACTGAGGTAACCAGCTGTGATAGCCACAGACAGAAGGGTTGGGAAGCCTGCTGGGGGAGATGGGGCTGATAAGGAGATGACAGGGCTGCATTTAGTTTGTTGGCTTTTTGGAAGGCTAATCTGTGGGCTGTGTTTGTGAAAAATAGTCATTACTCTCTCGTGAATAACTCTTGAATAGGGATGAGAATAAGAAGATTGCTGTGTAGAAAATTTTGATTCCGAAAGGGAATTTCTGAATTTGCTTTTTTCAGGAGGAAGTAAGTCAGTGGATTTTCGTCTCTTAGCTCAGAAATACGACTAAGTCCTAGGAAGACTTTTCTTTACCGGTCACCCTTTTCAGTCAGGTTTTTGTCAAGTGAAGGAGCTTTATTGAAACCTGAACAGCAGAGTTGTTTTGTCACTGTCACTGGGGTGTTTTATTGTGTGGCAGCTGCAAACAAGCAGCCGTGTGACTTTACTGTAAGTGCCTAAGTTGGTGGCTTGCCTAATGTGGATTTTTGTGGTCACTCGCTCACTGCCCCCTCCTTGGTTGGACTGGGGAGGAAACAGAAGAAAGAGGAGCAAGAAATCTCATGGGTCAACTTGACAGAAGACAGGGAAGTTGCTTACCGACTACTGTTGTGGGCAAAACAGACTCAATTTACCTTAGTTTATTGCTAATTAGCATAAATCCTTCAAGACTGGTGCAAGCATTGTACCCAAACAGTTACAGCAGCCCCCTCTCCCTTTCCCAGCGCAAGTTTGCTCCAAGCCCCTCTCCTCCCCTGATGCCCCGGCTCCCCTCAGTCCCTTCGGTGAGGCCATGGGCAGGGCAGGGGCTGGGGCCAGGACCAGCCGTTTCTCCCCGCTGCTCCTTCCTCCCTGCTCTTTGCTTCCCGTGCTTCAGCGCGGGCCCTCCGCAGGCCTCGGTCCCTTCAGGAGTGTGCCTCTGCCCCCTCCAATACCCTCTGCTCTCCTGACCTTGGTTCCTTCTCCCTCTGTTCCCTCTGTTCTGTTCCCTCCTCTCTCTCCCTGGCGTTTCTGCCCTTCAGGAAAGGAGAGGTGCCACCGGCTCCCGTTAGGATTACTCTTCCGTGTTTAAGGTTGTTGTTGGGGGATGCCCAGGCCAGCCCTGAACTGGTAGAAGAGACTCTAAGCGGGAGAGCACAGCTCCGCTGAAGCTGGCTTGCTGGCCAGCAAACTTTAGTCACCTCGCTCTTGCGTTGGGATAGGAAGTAGTCCATGCAGAATTCCGGGGAGCAACCTTGGAGCCTGAAGTTCATTCCAAACAGATGGTTTTTGCTGATGGGTGTGCAGTGATACTGCTGTACTGGAGTTACTAGAGAGGGTGTTGGAGGACTCGTAACGTGTGCTTCACTTGGGAGAGCTCTCTGTGGCACGTTGCCTCTGTCCGTTTCCCAGTTCAGGCTGGTTGGACACACGGCAAGCGTTGCTTGTGAGCTTTGGTGTTCCTTTCTTCCCTGGTTCTACAAGGCGGCTGTTTTACCCGTTGGTTTCCAAACGCCTGCCCCAGGCAGGTTTGCAGAAATAACTGTGGGGCAGTGGGCAGTGGGTGAGTCAAAGCTTCAGGGAATTTCTCTCTGCCAGAGCAGTTTGTTTCCTTCCCGTGAAGGAAGGCATAGACGGGTGGTAGATCTCCGAGAACAGAGCTTCTTCCTGGCGGCCCAGCAGTGCCCACAGTTAAACTCACGCTTGCCGTCTCCTTTGGTCAGCGGTGGTTACCAGAAGCCAGTTCTTTTGTGTTCACAGCTTTTTGTTGGAGCTGCAGTCTCTTACGGCTCTAGCTGGTGCAGCTCACACAGGCTTGTCCTGAGCCGGGCTGTGGCTCAAAGTACCTACCAGCCACCTCTGGGTTGCTGCTGGGCTTTATTCTATCCGGTTCAGGCCATTTAAACAAGTTTTCGTCAAGGTGTTGCATGACCAGACTTCACTCGGGACTCTGCTGAGGACAGTGCTGGCACCGGTTGCGGTGCGTTTGTATGCTCAGGGACCGCTAGAAAGGTAAATGTTTGGCTGACGTTCGTCATCTTCACGTCTGGAAGGAATACTTACACATCTTAGAAGCAGAATGTTGCAGCTTTCACTCGGAGACAACACTGATCTCCCAGAAGCTTGATGTCGGTCATTTGATGTCTTTTAAGCCAGACGCAAACGTGAATGTTCAGCAGCCCGTTTGTGTCAGGCTTGCTTTTCTGCTGGCAGCCTGGACTGTGTAGTGCTGCCATCTCTCAGCAGAACGTGCAAGGATGCCTTCTGAAGGGGAATAAAAGCAAGGTACTCTCCCAAGTGTTTCAGCACTTAGAAATGATTTTGCCTTTTTTTGTCTGCTTTTCTAAGTTACTTGTTCTTCGCTCTTCTCCGCGTTGAGTGATTCCCGTCATGTTGAACTGTTGATTGAGCTCTTTTTTGTGTTGTCTCAAATGGCTTTAAACTTCCCGTTCCAATGACTTTATGCTCTTTACAGGTGCCCTGAAAGTACTGGTGTAAGGCCGAATGAAATATGGGATGTTCCTCTAGAAATTCCTGAAGCCTCGGAACCTTTAAATCCTAGAGACGTGGAGTCCATGGACGGAGGAGATTTCAAATCCCTTTCTAAGCAGGAGCTACAAGCGAGAATTAGTCATGTTGTATCTCCCAGTAAAATCTTTCTACAGTGGCTGTCATCAGAAAGGACACTGAAAAGGTACTGAAATCCAAATGAATTTTCTCAAAGCATTCTTAGGACAAACTGGTGAAGTGTAGTTAGAGCAAACTCTGGTGCTGTGGGCTCCCCTGGCTTTGTTGGGGAAAGTCTAGGGCCAGAAGGCAGATTGGCACTATGTTGTGTTTTATTAAATATTTGGGATTCCAAATTAAGCACATGTCGAACTCCTATTTCTGGTCAGTTCTAGTGTAGTAAATGTTGGGGCCTGATAAATGCCACACTGTCCAGAAAGAGATGAAATCTTTCTGCTCTTTCTTTTCTCCTCCACGTTCCCGTGTTAGAAATCTTGCTAAAGAATCCCGGTATCTTGCATTGTAGAGCTTCAGTCAAGTTCGTTCTTTCCAGGTGCTTCTAATAGGCTGTTAGGAAAGTCTGAAGGCCATTTCTAGACATGGTGTATCCATCCGCCTGCCTTTGGCAGGTGTTTAGGTATGGCATGTGTTTGGGAGCTCCACTTCAGGTATTTCTAACGTGTCATGAAGAAAAACAACAATACTGTGTGTCTGTTAAACGGTCACTGAGACTGTCCTGTGTGCTAGTTGGGCAGTGGTGGTCTAAATACCCCTCCATTCGCCGGACAAAACTGGGCCACTAGAAACGTGGTTTCCTTGAATGTTAGTTTGCAGGAGAAGATGGCCACCACCTACAGAGAATCCCAGCCCCAGCCCGTGAAGTGGGAACGTGGCACGCACTGTGCTGTTTACAGCTGTGAGGTGAAACAGTGGCAGAGAGGTCGAGTAAGCAGGACTGTGCCTGACAGCTGTGCAGAGGTAAGCCTCTTGCCGGGGGAGGGTTTGTGCTTTGATTTCTAAAGGTTGTAAGCGTGCGCTGATTGAAATAATGTCAAATCTCTGCTGCTTACTTCTGTGTTAATACAGTCTCATCCAGCCTCCTGCTTTTGTCGAGAGGTCGGGTTCTGTTGTGCGTTGCTGCAGACAAGCTTCCTGTCTGATCAAAGCGCAGGTGCCTGTAGCAGGGGCCCGGCCGTGGCGGAGGGCTCAGGAGGTTGACTGTGCGGGTGTTTACGCGATGCTTTGCACCATGGCAGATTCCCAAGCTGCAGCCTAATGGTTTAGCTTAGATTCCAGCTGCGTGAGCCTGAGGGTCCCAGTAGTTCACGCTTCATCCAAAGTAAACGAGGGAGCCAACTGAAGGGAGAGCAGCACCCCAGCGCCCATGCCGTCCTGCTGTTGCTTGGGCCCTAAACGGGCGGTGACGCCCTGGGCCGAGCAGGGGTAACGTTTTCCCCGGGAGCTTCTCCCACAGGGCGGCTTTAAACAGGCGTGTTGTTGCGCTTATTTGAAAAGAGGGAGGAGCACCAGAAGAGGCGTTTTGTGAATAGATAACCACTTGCCTCAAAAGTCAGAGTGGCTTTTTAATCCTGCAGATAATCCAGGGCTGGATTGCCATGGGTTCTCTCCACCCTCATCAGCTGATGCCCGTGGGTGGTGGTAGTTGGGAGCAGCGGTGGGACCTTCTCTACTTGTGGTTTGTGTCGCCTGCTTTCTGAGGCAAAGAGCCCTCGAGCAGCTCTTTAACCACCTCAGAGTGAAAAGCAGGGGGTGGAGAGGAGCTGTTCCGCCGTTCCTGGGTTTACAAACTGAAATGCACCCGCGTAACTGGAGCACAGGAGGAGAACTTTTCTTACTCAAGTCACAGGCCCTGTAAAGTTGTTGGACCCCCTTTGAGCATGTTTGTGTGTGTTTTGTCCTCTCGGCCCGCTGCGGTGGTCACCGGTGTTGTGTGAGGAAGTACTTCAGCACAAAGGCCACTCAGTGAATCCTGGTACTGTTTGTTTGAATTTTGTTCACCTCTTCAGGCATGCTTTGAATTCTGTTCCTTACAGCGAAGAGTGAGAGGGGGGTTTTGCTCTGTTCTGTTGTGTTTCTTATCTGTAACAGGTAATGCTTTATGATTCTGGAGCTGAAAAAACAGTGGATATCAGCTGTCTAAGAAGACTCGAGGAAAATCTGAAGATCATTAGGCCATTGGCAACAGAATGTTCCTTGGCAGATATAAGGTAGCCTTTCCTTATACGGAGTAGCAGTCTTAGACACCTAATAATGCCATAACTTAGTATTTTTCTGTGTTAGCACTGATTATTTGGGATTTGGATGGGCTTTGCTTTTTGAATAAAGAAGAAACGGGATGGCAGCTGTGATTTGCTCTATAAAAAGGTTTTTTTTTTTCCGAAGGGTTGAGCTACTTACCAGTAAAGCAGAAACGGGGCTATAGAAAGCAAGAAAGCATACTTATAGGATGAATTCTAAAATAGTGGGCAGATGGTAGAGGTTTTTCTGACTGTACTGAGTGCTTTTTTCCTTGTCTCAGAGTTTGAGATGAATCTGGTCTCGTGAAAACATGCAGGAGGTCAGAGAACCGGGGTATCGTCCCGTGCCTTTGTTTATGTGCCGTCTGTGCTGTGAAGAAAAAATAATCGTGTTTGTAAAACCTGTTCTCTGAATGAATATAAAAAGCCAATTTGCAGATGACATATGGATTTTCCTTTGTTCTGTTCAGACAGGCGTCATCCTTCTGGACCTCCTGATGCTCCTCATTTTGAAGTTTTGGGGTTAGATTTTTGAATTCTTCCTGTCGTGTAGATCCAGAGATGAATAACCATTTCTTTTTCCTGTTGACTGTAATGGAAACTGTCTTTTTTCCCCCTGACAGTTCAGGCAGTTTCAAAAAACATTCAAAAGCCGAGTAAAGGGCAGGGTTTGTGGTTAAGCTCAGGAGATGCCAACTTCTCTTGTACTAAAGGGATCGTAATTGTTCTGTGTCAGACCAGCAGGTGGAAGCCCGCAGTGGACAGCAACAGCATGCGAGTGTTTATCCTCTTACCTAGCTGGGGCACGAGTCAAAGTGTTCCTACAGGTTTGTAACCAAACCCAGCAGGATTTGTAAACTTTCTGTCAGGTTGTCTCTTAGTTTTTTATTTCTTTTTTCTGAATGTTGTTACTCTTCAAAAAGTCCTGAATGGAGTTTGCTTAGATGGTGGTGTTTGCTGTGGGGAGAAAGGTGGTGTTTGCTGTGGGGAGAAAGGTGGTGTTTGCTGTGGGGAGAAAGGGGCTTTTTCTGTTTTCTGCTTTACTCTCGTTATTCCCTGGTGCGTTAGAGCAGTTTGGCCCCCGGGGCGGAAAGAACAGAGTCTGAGCTACATTTAGTTACTGAAGAATAATATTTACATCTTTGGGATCACTGGATGCAAACAGCTTTTATGGACAGGTGAGCAAGATGCTCACGTTCTTGAGGAGAACAGTCTCAGCAGCCACTCTATTAGCTTTCAAGTTTGCTCGGAAATGGAAAGAACGAGTCCGATGCTGTACGAGCATCGTTAGTCACTGAGTGCTTGCACCGGTAAAACAAAACGGAATTATTGTGGGAGTTGATGGATTCAGTGTCCGTTGGCAGCTGCCAGCGAGGCTTTACAGTGTGTCTGGAAGTGACAGCACTGGTGAGCACAGGTGGTTACAAGTGGGCTTAAAGCTCCTGCTGGAGGAAAACTGGTGTTTGGCAGCTCATGCAAGTGACAGAGCTGAGGGACTAAGCAAGGATTTGTGCTGTGATTTGGTTTTTTTTTTTTTAAATGACCTGTTTAGAACAGGTGGTAAAACGATGGGAACTGTGACACAGATCAAATGGTTTTTGTCTTCTGATGTGGGCACCAGTTGTTCAACGACGTCTGACTGGCGGCCAGTACCAGTACAATGGAAAACGCCGGTAGTTAGCGGAGCTGCACAGTGTAATATGTTGTCGATCTCTCTCATTTTCTCCAGGAAAGGGATGTGGCTGGTGCATTGCCTGTGAAAATTCTTTGCAAAGATGAAACAGGAGAATTGATTGATATTGCAGAGCAGCTTGTTAAAAAGGGCTTGGCTTTTCAAAACAGGAGGTTTGGATACTTTCCTTTTTATGTTCTTTCTGACTCTCATATTCGCATCGTGATAAGCTAATGAGTAAACCAGAAGTTTGCACTGTCCTCTACAGCACATGTGGCAGCTGAACTCCATCTGCAGTGAACTACTTGGATTATAACGTTCGTAGTTGTACCCAGTGCACGTTTCAGTTCTCTCAGTTGGTAGATGAGATGTTGGGCAGTATTTTAACAAGCATTTGCCATCTTGGTGTGTTTGGGTTTTGACTTCTGTTATTTTGTTCTTTTGCACTTTTCAAGTTCTTTGCCAGTTAATGTGTTGATATGCTTTGATTGAATCTGCTAGAACTCATAAAGCTGGTGTGGCTCGCTCAGTCTCCAAGGAACATCTTAAAGTACATTTAGAGCAAGGGAACACACGACTGGACGGCTACGGTTCAGAAACGGCACGTGTGAAAACCAGCGCTGCTCTGGAGGACCACATCGCTGTTTCAGAGAGTGAAGAACAGTCGTGTAAAACACGTGTGTCACAGCGTCGTTCAGGAATGGGTGAAATCTATAAACCCCCCTTTATACCTGAAGCGAAGACTTTTCAAGCTGTAGTGAGTTGCGTTGGATGCGATGGAACTATTTATATAATACCCAAATCCTCCGGTAAGGTTCCAGAGAAGAAAATACGTTTGTGCCTGTGAATCTGCTGGCTTGGGTGCACCGGAACATGGCAGCTCTGTGTGCTGGTGTGCGCGTTCTGTGCCAGAGCCCGGCTCTGGAAGGTTCCTGCTGGGGAGGATTGCTGTTGGGAGGCGATGAGGCCTTTGGCAGGGGGGGCGAGGGGTGCATGCCCGTGCACCCCCTGCGCTGCAGCGGTGGGGAGAGCTCCGGCAGCTCCCTGGCAGAGGAAACCCTGATCCCCGGAGGAGTTGCCGTGCCCTGACACCCACCCCAACGGGCTCTCCCCTCCTTCCGTCCGCCCCAGAAATCCAGGAGGCCTGAGCGCTTCGACAGGCGGGTTACTCACCTCTTCTCTGGGCAGTCTGGGGTGCGGCAGCGAGTGCTTGGCTTTGGAACGCGGAGCTGGTGGTACGTTTTGCCGCTGTTGAGGAAGGTGCAGGCCTAAAGATGCTTGGGAGTTAGCCTGGTTCTCAGCTACTGCTGGACTTTCCCCTTTCCGCGTGAGCTCAGTACCCAGTTTCCCGGTTTCCAGAGGGTCGTCTGGACGTGTGTTTGGTGGTGGTTCATGGTGTCCTGCTGCTGTCTCTGGCAATCTGTTGCATTGCTCATGGAGAGGCTCTTGTACTAGTGCTGTCAAGGTGTCGATTGCAAAATTTACAGACCCTCCTTCTCTGAGATGAGAGTCCAGAAATACTAATGGCTTCCCAATTAGAATGCAGTTTGCTTTTTGTTTTGAGCAGTAGCGTGTTTGCATATGCTGGACGTCGAACATACAGATTGTGTCAGTGTTGGAAAATATTCTTTGGAGCAGCACGTGTGGTTTCTGTTTATACAGGTCTTCACCTGAATCTGCTGGGGTTTGGTGACTGAAATCATTTGCACTACTATGTTATAGACTGTTTTGAATTGATTTTTTTTATTCCTCCCCCCACCCCCAGAAACGGCACTAAACCAATTGATGACTGACATACAAAGTAACTTCCAGTGCCTTGGTCTTCTGCAACCGTACTGCTGGGCAAAGGGAGAAGCTTGTATTGTAAGAGGACCAGATGCCATGTGGTATCGAGGTAGAGTTGTAGGACTCAGCAGTGCCTGTCTCCAGGTAAGTTTGATTATATGGGGGGAGGGGGCATGTGCGTATGAACAGGCGCACGTGTATGTTAAAAAAAAAAAAAAAAAAAAGGCAAATAATCCAGTCGTCTACCGTCAGTTTATGATCACACCTTTTTTTCATTCAGCTGACCTGACTTTCCAGATGCTCATTCTGCTTAAAAGTGTGGTAACTGTCCGGATGTTAACGTTTCTGTTAAAGATGCATTCTACGTACCTATCTCAGTTGTCACAATCTTTCCCGTAGTTTTCCTGGTGATGATAAATGTTCTTAAGTAAAAAGCTCCCCTTGATCCCCTGTAAGTAATCCCTTGCAGGTTTTTTCTTCTTTTGCTGTTGTTGTTACCATGTGTGGAACGCTTTGAAAATACTTGGGTTTAGCTTCCCCCCACCCAGAGAGTCGGGGCTGGCTGTGTGTTTTGAATGCTTTCTGCTGCACAGGTACAGAGCTCCTTTTTCGAATGAGCAGTTAATCCTACCTAAACTCTTGAGTCTGCTTGCCCTCTTTCAACGTAGATTTGCAAGTCTGACTCCAGCCTGGTTCACGCATTCTTTATGTCTTTCACTTCTAAACTGCTGTGGGTTATTGCACAACACGTGGGGTCTCTTGCAAGACAAGTTTGGAAAGTGAACTTCTGACCTGCCATAGCGGTTTTTTAATCCTTTCCTTCATTTCCACCTCATCACATCACCTGCTCTCAGCAGACCGTTATTTTTTCCCCCAGAGAAGTGAATGCTGTCAATGAACGTGTTCTCTGAGTAAACTTGACTGAATTATTTCAGGAAAGCTTTTCTTTTCCTATAGGTACAGTACATAGACCATGGTTACATGGAGAGGGTTATTCCGTGTCTTCTGTATCCAGGCGCGCTGTATGCTGGTGTTCCTGCGTTTTGCATACCCTGTGAGCTCCACAAGACAGTACCGGTGAGCAACGGTGACTTGGAAGAGGTTTTAGCTGGTAGTTACTCAAACTGGTACGCTGTTGAGTCCCACCAAGGTTGAGGCTAGTTGCTGGCGTGTTTTCTTGCCTGCGAGGATGGGGAGAACAGCTGGAGGATGGTTTCAGCAAGGCAGGCTTTTACCAGGAGCTGCTGGATTACTTTATGAAGTGACCGTGCTTCAGAAGCAGCTGTCCTTGGAATTAAATCTTTGTGAGAGGGGACGCTGCGGTAGTTGGCAGGATGATACTCAGGAGTGGTAGTTTGTTTTGCAGTAGCAGCGAGAAGAAGGGGGGCCTGGATTTCTTAATGCAGAATAGCCAGAAAATTGTCAGTCTTCAAGTCCTGCAAAAGCGCTTCTGTCATTCTGCAGGTAGCTGTGAGGGAAACCCTCTGTTACCGCTGCTCAGCTCATGGGAGTGAGTGGTTTAGGGGTTTTGTTAGTCGGTAATTGGTATGTAAACAACGTTCTCGGGTGTCATCACACCTTAGTCCCATTTGAATGGTGCATTTAGTAAAGTGAATTACTGAAACGACTGGGTCACTTTTGAACTTGTTCTTAAAGAAAACCTTTTTATTGCTGGGAGCAGTTCAACGGATAGATTCAGACAGACAGGCTTATCGGCCTGCGGGTTGGGCCGCAGACAGATATTGCAGGGAAACACAGAAGTCTTTAAAGTGTCCTGTGTTTCCTGTTGTCTGTTATCTCCGAGTGTAATTCTGTGTCTTTGGGTTCTGCTTTGGGTGATTGTGCGCACAGACCTTGTTATGCCTGGGGTAAAGGTCAGCCTTGGCAAGCAGCGTCTCTTTCTAAGCCACTTCAACATCTGAACTGGCTGGTGGGCTTTGTCACACGGAAAGTTTTAGTGTCCCAAAGAGCAGGTAACGTTTAAACTGTTGTAGACAACTCAAACCAGTGATGGGTGTTTTCAACCAAGTTTTTCAATGGTAGCCACCTATTTTCATGCCCCTGTGTTGAGGATGGTGTGGGGCTTAGTGTCAGCGTCTTAACGTGTGGCGATTTCTTGCTTTCACCCAACAGATCGGCAGTTTTTGGCAGCAAGGTGCAGTGGATTGCCTTCAAGAACTACTTACACATGAGGAGGTTGAAATCCATGTTCAGGTAGCTTAATGTATTCACGGGTGTGGAATGAGGCTTACTTTCTGTTATCTTGCTTTAATTTCCTTTTAACTTGCATCAGGAATAATAGGTGAAGGAGTACAGCAGTAAATGTGTTGCATAGACAGATCAAAATCCCAAACTAAAATTTTCTCCCGTGACTTTACCTTTGTTATAGTTTTCAGGCCCGAAACGCGTCCTTTACAGGTCAGAAATGCTTTTTGGTGCTGTTTGTATTCTGTGTTGTCGTTCTGACAAGCAACCTACCTACCAACAGCATAAATTCTTGTAAATTCAATTTTAAGTTATTAAAATTGGGCGTAATCGAGTATGGACATGCTTAAATTAATGTATGACACTACAGGGAAACAGATAATCTGTATTGTCTGAAAACCTGCAATTTCAGATAATTTAATTTCTAATGGTATATTGTGGAAGAGAAGGGTTTATCGCTGAGTGAGCGAACGTGGGATGGTGTTTCGGTGTTGGACCGAGTGGTCGGGGCTGCCGTTCCAGGGACGGGCACGTTCCCATTTGTGTCGTTACCTGACGTTAACGACCATCCTTGGGGGTTTCGTCCTGTTGGCGAATGAGTGGGGCGCGCGTAGGACTGACAGGTTGGAACTTCCGGGTCGCTGTTTCTAAAACCTCAGTCACACTGTGCCTGTTCTAATCTTACTTTGTCCTGTCTAAGTAGGAATTACCAGATAACCCGTGGGGCAAATTGTCCGTCAGCCTGTGTTTTGGTGGAACGTCGCTTTCTTCCTTCATGGCACGTCAGAAGTTCTGTGTTGCTGAAGAGGGTCAGGACATAACAAAGCTGGTGAGCTTTTTTGTGTGTGTAGGTGTGTCTCTTGCTGCTGTCCCTCTGACATTAAAAAGACTGCTCAGTTGCTCGTCTCTGCTTCAGAGGATCGTTTTCCCCTTCAGAGGACGCTGCTGTCACTGCTGATGTAATCGTGGCGTGCATGGCAGTGATGCAGTTAGAAGAATCTCTCAGCGTGCGTTAGAACTGAGTAACGGTGAAACCCCAATGGTGAATCAGTCTCTTGTTGCGTTTTGGTAAAGTCAGCACGTGACACGCGACTTTCTGCAAACTGTCTTGAAATGGGATTGTACCCTTAGAACAAAAATGAAATTTGGAAAACAGCCACCAAGCTGCGTAAGGCGGTTGTAAGCAAGGAGCGTTCGGAAAGCCCGGAATGCTCTCCGCAAGGCATGTAGCATTAAGCAGACCCGATCCAGAAATAAGCGGTTCAGAAGAATGTGTAAGAAAATGAGTGTTGGAGGTGTTCATTTGTGGACCAGAAAAGGAGCAAGGCATCCAGAGCTCGAGCTGGTTCCGGGAGCCGAGCCTCGGGAACAGCAGAAGGGGGAAGCCTGCAGCTCTGAGAATGTTCAGCCGCGATCAGCTCTGGGTTTAGCTGCAGAGAGGCTCAGCAGCCCTCCGTCCTCACAAGCCAGCTGCTACGCTGCGTTGGCTGAAGGATACCGCTACTATGTAAAGTACAGCCATTACCCATGTTATTATTTTATAGTAACTTTACTTCCTTGCTTCACATGCGTGTTTTCGGGTAGGTAACCTGGTAAGGACTGTGGTCTGTTTTGGGAGTGTTGTCGTGCTGTTAACAGTGGTAATGAGCTGCTTATGCAGAGCCCGCTACACCGGTGTCTTGCTTCAGAGTGTGTTCCTGTCTGCGAGATGCGCTTCTGCTGAGCTGACAGGCGAGTTCAGGAGCTGGTCTTTGTTACCGTAGCACCATCCCAGCTTAGTCATTAGCCAGGAGATTCCCTGGCAGGCAGTAGGGTGTTGGAGAGCACCCCAGAACCCCGGGCGTGGTGAGCTCACGGCAGCGAGTCTCGTTCTGGGTGAACGTGTGCACGTGAACGTGTCTTCGTGTGCATACGCGTAGGTACAGGTGCTGCCTTGTGCTCCTAGATTCAGGCCTGGGGGACTGTGACCTTGCTTCATTTGACAGACGAGTTTTTAATCTCTTTGTTCTGAGCTGAGGTTTAACTAACCGTCATTTCTAGAATTACTTTTTCTACAGCAGTTGACAACAAACCCTTTCCAAGCGTCTGAGCCAAAATAAGTCCCCAGTTCCTCCTACGGCCTGTTTTTGTATTTAACCGCGCTGCCTGTCAGCCCCTCCGTAGGGAGGTACTTGTGGTCTGCAGGTTTTAAGCTCATGATCTGAGCGAGCCCTTGGCCAGCCTGGTCCCTTGTAATCTGCCCCTGGAAATGGCAATGCTGGCTTTTGGAACAGTCCGTCAGCTCGGGTCGGAGGAGAGCTGCGCTTCAAACTGCTGTTGACACCCTGGGCACGTTCATTCAGTGAGCCCCTGCCTTCTGAATGACAGCCAAGGCCGTGCTGAACAGACTTGACGCACAGCCGTTTGTGATGGGACTGACTTGTAGTCGTCTGAGCGCTTCCAGCCTCACCAGGAGCTGTTCAGCCACCAGCCGTTCTAGGAGGGACCAACGTCTCCTCAGGCAGAGGGAGAACCCTTTAGGCAGAAGCAGCAGCGTGCGAAGGGCTGGTTCCTTCTCCTCTGATTCCACGTGGGCTTCCACGGTAGGAGAGCAGATGCTGCAGTTGGTGTTGCAGCACTGCCGGCAGCGTTGCAGATCCCAGCACTGGGACTGCGAGGTGGTTGGGCCCTGCGGCTTGCAGGAAGGCTTATTCCTCCTGTCCCTGTTCCCCACTTTTACACAGGCAGTTAATTCCCTCTGGAACCGGTGATCTGTACGACTGAAAGACCTGCCCGATCCCCTGAGCTGTTGTTTCCTTGTTAGAAATTTATCAGGCCAGGCCTGGATGAAGGACGGGGCTGTCACGTGACTGTGGCCGTATGCTGAAGGCCAGCTGTGTGGGTCGTGGGTCCCGCCATCTGTGACACCAAGAAGACCTGTTCTGTGGCTGATGTTCGCAACAAGTCCAGTGGAAAGGCGTTCTGCAAACACCTGGGTAGAAAGCCCTTTCTGCTTTCCTTTTGTCAACAGGAGAGGGAAGTCTACGGTACCCTGTCCGTGTCGGGGAAGTACAGAATCTGAGACTTGCCGGACTGTCACTTCGATCTTCCTCACCCTAAAGACATCTTTAATGCCTCAGCCTACTGGCTGGGCTCATGTAGGCTGCTCAAGGCCAAAGCTTTGCGTGTGGTGAAGGAGGTACGAGGTGACACGCTGCCCTGCAGCCTGCCCTTTGCTTTCTTTGGATTGAATTCCTCGTGCTGAAAAGCGCTCCTGTGTTGCCTTATTAAGTGTGCAGTGTTAGGTGATGTGTGAATTATCTATTAAACATTCAGGGGTTTGGCTGTGGCTTCAAAGATGCATTAAGGAATGTGAGGCCTTTTCAGGTGTTTCAAGAACAGGCACAAAGGCGGAAAGGCAGAGGGACAGCCGTTTGAAACGGGTAGCTCCTTGAGCGGTCTTGGCAGGACACCTTTTTAGGGTCAGTGTTTGCAACTGGGCTGTCCACGCCCCGGTGTGGCAGATCTGGCAGTAAGCACCCTGCTGGCAGCGAGGAAGGGCTGGTAACACAACAGCAGAGCTGCGAGGGCAGTTTTTCTTTCAAAGACGCGCACGAGAGGTGACCAAGGTGCCCGGCTGGGCGATGTGCAGTGCTCTGTTGGGAACAAGCAGGAATTTCAGAGGAATCTTCAGAGCCAGGTGCAGTCAGGTGGCCCGTCACAACATTCCTGGTGGTTTGGCAGAAATCTGGCACTTTGTGTGTGTCTGTGATCTAGTTAGATGTCCTTTCTTTACCGGTATTTATCAAGATGGGTTTGTTGGGTTTTTTAAGCTGTTTTATTTTGCAGTTATCGGTATCTGATTGCTTCCACTTTTTGTTTTGGGCAGAATGAAAACTGTTCAAGTAGATGTGTAAAAAATAAAATTATTTCAGAGAAATTGTGCCTTTTGTTACGTATGACATTAAAGTACGAGAGAGGACAGGAGCTGTACCCCGGAGCTATGGTCCAGCTGAGGTATGTGCTATCCATCCTTACTTTAAAGGCATAATGGAATGTGCCAAGGTTGATTTTGTCCTGAGCCAAGTGAGCGCACGGCACGTAGAGCTGAACCTGTACAATATGAGGGTCTAGAAGACGACAGACCGGAGCGTGCTGTGCTGCCCAGACAATGGGTATCTGTACCCTGCAAAGTCTGTGATCTGTTTTGAACGTGGGATGATGCTGGCGGCTAAGGAGTCAAATTATCCTTTGCCTTTCTCGTAAGGGATAGCTTGCTCTGGCAAACTGCAGTAGCCTTGGGCACGGCATTCGGGTTAATCCGTGCAGGTAAATTGCTGTTATCTTTGTTTTTCTTTCTAAATATTTTCTCTCTTTAAAGGGAATGCCATATTCAGTGCACTTTTGAATTAACAGCAGCCAAGTTAGCAAGTCAGTGTGTTAGGACCATTTCAAAGATAGATGCTTTCTATTTTAAAAGTGTTAGTTAACTAGTTCTCTTCTGTTATCTTTTAGCTTAAGTTTTTGTTGGAAATGTTGATTAATATCTTTTTCGTCAAAGACATGCTGGTTACATTCTCAGATAACTCCTTTGTGCCAGGAATCATCCCAAAGCTAGTTTCCATTTTGTTACTAAACATGATGCCTGACCAAAACCTCTCTTGGTCTAGGAGCTACTCGAAGAAGACGTTCCTGGTTTGCCTTCGTACCTGTTGCCACCTCTACCTGTTCCAGGAGATCCCTTTCCTGTCAGAGTCACCCATGTGGTGTCCCCTGAGGAGGTACGTTTTGTGAACATCTTGGATCTGTTGCAGTCAGGAAATGTTGCAGTCCCGCCCTGCTGGTGAAAAGGGCGGGACAGCTAACAGTTTTAGGTGATAGAAAACAGTGGGTAAGGTGGCAAAAGGCTGCTGAGTTGTTGATGCAGATGGTTGTGCACTGCAGCTGTCTGCATGAACTCTTGCTTGAAATACCCTCTTCAGTGAGGGCGGAGAAATCCTGACCGTTTCCCTGAAAAGATAACTTTAAGAATTACAGTACTGCAGTCTGGTGCTTACCTTGTATCATCAGAAAATAGGTCATTGGATTTTCACTTGGTGGAACAGTGGTGATTTATCTCTTCCTTGTCCTTCAAAGGTTAAATTACTGGAACATTGTAGAGTGAGGTGAACATTTTCTGCCTGTTACAGTTGTATTTTACGTCTAAGTGATTGCTTTAAATTCAGCACCATGGCTTAACAGAAATTCACCCCACCAATTCGCGTGACTATAAGTATTTGGGGGCGGGGGGGATGGCCTAGGGTGTGCCTATCCGTTAGTACCCTGTACATTATCCGGGATTGATTTTCCAGGTAGGCAGCGATGAAGTTGTAACCAGAAGTCCAAGGGCAATCAAGAGAGACTTCAGGGTCTTGGGAGGAGTGGTGAAGGGATCAGGAACACAAGTAGTGTTCTCCTTTCCTTCCAGTTGCAGGGAGTGACGAGGGAAGAGACAGGAACAGCCATCAGATGAATACCTGGCTCCGAGCCCTGTGTCACTGGCAGAATTTTGGGGGTTTTGATCACAGGACCCCAGGCAAGTTGTTGTTGTTTTCTTACCGGAGAGGAATATAAAATGTTTTTGAAAACAAACCAACCCAACAAAACCCCGGGGTGGTGTTTGAGCTGTGGTTGCTCCTGAGCATTAGTCTGGGAAGTACATAGCCACGTGATGTCACATCGAAAAGGGATTGTTCGTGTAACGTTACAGGCCTTGGCTTGCAAAATTAAGAAGAAAAAAAAAGAGAATGGAAAAAATAATTGATTTTACTTTAAGATCTTAGAGTCAGGTCTCAAAATAAGTCTGTTGGGGTTTGGTTTGGTTTGGCTCTTTGTATACTGCCAAAAGAAAAAAGAAAAAAAAAAAAAGATGAAAAATTTTACTTCACAAATTCCTCACGAAGTCTTGTTTAATGCGGTTGCTGTTTCTGATGGTCGTTGTCTGGGCTTTAATTCTTCTGCATAGGCATAGGGGGAAAATCACACATCTGAGGGTTTTTAATTCTTGTAATGCCCAATTTAGAGGTTTCTATGAACTTGTCCTCTGGCCTTGACAGCAGTGGGGAGCTGTCAAGCCTGAAGGGCCCTGCTTTTGTAGCTGTAAGAATGGTAACACCTGCCTTGTCCAAATACTGCTGCTGTAACAGAAATAACCCATCCGTTCTAGTGAAATTGTTTTTGTCTTGATTCTCAAGGGAAAGAGGCTCCAAGTTAGACATCCTAATCGTATGTCTTGCATGTGTGGTTTTGTGATCTGGTTTTACAGTGCTATTAAATTAATAATTTGCTTTCAGTGCTGAGACTTGTTTTGGGAGTTTATGTTTTCTTCCGGGAAAAACAGAATAATCTTTCTTTTGCATGGTTAGACTTCCGTGGTACAGAAAGCTGTTTAATGATCTTTTCTCACTGAAGTGTGCACCTGTCAGCAAGGAAGTTGATTAAAAATAAATACACCTTGTGCATGGTCTAAGTAGAGCCTGTCCCTCAGCACTGCCCCAGCAAAGACCCTTCGGACGAGAGGGGTGTCGTGAGCGCTGGCAGTTCCCACTGGCCCTCGGCCCTCACTCCAGCTGCACTTCCATGGCCGGGGAAACACCAGGTTTGGGCACACGGCCCCGCTGCTGGGGCAGGTGCTGCTGGCGGCAGCGGGGTGACCCGCCTCGTCCCGAGGAGCCAGCAGGGATCGGGGCTTGCGCTGGCAGGAGCGGGCCAGCCTGCAAGGAACGGCGCGCCGGTGGAGACGCCTGGGGTTGGTGCAGCGGGGCGGTTCCGGGGGTTTTTAGGGCACAACCCAGTGCGGCTTCGGTTCAGGGAAGTGTTTCAGCGAGCCTGACCTTTAAATGATGCAAGTGCCCACACTGAGCTGAGCGTGGTTGCTCACACGCTCCTCATGAACTGGGCGTCCAGCATCATCCTGGTCAGCGCTCCTGACTGCCGAGCTGGACCGACTCCTCCCTGTTGCATCAACATCCAAAATGATTCTACTCTCCTGTGGCAAATCACTGCGCCTGGAGCAGCCCCCCACACGGCGGCATGACCGGAGCTTTGGTCGGAAGGGAAGAGCGATCGAGTGGGGGGTTTCACCGATCCCCCGCTGTGGCTCGTGGCCCTGCCCTGAAAAGCCCCGGCAGCGGCCAGGGGTTGCCAAAGTGTGGCGGAGATCAGGTCATCCCAGCGCGGCCAACCCCCCACCAACCGGCCTCGGCTGCAAAAGCCTGATCGCAGGGCTCAGTAGCCCGTTTGGCACTTGCCCCCCGCTCATGAGGGAGGAGAAACCGCGCCCGGGGGGGCGACCACCAGCCCCCCCGGTCCCGCCGGTGCCCTCCGGCGGCGCCTGGCACGCGCGGAGGTGGCCGCGGGCCGTCGCGGGGCGAAGAAGCCGCCCCCGAGCGCCCGGTGCGGGCCCTGCCCCGCCCTGCCCAGACCCTCTGCCGCGACCACCGCCCCCGCCGCCGGCACCGCCCCTTCTGCGGCCCCCGCCCCGCCTCTCCGCTCGCCTCCGCGGCCCGAACCTGCCCCCGCCCAACGCGGCCGGGCCGGGGGTGTTCGGGGGGCGGGCGGGGGCGTTACGGCGAGTGGCAGCCGCCGGCCCGGCCCTCCGCGGCGAGGGGTCACCCCCACCCGAGCCCCGAAACTAGCCGGGGCTGGGGGGAGCACTCCAAGGCGCGACTGGGAGAAGTGGGGCTGCTGGAGTTGTTGGGGGAGGGGGCGGGGAGGTGAGGGGGAGGTGGATCCGTGACTTGGTTTCCCCTGCTGAGCAGGGCTGGGGTTTTGGGGGGGAAGCACCAGTGGGTCTGTGCCTCAGTTTCTCCAGTTGGGAGCTGGTTTGGGGCACCTTGGAGAGGTGGAGGATGACTCCGTGCCTCAGTTTCCCCTGCTGACAGCAAAGTAGGATCCCATTTGCAGGGATGAGGGACTGACTTTTCCTCCCACCCCGTGCCTCAGTTTCCCCTTGACCGTGGGGCAGACCCCACCCCAAGGGCTAATTCTGAGGAGGTCCAGCCAGCAGACTCCGGTCTGCCCAGTTTAACACTAAACAAACTCTCAGGGAAGGTGTGGTGCTGCATCCCATGGGGTGCTGGCCGTGACACCGCCGCGTGCCTCAGTTTCCCCTGCAAGGCTCCTGGGAGCCCCGGCCTTGGTCCCCACTGAGCTCTGGGGCTTCTCACCCTTTTATTTCCCTTAAAATCTCCCCTTTTTTTTTTTTTTTTTTTGTTTGTTTGGGCTTGTTTTGGTTTGGTTGGTTGTTTTTTAAGCTATTTAACCCAAGGGGGCAGTGGCCCTGCCTGCTGAGGCACGGGTGCATCCCCCGGGCTGGGGTGGCAGGGGGTGGGACACAGGTCTGTCCGCGTCCCCGTGCCTCAGTTTCCCCTGCCAACAATAAACGCTGCGTCCTGCGAGGCCGTGGCCTCCGCGTCATCTTTTGTGTCTCACCCTGCCTGGGTGGTCCCCCAGCACCAAGGCACCCATGGATGTGGGGGTGCAGGATGAGAGATACACCCTGGTTTGGGGGTGCAAGTTGTGGAGTTAACCATATTTAGGGGTGCAGGGTGGGGGATTTAACTGGACTTGGGGGTGCAGGTGGGAATATAACCAGATTTTGGGGGTGCAGGGATGGGAGAAACAAAGATGCCGCAGCATCCACCCCGACAGCCTGGCTCAGCGGCACCTGTGTGTGTGGGGGGGGTGTGTGTGTGCTGAGTGCCCTCTAGTGCCGCTTGAAACAGCCCCGAACTCCCCATTTCTTCTCTGTCCTTTCTGCTCTGTCTGGGTTTTCCTGCCTCCCTTCCCCTTTGGACCGGGGTCACATGGGGGAGGGGAAGAAGGGACTCGCAACTGCCCATCCTCTTGTTTGTCGCCCCCCAACATCCAGGCAGATGTTTCTTTTCCTTTTTCTCCTTTTCCTCCGCACATGGCATTAACATCTCTCCTTCTAATCCACATTTTTTCTCAGCGTTGGGGTTTCAGGAGCTGGGGGTGGATGAGGCCCCTGCAGCTCACTCCTGCGCTGCCGCAGTCGAACGTGCCCGGCACGGCTCAGGGCTCGCTGCCAGCCGCAGCCAAGCAGGGCATCACCGAAGGGACTGGCGACCTGGAGAAGAGACAGACCATAAGCTGCACCCATTCACCCCGTAACGCTCCAGTCTGGCCAGTCCGTAAGCCTGATGGATGGTGGTGTTTAATTAACGGTTATAGCAAACTGACCGGTAATAGCCCGTCCCTGACAGCTCCATCCCGAGGGTACCCTCAGTGGTAACAGCAATACAGGCGGCCGCCTGTTGGTGGGTGGCCGCTTTGGGTGGTAAGGACCTGGTTTTTATGATTCCCGTAAAAGAAGAGATGGTTGTACTGGTCCTTTGCAGCCATCGCATGGAAAGGGATCTCTCTTGGTAGCAGTGGAGGTGGTGTGTGGACTAACCGTGGCTACAGCTGTTAGAACTGCCTCTGGAGACCAGGCAGGGCAAGCACAGAGAAAGTGGTTTAGTATTTTACCCACTCCTGAGTGCATCCGAAGTGACAATGGGCCACACTTTATGGCCACAGCGGTGCAGCACTGGGCTCGAGGGGAGGGCATCAGGTGGGTGTTCATCCACGGTCTCATACTCAGGCTGACCATGCAGTCGAATGAACCCGTGGTTTGATTGAAAGATGTGCCGATGTCTGACACCGTAACTGGGATGTACAGCCACCACAGGCGGTCTTTATTGACAAGAACCGCTGGGGGCGTCATGGAAACCCCAAAATTTGAGCGTTTTGTCCTATGGGACCATTAATGGGCATCGCCCCTGTACCAGATGATAAAAGGGACACTGTGGACATACGTGGGCCAACCTGTAATGGTGAGGCTGCCCTCCCTCGGCATTGTGCCCATGACCCTGGCGAAACCCAGAGGCATATTTGCCTGGGAAGCCCTGGATGGGAGTGGGAAATCCACCGTATTGGTGCCGGTGGATAATCCCTGACTTCTAACCCTGAAGCCCAGTTTCCAAGCTGAGGCCAGCCGTGTTGTCTTACAGGGACAGCGATTGCCCTGGTGTCCCTGCTGGCCATGGTGACAACCAGGACCTGGATGACCATGTGGTGGCAAAAATGCCAGTGGGATTCACCTGAGCGATGAACTTATTCCTTCCTACCTGCTCATGACACCGTGGGGTGGGGACTGGAATGGCACTACCCTGCGTTTCAACATTCCCAGGGCAACAGCCGAGTGTGGTGCTCAGTGGAACACAATGCTGTGTGACCAAAGGAGAAGGAGTGTGTGGAATAGGGCTGCATCCACATCCGAGATGTATCGATGCCACCTCGGGATCAGGCCAACGAAATGAAGAAAGTGGTAAAAGGCTGGGAGGCAGTTGTTGCTGTACCAGGGACTAATGGGTCGGGGAAAGTTTTGGAATGTTTGGATTTTAATAGGTGACTGCAGTTATGATTAATGTAATTTGTATTGTAATAAGCCAGAGTAGGCGTGCAGTACTGAAACCTGTTAACGGTAGAGTGCACCCCCTTGAAACCTGTTCTGTCCGTGTTGGACAGAAGGATAATTGAGGAATGACGATCCACAGCGAGCACGAAAGCTCCCCGAGGTCACGCTCGCTTTTAACGCTGGAGGCAAGAGGTGGCTGCACGACCGCTCCCAGGAAACCAGTTGAGTAACGGCTGTGGTCATGGGTGGGTTGTGGCAGATGCACCTGCCCTGGCAAAGAGCCAACATTGACAGGGACTTGCCAAAGACAACGATCGGAGTTCGGCCGGTAAGATCTGATCATGGCGTTTACCTCACGGTTTTGGCACTTGGCCCCAGCTCATGAGAGCTGACCCCAGCCCGAGCCGAGGGGGCGCAGCCGGAGCCCAACCAAGAGGTGCTGGGAGCCACTCCGGGCCTCCGGGGAGCAGCAGGGCTGCGGCCAGGGACTCTCCCGGGGGCTGGGATGTGCCCGAGGACGCTGCCCGGGGCTGAGGGCCCTCACCCCCCGGGGGCCTTGGGTGAGTGGAGACCCCGCAGATTCTGTCCGTGAGCAAGCCCTCGCCCGTCGGTGAGTGGTTGAAGGGTCGGGGCACCGGGCGTGGGCCGGTTCCCCCTCTGCGAGTGGGGTCATCGTGCCCAAAGGATCGATGGTGAAACTTGGGCATTCTTGGGCCGAGCCGCGGAGTGTGATATTCCCAGCTGACCCCGAGCTGTACTGCACTCTGGTGGAGTGCTGGCTGCGTGGGGTGGGAATAAATCCCCGTTCTGAGCGGCTGCTCCATCCGGTTTGTAGGTACCTCCAGGACATGGGAATGCTGGGTCCCCCTTGTGCTCCCAGAACTCCTGCCCCCCCCCACCCCAAGCGAGCGCTCGGCTGGGGCTGTCGCTGCCCCAGGCACAAGCACCTTGTAAAGAGCTGAATTAGTTCTGTGATTCCTTGCTGTAGGCAGCATTCAGGCTTTGTGAACCTTCATCCATTGCCTCACACCTTGGCATGGATGACTCAAGGCAGTCGAGCACCGCGCTGCAACACAGTGTTAATCGATCGGAGCCTTTTCTAATCTTTTTCCCATTTCCACTTTCAAGCAGCAGTTTGTTAGTTCAGTGCTCTGTAGTTTAGAGGGGGGGTTCAAATCCTCAGCTGTCAGTGAAAAATCCATCAAACAGCTGAGGTAGATTACCTTATTTTAGTCATCTAAGAAAAAAGAATCTTCAAGGTAAAAGGTTGTGCTTTTGGAATCCCTGCCGTGGTGAAACACAGCAGAGGGCTGGCTTTAAGAGTGCGGCTGTCGGTTTACTTGGTGCTTGACTTCCTCTGCAGTTCGCCTCAGGCCATTCTTCTTCCCTCCTCATCTGATTTTCTCTCCCCCTCGGAGTTCAGAGGCAGCAGCATTAGCAGCCCCCAAAGTCTGCTCTGCCAACCTCTCTTCTATGTACATGAGCCAGGACAGGGGAGACAGGGGGACAGGTTCATGCTCCGAGCTTCTCAGCAACGGGGGAGGAAGCACAGCACAGCTCAGCTCAGACCCTTCTTCCACCTCACGGGCACTTTGAAGCTGACCTGTCTTCTGAACTCCTGCAGTACCTGCAAGCTCAGTGCTGCTGCCAGTGTCTGCTCCAGCTCTCCAGTGCAGTGGGTGCTGGGAAATGCCACGCTCTCACCTGGCAGAAGGCACTGGCTTCCTTCCCCTTGTCCCCCTGCTCCTCCTCAGGGCAAGCGAGCTCTGCCCTCACTGGGCCCGTGCATTGTTACCCCAGGGGCACCCCAGCTTGCAGCAGTGAGACCTGCGCTCACTCACAGCTGGGAGGGGCTTGGAGGGGGGGGGGGGGGGGGCAGTTCCTGGCAGTCTTGAACGTCAGCTCGTAGCCAGTGCCGGGCTAAGTCCCTTTCATGATCATCAATAAGCAAGTCCTGTTTGGGTTTGGTTTTTTTTAAATGATAATAAGGAAAGTGACACATGACGTGCGGAAAAGACTCTACAACCTGCAAGGTTACACAGTAGGTGTGTTTATTGCGCGCAGATGCACGGGGGATCGCTCCTCCACACACGGGCATACCCACCGTGGCCGCTTGTCCAGGATTTATACAGTTAAAACATCACCTATTTCGAAACGCCTGTACATATTTGTGATCTATCCCCGAAAAGGCAGTTCCTTCTGGTCACACCATTTCCATAATCTCCGCCTCGGGCTCCTCCTCGTGGAGCTTGCACAGTTCCTCCTGGTGGTCGTGGGCAGGGGTCTTCAGGGATGAAGGCCGTAGGTCTTCCTCGCTCTGTACTCCTCGCCTCTCCCCTGGAATCTCTAATTTGGCTGAGCTTGCAGTCCCAGACCGGTTTCAGCCTGGTCTGTCCTTGTGTGCACACCTGGCTATCTCCTCTTTGTTCTTGGTTAGAGATGGATGTTAGCGAGCCCTCCTTAGCCCTTAGCTCCTCCTGCCTTTGACGCTTTTCAGCCATGAATTATGTCCTTGTTTCTGTCCTTTCTGTTTCCCTTATCAGCTTCTTTCTCAAGCAATTTGCAGGGGTTAGTGACTAATTGCTTACTTGCCTGTATGTTAGTTCTGGGAAGCAAGTTTTAATAGTTTTAGCTTTTTCTATGTAGCTCCCTATTAATATTTTCGATATATCTTTGGTTATAAAATATATTTTCTATATGGCCCCCTATCAATTCCCCCCTTTTCTGTTAAGTGAATTCTTTTACTACAGCCGAACATAATGTTCCTCTATCTAACATTTTTAAAATACTGACTAGACTCAAGCTTCAGTCGTAATTGGTTCTTTTTCAATTCATTGTAGGAATCCCCTGTCTTTTGAAAACACCATAAACTACATCAGACTGTTATACAAAGGACTATAAACAAAAGGATAATTGTTATCATTGTGACAAACAATTGCTTTAACCATGTTAGATTTGACAACCAAGAGGTTAGCTTTTCCCACAGCTTAGAAAAATCCCAGGAGGTGCTTTCTTCACACAGCTGTAGTGAATCCAGGCGCTTTGTTCTCTGAGCCTAATTGCCGTGAAAGAGGTGAGAAGCACTTGATATGGTCCTTCCCACTGTGGCTCCAAAGTTTTCTCTGTAAGAAACTTAACACACCCATAGTCTCCAGGCTGTATGTTAGGCACTGGCCCATCCAAACCCCTGCATCGGGTTCCAAACAGCGGTTTCCCAATTTTACAAAGCTGTTTCCCTAATGCCACCATATAGGAAGTCATCAGTTCTTCACCAGTTTGTGAAGAGGTTCCCTTTTGTACCGCATATAGGTCGTCCATATAGAATTTCAAATGGGCTTAGTCCTTCCTTAGCTCGGGGTCTAGTTCGTATCCATGGCATTGCTAGGGGTAGAGATTGTGGCCAGGCCCAATTGGTTTCTTGTCCTAATTTAACAATCTGTTGTTTAATCAAGTGATTCATTTTCTCCACCTGGCCACTGGATTGTGGCCGGTATGGAGTGTGTAGTTGCCAATCTGTCCCTAGATGGTGGTTTATTTTTGGCACAACTTTGGAGATGAAGTGCGGCCCTCTATCTGAGGACATCACCGCTGGGACTCCAAACCTGGATATGATTTCTTGTAGCAACACCTTGGTCACCTCTCGAGCTTTGGCTGTTCTGCATGGGAAGGCTTCTGGCCAGCCTGAAAAGGTATCAGTTAGTACAAGCAAGTATTTACACCCTCCTTTTCTAGGAAGTTCTGAGAAATCAATTTGCCAATGTTGTCCTGGACAATTCCCTTTCCCAATTTGGCCCATTTCTGGTTTGGGGACAATTTTTGGATTAGTCTGGAGGCAAAGGTCACCTTGCTGAGTCACTTGTCTGACAGTGGTGTATAAATTTCGAGCCGTCACGTGTCTGATAAGGTATTTGTGTAATGCCTCCGCCCCCCAGTGTCCCTTCTTGTGTTCCTCCCGGACCAATGGCCAAACCATATAAGAGGGGACTATGAGTTTCCCATGTGATGTTATGGCCCACCCATCCTCATTGGATGTTCCTTCCAAAGCTGTGATTAACTTTTGATCCTCCTTAGTGTATTCTGGCTTACCTTCTAGGGTTATCTGTCCATCTGGGACTAGTGCTCCCTCCCCACCTTTACCATTTCTTTAGCTGCCTGTTTTGCCTCTCTGTCCGCCAGTTCGTTTCCTCTTTCCAATTCAGTGCTCACTTTCTGGTGTGCCCTGATGTGCATAATCGCCATCTTTTCAGGAAGTTGGACTGCATTTAAAAGTCTTAAAATTTCCTTCACATGCTTGATAGTCTTTCCTTGGGAGTTCAACAGTCCTCGCTCCTTCTAAATTGCTCCGTGGGCATCTACCACTCCAAAGGTGTATTTAGAATCAGTCCAAATATTCACAGCCTTTCCTTCGGCCCTCTCCAGGGCCCGAGTGAGGGCTATGATCTCGGCCTTTTGCGCTGAGGTGTCAGCCGGTAGTGGTCCAGATTCTATTACCTTTTCAGCAGTGGTGATGGCGTACCCGGAATGTTGTTTTCTGCCCAGAACATAGCTGCTCATATCTGTGAAGCAGTGCTCTACCCCATCCATGGGGGCATCTTTGAGGTCGATGCGGCTAGAGTACGTGGCCTCAATCGTCTCGAGGCAGTCGTGGTCCACTGGTTCTCCAGTCTTCCCACTAAGAAATGAAGCTGGGTTGACAGTGTAACTGCCATGGAAACATGTCGCAAATAATAGTTGCCGTTGTTTACCATGGAAACGCTCTCAAAATTGTAGGTGCTATGGAATGCCATGGAACGCTCTGGAAATCCTATTTGCCATGGAGTGCCCTAGAAACTCACTGGAACTATAGTTGCCGTGGCATTCCATAGAGCGGTGCAGAACTTCTATTTGCCATGCAATGCCATGGTATGCTCTTGAACTTCTAGATGCTATGGAATGTAATGGAAACACATCACAAGTAATACTTGCTGTTAAATGCCATAGAAACGCTCTGAAAATTCTAGTTGCAGTTAAATGCCATGGAACCCTCCGTAACTCCTAGTAGCCATGGAATGACGGAGAAACACTCTGGAACTTCTGGTTGCCATGGAATGCTATGGAACGCTCTGAAGCTTCTAGTTGCCATGGAATGTCATAGAAACTCTCTGGAAGTACTAGTTACCATGTAATTTTATGGAACACACTGGAACTTCTAGTTGCCATGCAATGCCATAAAACGGTGCAAAACTTCTAGTTGTCATACAATACCATAAAAACGCTCTGGAATTAATAGTTGCCAAGAAATGACATGGAACCCTCAGGAACTCCTAGTTGCCATGGAAAATCATGGAAACACATGGCAAATAATAGTTGCATTGAATGACATAGAAACGCTCTCAAAATTCTAGTTGCCATGGAATGCAATGGAACCCTCTGGAACTTCTAGTTGCCATGGAATGTCATGGAACACTGCAGAACTCCTCGTTGCCATCAAAATGCCATAGAAATGCTCTAGAAATACTAGTTGGCATGGAATGCCATGGAACACTGCGGATCTTCTAGTTGCCATGGAATGTCATGGAAACACAGCGCAAATAATAGTTGCCATGGAATGCCATAGAAATGCTCTGGAACTACTAGTTGCCATGGAATGCCATGGAATGCTCTGCAACTTCTAGTTGCCATGGAATGCCATGGAATGCTCTGGAACTCCTAGTTGCCATGGAATGCATGGGACACTCCGGAATTCCTAGTTGCCATGGAATGCCATGGGATGCTGCAGAAATTCCAGTTGCCATGGAACCCCATAGAAATGCTCTGGAAATACTAGTTGCCATGGAATGCCAAATAAACCCTCTGAAAATATTAGTTGCCATGAACTGCCATAGAAACGCTCTAGAACTACCAGTTGCCATGGAATGCTATCGAACGCTATAAAACTTCTAATTGAAATGGCATACCAAATAAAGGCTCTGGAACTTCTAGTTGCCATGGAATGCCATGGAACGCTTCAGAACTTCTAGATGCTACGGAATGTCATGGAAACACATCGCAAACAATACTTGCTGTTAAACGCCATAGAAAGCCTCTCAAAATTCTAGTTGCCACAAAATACCATGGAACCCTCCAGAACTCATAGTTGAAATGGAATGACGTAGAAACACTCTGGAAATTCTATTTGCCAGGAATGCCATAGAAACGCTCTGTAAGTACTAGTTGCCATGGAATGCCATGGAACGCTCTGGAAGTCCTAGTTTCCACGGAATGCCATAAAAACACTTTGGAACTACTAGTTTCCAGGTAGTGCCATAGAAACGCTTTGGCACTACTGGTTGATATGGAATGGAATGGAACACTCTTGAACTTTTAGTTGCCATGGAATGCCAAATAAACCCTCTGAAACTATTAGTTCCCATGGAATGCCATAGAAACGCTCTAGATATACTAGTTGCCATGGAATGCCATGGAACACTCCGCAAATTCTAGTACCTATTGAATGCCAAATAAACCCTCTGAAAATACTAGTTGTCATGGAATGCCATAGAAACGCTCCTTAATTACTAGTTGCCATGGAATGCTGTGGAATGCTCCGGAACTCCTAGCTACCATGGAATGCCATAGAAAGGCTCTGGAACTACTAGTTGCTATGGAATGGCTATGGAAACACATCACAAATAATAGTTGCCGATGAATGCCACAGAAACCCTCTCAAAATTGTAGTTGCCATGGAATGCCATGTAATGCTTTTGAAATTCTACTTACCATGGAATACAATGGAACGAACCAGAACTTCTAATTCTAATGGAATGTCATGGAAACACATTGCAAATAAGAGTTGCCATGGAATGCCATAGAAACTCCCTGGAACTACTAGTTGCCATGTAATGCCATGAAATGCTGCAGAAATTCTAGTTCCATGGAATGCCATAGAAATGCTCTGGAACTACTAGTTGCCATGGAATGGCTATGGAACGCTCTCGAACTTCTAGTTGACATGGAATGCAATCAAAACTTTCTGGAACTTCAAATTGCCACCTAATACCATAAAAATCTCTGGAACTACTACTTGCCATTGAATGGTATGGAACGCTTGGAATTTCTAGTTGCCATGGAATTCAATGGAACGCTCCGGAACTTCTAGTTGCCATGGTATGCAATAGAAATGCAGTGGAAATCCTAGTTGCCATGGAATGCCATAGAAACTCCTTGGAACTACTAGTTGCCATGGAATGCCATCGGATGCTGCAGAAATTCTAGTTGCCATGGAATGCCATAGAAACACTCTGGAACTACAAGTTTGCACGGAACGCTATGGAAGACACTGGAACTTCTAGTTGCCATGGAAAGCAATGAAAGGGTCCGGAAATTCTAGTTGCCATGGAAAGCCATAGGAATTCTCTGGAACCTCTAGTGGCCACCTAATACCATAAAAACCTCTGGAACTACTACTTGCCCTTGATTGGTATGGAACGCTCTGGAATTTCTAGTTGCCATGGAATGCAATGGAACGCTCCGGAACTTCTAGTTGCCATGGTATGCGATAGAAACACACTGGAACTCCCAGTTGCCATGGAATGTCATGAAAACACATTGCAAATAATAGTTGCTATGGAATGCATTAGAAATTCCTTGGAACTACTAGTTGTCAAGGAATGGTGTGGAACGCTCTCGAACTTCTAGTTGCCATGGAATATCGTGGAAACACATCGCAAATAATAATTGCCATGATATGCCACAGAAACGCTCTGGAACTTCTAGTTGCCATGGAATGCAATGGAACGCTCCAGAACTTCTAGTTGCCATGAAATACCATGGAACGCTGCAGAACTTCTAGTTGCCGTGGAATGCCATATAAACGCTCTGTAACTACTAAATGCCATGGAATGCTATGGAAACACATCACAAATAATAGTAGCCATGGAATTCCATAGAAATGCTCTGGAACTTCTAGTTGCCATGGAATGCCATGGAATGCTCTGAAACTCCTAGTTGCCATGGAATGTCATGGAAACACATCGCAAATAATAGTGTCCATGGAATGGTATGGAATGCTTTGGAACTCCTACTTACCATGGAATGCAATGGAACAATCCAGGACTTCTAATTCTAATGGAATGTCATGGAAACACATCGCAAATAAGAGTTGCCGTGGAATGCCATAAAACACTCTGGAATTTCTAGTTGCCATGGAATGTCATGGAACGCTCTGGAACTCCTGGTTGCCATGGAGTGCTATAGAAATGCTCTGGAACTATTAGTTTCCATCAAATGCCATAGTAACTCTCTGGAACTACAAGTTGCCATGAAACGCTATGGAATGCTCTGAGCTTCTAGTTGCCATGGAATGCCATAGAAACGCTCTGGAACTACTAGTTGCCATGGAATGCCATGGAACTCTCTGGAAATTCTACTTGCCATGGAATGCCATAGAAACGCTGCGGAAATCCTCGTTGCCATCAAAATGCCATAGAAATGGTCTGGAAACAATAGCTGGCATGTAATGTCAAGGAACTCTGCAGATCTTCTAGTTGCCATGGGATGCCATGGAAACACATCGCAAATAATAGTTGCCATGTAATGTCGTAGAAACGCTCTGTAATTACTAGTTGCCATGGAATGCCATGGAACGCTCTGGAACACCTGTTTTCCATGGAGTGCCACAGAAACTCTCTGGAACTTCTAGTGGCCACCTAATACCATCAAAAGCTCTGGAACTACTACTTGCCCTGGATTGGTATGGAACGCTCTGGAATTTCTAGTTGCCATGGAATGCAATGGAACGCTCCGTAAATTCTAGTTCCCATGGTATGCGATATAAATGCACTGGAACTCCTAGTTGCCATGGAATGGAATGGAACGATCCAGAACTTCTAGTTGCCATGACATGCCATGTTATGCTGCAGAACTTCTAGTTGCCATGGAATGCCATGGAAACACATCGGAAACAATAGTTGCCGATGAATGCCACAGAAAGCCTCTCAAAATTCTAGGTGCCATGGAATGCCATGTAATGCTTTGGAACTCCTGATTGCCATGGAATGCAAAGGAACGATCGAGAACTTCTAATTCTAATGGAATGTCATAGAAACACATCGCAAATAAGAGTTGCCATGAAATGCCATAGAAACTCCCTGGAATTACTAGTTACCATGGAATGCCATGGCATGCTGCAGAAATTCTAGTTTCCATGAAATGCCATAGAAACGCTCTGGAACTACAAGTTGCCACGGAACGCTATGGAACTTCTAGGTGCCATGGAATGCAATGGAACGCTCCTGAACTTCTAGTTGCCATGGTATGTGTAATGGGTCTGCCCGAGATGCAGCCCTCACCGTGCTGTGCAGTGGTTGCTTGATAACACACCAGTGTTTTGACTACTGCTGAGCCGGGCTCACACAGCACCAAGGCTGCTTCCCCACCATTTTCCCAGTAGGCTAGGGGTGGGTAAAAACTTGGAGGGTATATAGCCAGGACAGCTGACTCAGATTGTCCAAAGGGATATTCCATACCACATGATGTCTGCTCAGCAATATATGCTCGGGAAAACAGGAAGAAGGGGGGGACATTCGTTTTGCGTTTTACGTCCAGAGCAACCGCTTCGTGTACCGGAGCCCTACTTCCCAGGAAGTGGCCGGACATCGCCTGCTGATGGAAAGGAAATGATAAGATCTTTTGTTTTGCTTTTGCTTCCGCGCGTGGCTTTTGCTTCATTAAACTGCCTTTATCTGACCCAAGTGCCCGTTGTTATATTTTGTCTCCCCTGTCCAGCTGAGGGGGTGAGAGTGATAGAATGCCTTTGGTGGGTACCTGGCATCTGGCCAGGGCCAAACCACCACAGTCTTTTTGGCGCCCAACGTGAGGCACGATAACGGCAGTTTTGCATTAAGTGTGCTGTAACTGTAGTAGCTATTAAGTGACAAAACTCCCGTGCAGGTCACGGAGTTTGTTAATTGCAGTGCTTATCTCTTTATTTTGCTGTGCTTGGGCACATGCTAGTAGAAAGAGCTGCTATGTACTTTGGTATCATAGTGATAGCTTTAGCGTGCTGGGGAAGCTATTGTGTGGGGAGGATGAAGGAGCTTGGGAGCATGCTAGCTCAAATAAGAGCTATGTGCTCTTGCCTGGTAGTGATGGCCTTGTTGTGCTTTGGGAGCTATGTTGTGGAGAAGATGAAAGTATCCATCTCCCTCTCCCTACCTGAAATTGATGTAGATGATTTTGTTATGCAGGCTCCCAAGGTTCTCATTCACCCTTAGGTGAGTTGTTTAATATTACTCGTTAATACTTTTGGCATGGTCTGGGTTCTGTGGAATCTGGCATCATCCTGGTATAAGAGAAGAAAGCTTTTGGGTCAGGCAATACTGAAAAGTGCCCTGAGGCGGCCAGTCCCTGGGTGGCAGGGTGTGTGGAAGGATTTGGGCAGATTCTTAGGACGGTTATCACCTCCCATAACCTGGGACTTCACGCCTGAACAGGCAAGCGATCCTAGAAAACTAACGCACCACCTGATAGAAGGGTGCCTTACCTACCCCAATGAAACCCAGCAGCTTCTAGCCCTGTACTGGGGCCTGGTCTGTGCCTACCGAGCCACAGTTCAATACTCTCAGAGGACTGTGGCCGAAGCAGGGACCCAAACTACATCTGAGAACACCATGGCTGAGATGGGAACCCAAACAACAACGGCTAGAGTAATTGCCCCAGTAGTGAAGAAGAAACAGTGGATAAGAAATGCAACAGGTCCATATCCTCGATTAACAAGGGAGGAAGACGTATCCGATCAAGAAACCAGAAGAGTGCAGCCATGACCAAAACCAAGCCGGCGCTGGTGCCCAATGATCGAACATAGTGCTTCTCCTGTCCTGAACACTCATCTTGACAGATGGAACACAAGTTGTAGACCTGGGAAAAAGACTCTCTGTCTGCTAAAGGACAAGGGATGGTAGTTAATGAGAATGTTAAATCTCTATGCTGGGGATAAAGATGGTTTAAGTATGTAGCGTCAATTGTAAGTTGTAAGAAGGATGTACCTTAAATTACTTGGTACCTGAGCATGACACAAGTGGTATGGAATAAGGGGTGGATAGTGTAATGGGTCTGCCTGAGATGCAACCCTCACCATGCTGTGCAGTGGTAGCTTGATAACACACCAGTGTTTTGACTACTGCTGAGCCGGGCTCACACAGCACCAAGGCTGCTTCCCCACCATTTCCCCAGTAGGCTGGGGGTGGGTAAAAACTTGGGAGGGGATATAGCCAGGACAGCTGACCCAGACTGTCCAAAGGGATATTTCATACCACATGACATCTGCTCAGTAATATATGCTCGGGAAAACAGGAAGAAGGGGGGGAAATCCATTTCGCATTTGTCGTCCAGAGCAACCGCTACGCGTACCGGAGCCCTACTTCCCAGGAAGTGGCTGGACATCGCCTGCTGATGGGAAGTAGAGAATAAGATCTTTTGTTTTGCTTTTGCTTCCGTGCGTGGCTTTTACTTCATTAAACTGTCTTTATCTGACCCACGTGCCCGTTGTTATATGTTCTCTCCCCTGTCCAGCTGAGGGGGTGAGAGTGATAGAGTGGCTTTGGTGGATACCTGGCATTTGGCCAGGGCCAAACCACCACAGTATGCGATAGAAATGCACTGGAAATCCTAGTTCCCATGGAATGACATAGAAACGCTCTGGTACTACAAGTTGCCATGGAATGCAATGGAACACTCCGGAACGTCTAGTTGCCATGAAATGCCATGGAACGCTGCAGAACTTCTAGTTGCCATGGAATGCCATAGAAATGCTCTGGGTCTACTAGTTCCCATGGAATGCCATAGAAACTCTCTGGAACTTCAAGTTGCCACCTAATATTATCAAAAGCTCTGGAATCACTACTTGCTCTTGATTGGTATGGAACACTCTGGAATTTCTAGTTGCCATGGAATGCAATGGAACGCTCAAGAAATTCTAGTTCCCATGGTATGTGATAGAAGTGCACTGGAACTCCTAGTTGCCATGGAATGCCGTAGAAACGCTCTGGAACTACTAGTTGCCATGGAATGCAATGGAACGCTCCTGACCTTCTAGTTGCCATGGAATGTCATGGAGTGCTCTGGAACTCCTGGTTGCCATGGAGTGCCATAGAAACGCTCTGGAACTACTAGGACCCAGAGAATGCTATGGAACACGCTGGAACTTCTGCATGTCATGGAACCCTCTGGTTTCCTAGTAGCCATGGAATACCATATAAACTGTCTAGAACTACTAGTTGCCATGGAATGCTATGGAACACAATGGAACTTCTACATGCCACGGAACCCTCTGGCATTTCTAGAAGCCAAGGAATGCCATATAAACTCTCCAGAACTACTAGATGCCATAGAATGCCGTGGAATGCTCTGGAACTACTAGTTTCCATGGAAGTCTTATGGAAAGCTCTGGAAATTCTAGTTGCCATGGAATGACATGGAATGCTCTGGATCTCCTGGTTGCCATGGAGTGCCACAGAAACGCTCTGGAACTACAGGTTGCCACGAAACGCTATGGAATGCTCTGGAACTTCTAGTTGCCTTGGAATGCCATATAAACTCTCTGGAACTTCTAGTTGCCAGCTTATACCATCAAAAGCTCTGGAACTATATCTTGCCAATGAATGGTATGGAACGGTCTGGAATTTCTAGTTTCCATCGAATCGAATGGAACGCTCCGTAACTTCTAGTTGCCATGGTATGTGATAGAAACGCACTGGAACTCCTATTTGCCATGGAAAGCTATTGAAACTCTCTGGAACTTCTAGTTCCCTGGAATGCAATGGAACGCTCTGGAATTTCTGGTTGCCATCAAATGCCATAGAAAAGCTCTGGAGTTACAAGTTGCCACAAAACGCTATGAAAAGCTCTGGAACGTCTAGTTGCCATGGAATGCCATAGAAACTCTCTGGAATATCTAGTTGCCACCTAATACCATAAAAAGCTCTTTCACTACTATTTGCTCTTGATTGGTATGGAACGCTCTGGAATTTCTAGTTTCCATGGAATGCCATGAAACGCTGCAGAATGCCTCGTTGCCATCAAAATGCCATAGAAATGGTCTGGAAACACTAGTTTGCATGGAATGCCAAGGAACGCTGCGGATCTTCTAGTTGCCATGGAATGTCATGGAAACACATCGCAAATAATAGTTACTGTGTAATACCGTAGAAAGCTCTGTAACTACTAGTTGCCATGGAATGTCATACAAAGTCTCTGGAACTACTAGTTGACATGGAATGCCATGGAACGCTCTGGAACTCCTGGTTGCCATGGAGTGCTATAAAAAGGCTCTGGAACTACTAGTTGCCATCAAATGCCATAGCAACGCTCTGGAACTACAATTTGCCATGAAACGCTATGGAATGCTCTCAACTTCTAGTTGCGATGGAATGCCATAGAAACCCTCTGGAACTACCAGTTGCCATGGAATGCAATTGAAAGCTCCATGACTTCTAGTTGCCATGGAATGCCATGGAACGCTCTGGAACTCCTGGTTCCCATGGAGTTCCATAGAAACCCTCTGGAACTACTAGTTGCCATGGAATGCTATGGAACACACTGGAACTTCTACTTGCCATGGAACCCTCTGAGTTTTCTAGTAGCCATGGAATGCCATATAAACTGTCTAGAACTACTAGTTGCCATGGAATTCCATAGAAACGCTCTGGAAGTAGTCGGTTCCATGGAAGGCTATGCAACGCTCTGGAACTTCTAGTTGCCATGGAATGCCATGAAATGCTGCGGAACTCCTCCTTGCCATCAAAATGCCATAGAAATGCTCTTGAAACACTGGTTGGCATGGAATGCCACGGAACGCGGCGGATCTTCTAGTTGCCATGGAATGTCATTGAAACACATCGCAAACAATAGTTGCCATGTAATACCATAGAAATGCTCAGTAACTACTAGTTGCCAAGGAATGCATAAAAGTCTCTGGAATTAGTAGTTGCCATGGAATGCCATGAAACACATCGCAAATAATCGTTGCCGATGAATGCCACAGAAACCCTCTCAAAATGGCAGTTGCCATGGAATGACATGTAATGCTTTGGAACTCCTACTTACCATGGAATGCAATAGAACGATCCAGTACTTCTAATTCTAATGGAATGTCATGGAAACACATCGCAAATAAGAGTTGACATGGAATGCCATAGAAACACTCTGGAACTATTCGTTTCCGTGAAAGACTATGGAGCGCTCTGGAAATTCTACTTGTCATGGAATGCCATGAAACGCTGCGGAACTCCTCGTTGCATTCAAAATGCCATAGAAATGGTCTGGAAACACTAGTTGGCCTGGAATGCCAAGGAATGCGGCGCATCTTCTACTTGCCATGGAATGCCATGGAAGCACATCACAAATAAAAGTTACTATGTAATACCGTAGAAATGCTCTGTAACTACTAGTTGCCATGGAATGCCATAGGAAGTCTCTGGAACTTCTAGTTGCCATGGAATGCCATAGGAAGTCTCTGGAACTACTAGTTGCTATAAAGTGCCATGAAACACATCGCAAATAATATTTGCTGATGAATGCAGCAGAAACCCTCTCCAAATTGTAGTTGCCATGGAATGCCTTGTAATGATTTGGAACTCCTACTTACCATGGAATGCAATGGAACGATCCAGAACTTGTAATTCTAATGGAATGTCATGGAAACTCATCGCAAATAAGAGTTGCCATGGAATGCCATAGAAACGCTCTGGAACTTCTAGTTGCCATGGAATGCCATGGAACGCTCTGGAACTCCTCGTTGCCATGGAGTGCCATAGAAATGCTCTGTAACTACTAGTTGCCATCAAATGCCATAGAAACGCTCTGAAACTGCAAGTTGCCACGAAACGCTATGGAATGCTCTGGAACTTCTAGTTGCCATGAAATGCCATAGAAATTCTCTGGAACTTTTAGTTGCCACCTATTACCATAAAAATCTCTGGAACTAATACTTGCCCTTGATTGGTATGGAATGCTCTGGAATTTCTAGTTGCCATGGAATGCAACGGAACGCTCTGGAAATTCTAGTTCCCATGGTATGCGGTAGGAATACACTGGAACTCCTAGTTGCCATGGAATGCCATAGAAACGCTCTGGAACTACTATTTGCCATGGAATGCAATGCAATGCTCCTGAACTTCTAATTGCCATGGAATGCCATGGAACGCTCTGGAACTCCTGGTTGCCATGGCGTGCAAAAAAACCGCTCTGGAATTACTAGTTGCCATGAAACGCTATGGAATGCTCTGGAACTTCTAGTAGCCATGGAAAGACATAATAATTCTCTGGAACTTCTAGTTGCCACTTATTACCATAAAGAGCTCTGGAACTACTACTGGCCCTTGATTGGTATTGAAAGCTCTGGAGTTTCTAATTGCCATGGAATGCCATGGAATGCTCTGGAACTCCTTGTTGCCATGGTATGTCATAGAAACGCTCTGGAACTACTAGTTGCCATGGAATGTTATGTTACACACTGGAACTTCTACTTGCGACGGAACCCTCTGGAATTTCTAGTAGCCATGGAATGCGATATAATCTGTCTAGAACTACTAGTTCCCATGGAATGACATGAAACGCTGCGGAACTCTTCGTTGCCATCAAAATGCCATAGAAATGCTCTGGAAATACTAGTTGGCATGGAATGCCACGGAACGCTGCGGATCTTCTGGTTGCCATGGAATGTCATGGAAACTCTCTGTAATTATTAGCTGCCATGGAATGCGATGGAACGCTCCGGAACTCCTAATTTCCATGGAATGCCATAGAAAGTTTCTGGAACTACTAGTTGCCATGGAATGCCATGGAAACACAGCGCAAATACACGTTACCATGGAATGCCATAGAAACGCTCTGGAAATACAAGTTGCCACGGAACGCTATGGAAGACTTGGAACTTCTAGTTTCCACGGAATGCCATAGAAACTCTCTGGAACTTCCAGTTGCCACCTAATACTATAAAAAGCTGTGTAACTACTACTTGCCCTTGATTGGTATGGAGCGCTCTGGAATTTCTAGTTGTCATGGAAGGGAATGGGATGTTCTGGAATTCTAGTTACCATGGTATGCGTTAGATAAGCCTTGGAAGTCCTAGTTGCCATGGTATGCCATAGAAACGCTCTGGAACTACTAGTTGCCATGGAATGCAATGGAACACTCCGGAACGTCTAGTTCTCATGAAATGCCAGGGAATGCTGCAGAACTTCTAGTTGCCATGGAAAGCCATGGAAACGCTCTGGAACTACTAGGTTCCCTTGAATGCCACAGAAACTCTCTGGAGCTACAAGTTGCCACGGAATGCTATGGAAGGCACTGGAAATTCTAGTTGCCATGGAACACAATGGAAACTTTCTGGAACTTCTAGTTGCCAACTAATACCACAGAAAGATCTGGAACTACTACTTGCCATTGAATGGTATGGAAGGCTCTGGAATTTCTAGTAACCATGGAATGAATGGAACGCTCCGTAACTTCTAGTTACCATGGTATGCGATAGAAGCACTCTGGAACTCCTAGTTGCCATGGAATGCCATAGAAACGCTCTGGAACTACTAGTTGCCATAGAATGTCATGGAACGCTGCAGAACTCCTAGTTGCCATGGAATTCCATTGAAACACATTGCAAATAATAGTTGCCGATGAATGCCACATAAACCCTCTGAAAATTGTAGTTGCAGTGGAATGCCATGAAATGCTATGGAACTCCTACTTCCCGTGGAATGCAATGGAACGATCCAGAACTTCTAATTCTAATGGAATGTCATGGAAACTCTTCGGAAATAACAGTTGCCATGGAATGCCATAGGAACTCCGTCGAACTACGAGTTGTCATGGAATGCCAAAGAAATGCTCTGGAACTTCTAGTTGCCATGGAATGCCATGGAACACTCTGGAACTCTTGGTCGCCATCAAATGCCATAGTAACTTTCTCGAATTACAAGTTGTCACGAAACGCTATGGAATGCTCTGGAACTTCTAGTTACCATGGAATGCCAAAGAAACTCTCTGGAACTTGTAGTTGCCACCTAATACCAGAAAAAGTTCCTTAACTACTACTTGCCCTTGATTGGTATGGAACTCTCTGGAATTTCTAGTCGCCATGGAATGCCATGGAACGCTCTGGAACTACTACTTGCCATGGAATGCTATGGAACGCTCAGAAACTTCTAGCTGCTATGGAATGCAATGGAATGCTCCGGAACTTCTAGTTGCCATCGAAAGCCATCGAAACTCTCTGGAAGTTCTAGTTGCCAACTAACCCCATAAAAAGCTATGGAACTACTACTTGCCCTTGATTGGTATGGATTGCTGTGGAATTTCTAGTTCCCATGGAATGCAATGGAACGCTCTGGAACCTCTAATTGCCATGGTATAGGATAGAAATGCGCTGGAACTCCTAGTTGCCATGGAATGCCATAGAAATGCTCTGGAACTATTTGTTGCCATAGAATGCAATGGAACTCTCCGGAACTTCTACTGCCATGATCTGCCTTGGAACGCTGCAAAACTACGAGTTGCCATGGAATGCCACGGAAACACATCGCAAACAATAGATGCCGATGAAAGCCACAGAAAGCCTGTCAAAATTCTAGGTGCCATGGAATGACATGGAAACGCTCTGGAACTACTAGGTGCCCTCGAATGCCACAGAAACTCTCTGGAGCTACAAGTTGCCACGGAATGCTATGGAAGGCACTGGAAATTCTAGTTGCCATGGAACACAATGGAAACTTTCTGGAACTTCTAGTTGCCAACTAATACCATAGAAAGATCTGGAACTACTACTTGCCATTGAATGGTATGGAAGACTCTGGAATTTCTAGTTACCATGGAATGAATGGAACGCTCCATAACTTCTAGTTACCATGGTATGCGATAGAAGCACTCTGGAACTCCTAGTTGCCATGGAATGCCATAGAAACTCTCTGGAACTACTAGTTGCCATAGAATGTCATGGAACACTGCAGAACTCCTAGTTGCCATGGAATTCCACTGAAACACATTGCAAATAATAGTTGCCGATGAATGCCACAGAAACCCTCTCCAAATTGTATTTGCCATGCAATGCCATGTAATTATTTGGAACTCCTACTTACCATGGAATGCAATGGAACGATCCAGAACTTCTAATTCTAATGGAATGTCATGGAAACACATCGCAAATAAGAGTTGCCATGGAAGGCCATAGAAACGCTCTGGAACTTCTAGTTGCCATGGAATGCCATGGAACGCTCTAGAACTCCTGGTTGCCATGGAGTGCCATAGAAACGCTCTGGAACTACTAGTTGCCATCAAATGCCATAGAAACGCTCTGGAACTACAAGGTGCCACGAAACGCCATGGAATGCTCTGGAACTTCTAGTGGCCACCTAATACCATCAAAAGCTCTGGAACTACTACTTGCCCTTGATTGGTATGGAACGCTCTGGAATTTCTAGTTGTCATGTTATGCAATGGAACGCCCCGGATCGTCTAGTTGTCATGAAATGCCAGGGAATGCTTTGGAAATTCCAGTAGCCATGGAATGCCATAGAAACTCCCTGGAACTTCTAGTTTACCACCTAATACTGTATAAAGGTTAGGAACTACTACTTGCCATTCAACAGTATGGAACGCTCCGAAACTTCTAGTTACCATGGTATGCGATAGAAACGGTCTGGAACTCTTAGTTGCCATGGAATGCCATAGAAACTCTCTGGAACTACTAGTTGCCATGGAATACCATGGAATGCTCCGCTACTTCTAGTTGCAATGGAATTCCAAATAAACTTTCTGGAACTACCAGAGGCCATCGAATGCCATAGAAACGCTCTGGAACTTGTAGTTGCCATGGAATGAAATGGAACACTCCTGAACTTCGTGTTTTCATGGAATGCATTGCAAGACTGCAGAAATTCTAGTTGCCATGGAACGCCATAGAAACGCTCTGGAATTCCTAATTGCCATGGAGTGCCATAGAAACGCTCTGGAACTAGTAGTTGCCTCCTAATACCATCAAAAGCTCTGGAACTACTACTTGCCCTTGATTGGTATGGAACGCTCTGGACTTACTAGTTGCCATGGAATGCCATGGAATGCTCTGAAACTAAAAGTTTCCATGAAACGCTATGGAATGCTTTGGAAATTCTAGTTGCCATGGAATGCCGTGGAACGCTCTGGAACTCTTGGTTGGCATGGAGTGCCATAGAAACGCTCTGGAACTACTAGTTGCCATAAAATGCTATGGAACACAATGGAACTTCTACTTGCCACAGAACCCTGTGGCATTTCTAGAAGACATGGAATCCCATATAAACTGTCCAGAACTACTAGTTGCCATGGAAAGCCATGGAACACTCTGGAGATTCTTCTTGCCATGGAATGCCATGGAAACGCTCTGGAACTACTAGTTTCCATGGAAGACTAAGGAACGTTCTGGAAATTCTAGTTGCCATGGAATGACATGTAACGCTGCGGAACTCCTGGTTGCCACCAAAATGGCATGGAAATGCTCTGGAAATACTAGTTGGCTTGGAATGCCACGGTACACTGCGGATCTTCTAGTTGCCATGGAATATCATGGAAGCACATGGCAAATAATAGTTGCTATGGAATGCCATAAAAACGCTCTATAATTACTAGTTACCATGCAATGTCATAGAAAGGCTCTGGAACTACTAGTTGCCATGGAATGCCATGAAGCACATCGCAAATAATAGTTGCCGATGAATGACACAGAAACGCTCTCAAAGTTGTAGTTGCCGTGGAGTGACATGTAATCCTTTGTAACTCCTACTTACCATGGAATGCAATGGAACGATCCAGAACTTCTAATTCTAATGGAATGTCATGGAAACACATCGCAAAGAAGAGGTGTCATGGAATACCATAGAAACGCTCTGGAACTTCTAGTTGACGTGGAATGCCATGGAACGCTCTGGAACATCTGGTTGCTATGGAGTGCCATAGAAAGGCTCTGGAACTACTAGTTGCCGTATAATCACATAGAAACGCTCTGGAACTGCAGGTTGCCACGGAAGGCTATGGAATGCTCCAGAACTTCTAGTTGCCATCAAATGCAATAGAAACGCTCTGGAACTACAAGTTGGCACGAAATGATGTGGAATTCTCTGCAAATTCAAGTTGCCATGGAATGCCATAGAAACTCTCTGGAACTACTAGTTGCCATGGAATGCTATGGAACACAATGGAACTTCTATTTGCCACGGAACCCTCTGGCATTTCTAGAAGCCATGGAATGACATATAATCTGTCCAGAACTAATACTTGCCATAGAATGCCATGGAACGCTCCGGAAATTCTAGTTGCCATGGAATGTCATGGAAACACATCCAAAATAATAGTTGCCATGGAATGCCATAGAAACGCTCTGTAACATCTAGTTGCCATGGAATGTTATGGAACACTCCGAAAATCCTAGTTGCCATGGAATGCCATAGAAAGTCTCTGGAACTTCTAGTTGCCATGGAATGCCTTGGAACGCTCTGGAGCTTCTAGTTGCCATGGAATGCCATAGAAACGCTCTGGAACTACTAGTTCCCAAGGAAGGCGATGGAACGCTCTGGAAATTCTAGTTGCCATGGAATGACATGTAATGCTGCGGAACTCCTCATTGCCATGAAAATGCCATAGAAATCGTCTAGAAACACTAGTTGTCATGGAATGCCACAGAACGCTGTGGATCTTCTAGTTGCCATTGAATTTCATGGAAACACATCGCAAATAATAATTGTCATGGAATGCCGTAGAAACGCTCTGGAACTTCTAGTTGCCATGGAATGCCATGGAATGCTCTGGAACACCTGGTTGCCATGGAGTGCCATAGAAACTCTCTGGAACTTCTAGTTGCCACCTAATACCATCAAAAGCTCTGGAACTACTACTTGCCCTGGATTGGTATGGAACGCTCTGGAATTCCTAGTTTCCATGGAATGCAATGGAATGTTCCGGAACTTCTAGTTCCCATGGTATGTGATAGAAGTGCACTGGAACTCCTAGTTGCCATGGAATGCCATAGAAATGCTCTGCAACTACTAGTTGCCATGGAATGCCATGGAATGCTCTGGAGCTCCTGGTTGCCATGGGGTGCCATAGAAACGCTCTGGAACTACTAGTTGCCATAAAATGCTATGGAACACAATGGAACTTCTAGTTGCCATGGAATGCCATAGAAACGCTCTGGAACTACTAGTTTCCATGGAAAGCTATGCAACCCTCTGGGAACTTTTAGTTGCCATGGAATGCCATGAAACACTGCGGAACTTTTCTTTGCCATCAAAATGCCATAGAAATGCTCTGGAAATACAGGTTAGCATGGAATGCCAAGGAACGCTGCGGATCTTCTAGTTGCTATGCAATGTCATGGAAACACATTGGAAATAATAATTGCCATGGAATGCCGTAGCAACGCTCTGTAATTACTAGTTGCCATGGAATGCTATGGAAAACACTGGAACTTCTACTTGCCATAGAACCCTCTGGCATTTCTGGTAGCCATGGAATGCCATATAAACTCTCTAGAACTAGTAGTTGCCATGGAATGCCATAGAAACTCTCTGGAAGTATTCGTTTCCATGGAAGGCTATGCAACGCTCTGGAACTTCTAGTGGCCATGGAATGACATGAAATGCTGCGGAACACCTCATAGCCATCAAAATGCCATAGAAATGGTCTGGAAACAGTAGCTGTCATGGAATGCCACAGAATGATACGGCTCTTCTAGTTGCCATGGAATGTCATGGAAACACATCGCAAATAATGGTTGCCATGGAATGCCGTAGAAACGATCTGGAAATTCTAGTTGCCACCTAATACCACCAAAAGGTCTGGAACTACTACTTGCCCTGGATTGGTATGGAACGCTCTGGAATTTCTACTTTCCATGGAATGCAATAGAACGCTCCGCAACTTCTAGTTGACATGGAATACTATGGAATGCTCCGGTACTTCTAGTAGCTATGGAATGCTAAATAAAACCTCTGAACTACCAGTTGTAATGGAATGCCATAGAAACGCTCTGGAAATGCTAGTTGGCGTGGAATGCCACGGAACGCTGCGGATCTTCTAGTTGCCATGGAATATCATGGAAGCACATGGCAAAAAATAGTTACTATGGAATGCCGTAAAAACGCTCTGTAATTACTAGTTACCATGCAATGTCATAGAAAGGCTCTGGAACTACTCGTTGCCATGGAATGCCATGAAGCACATCGAAAATAATAGTTGCCGATGAATGACACAGAAACGCTCTCAAAATTGTAGTTGCCATGGAATGACATGTAATCCTTTGGAACTCCTACTTACCATGGAATGCAATGGAACGATCCGGAACTTCTAATTCTAATGGAATGTCATGGAAGCACATCGCAAATAAGAGTTTCCATGGAATGCCATAGAAACGCTCTGGAACTACTAGTTGCCATGGAATGCCATGGAACGCTTCGGACCTTCTCGTTGCAATCCAAATGTCACAGAAATGCTCTGGAAATACTAATTGTCATGGAATGCTACCGAACGCTCAGGATCTTCTACTTGAAATGGAAGTCATGTAAACACATTGCAAATAATAGTTGCCATGTAATGCCTTAGAAACGCAATGGAAACTCTCTGGAACTTCCAGTTACAACCTAATACCATAAAAAGCTCTGGAACTACTGCTTGCCATTGAATGGTGTGGAATGGTCCGGAATTTCTAGTTACCATGGAATCCAATGGAACACTCCGGAACTTCTAGTTGCCATGGTATGGATAAAAATGCACTGGAACTTTTAGTTGCCACGGAATGCCACAGAAACCCTGTTGAACTACTAGTTGGATGGAATGCATTGGAACGCTCCGGAACTTCTCGTTGCCATGAAATGCCTTGTTATACTGCACATCTTCGAGTTGTCGTGGAATGCCATGGAAACACATGGAAAACAATAGTTGCCGATGAATGCCACAGAAACCTTCTCAAAATTCTAGGTGCCATGGAATGCCATGTAATGCTTTGGAACTCCTACTTACCATGGAATGCAATGGAACGATCCAGTGCTTCTAATTCTCATGGAATGTCATGGAAACACATCGCAAATAAGAGTTGACATGGAATGCAATAGAAATACTCTGGAACTACTAACTCATCAAATTCCATAGAAACACTCTGGAACTTCTAGTTGCCACCTAACACCATTAAAAGCTCTGGAACTACTACTTGCCCTTGATTGCTATGGAACGCTGTGGAGTATCTAGTTGCCATGGAAAGTAATGGAATGCTCCAGAACTTCTAGTTGCCATGGAATGCGATCGAACGCTCTGGAACTCCTGGTTGCCATGGAGTGCCATAGAAAATCTCCAGAACTACTAGATGCCATGGAATGCATGGAACACACTGGAACTTCTACTTGCCAAGGAACCACTTGGCATTTTTAGAAGCCATGGAATGCCGTATAAACTGTCAGAACAACTAGTTGCCATGGAATGCCATGGAACGTTCTGGAGGTTCTTTTTGCCACGGAATGAAATAGAAACGCTCTGGAACGATTAGTCTCCATGGAAGGCTATGGAACGATCTGGAAGTACTCGTTGCCATGGAATCACATGTAACGCTGCGGAACTCATCGTTGCCATCAAAATGCCATAGAAATGGTCTGGAAACACTAGTTGGCATGGCATGCCACAGAACGCTGCGGATCTTCTAGTTGCTATGGAATGACATCGCAAATAATAGTTGCCGTTTAATGACATAGAAACGCTCTGTAACTATTAGTTGCCATGGAATGCCATGGAATGCTCTGGAACTCCTCGTTGCCATGGAGGGCCATAGAAATGCTCTGGAAGTACTAGTTGCCATCAAATGCCATAGTAACGCTCTGGAACTACAAGTTGCCATGAAACGCTATGGAATGCTCTGGAACTTCTAGATGCCATGGAATGCCATAGAAACACTCTGGAACTTCTTGTTGCCACCTATTACCATAAAAATCTCTGGAACTAATACTTTCCCTTGATTGGTATGGAATGCTCTGGAATTTCTAGTTGCCAAGGAATGCAACGGAACGCTCTGGAAATTCTAGTTCCCATGGTATGCGGTAGAAATGCACTGGAACTCCTAGTTGCCATGGAATGCCATAGAAACGCTCTGGAACTACTATTTGCCATGGAATGCAATGGAATGCTCCAGAACTTCTAGTTGCCATGGAATTCCATGGAACGCTCTGGAACTCCTGGTTGCCATGGCGTGCAAAAAACCGCTCTGGAACTAATAGTTGCCATGGAATGTTATGGAATACACTGGAACTTCTACTTGCCACGGAACCCTCTGGCATTTTTAGAAGCCCTGGAATGCCATATAAACTGTCCAGAACTATTAGTTGCCATGGAATGCCATGGGACGCTGCGGAACTCTTCGTTGCCATCAAAACGCCATAGAAAAGATCTGGAAATACTAGTTGGCATGGAATCCCACGGAACGCTGCGGATCTTCTGGTTGCCATGGAATGTCATGGAAACTCTCTGTAATTACTAGTTGCCATGGAATGCGATGGAACTCTCTGGAACTCCAAATTTCCATGGAATGCAATAGAAAGTTTCTGGAACTACTAGTTGCCATGGAATGCCATGGAAACACATTGCAAATACAAGTTACCATGGAATGCCATAGAAACGCTCTGGAAATACATGTTGCCACGGAACGCTATGGAAGACTTGGAACTTCTAGTTGCCACGGAATGCCATATAAAATGTCCAGAACTACTAGTTGCCATGGAATGCAATGGAACGCTGTGTAACTTCTAGTTGCCATGGAATGCCGTAGAAACGCTCTGGAACTTCCGGTTGCCACCTAATACTATAAAAAGCTGTGTAACTACAACTTGCCCTTGAATGGTATGGAGCGCTCTGGAATTTCTAGTTGTCATGGAAGGGAATGGGATGTTCTGGAATTCTAGTTACCATGGTATGCGTTAGATAAGCCTTGGAAGTCCTAGTTGCCATGGAATGCCATAGGAATGCTCTGGAACTACTAGTTGCCATGGAATGCAATGGAACACTCCGGAACGTCTAGTTCTCATGAAATGCCAGGGAATGCTGCAGAACTTCTAGTTGCCGTGGAATGCCATGGGAACGCTCTGGAACTACTAGGTGCCCTCGAATGCCATAGAAAATCTCTGGAGCTACAAGTTGCCACGGAACGCTATGGAAGGCACTGGAAATTCTAGTTGCCATGGAACACAATGGAAACTTTCTGGAACTTCTAGTTGCCAACTAATATCATAGAAAGATCTGGAACTACTACTTGTCATTGAATGTTATGGAAGGCTCTGGAATTTCTAGTTACCATGGAATGAATGGAACGGTCCAAAAATTCTAGTTACCATGGTGTGGGATAGAAACACTCTGGAACTCCTAGTTGCCATGGAATGCCATAGAAACTCTCTGGAAGTACTAGTTCCCATGGGATGCCATGGAATGCTGCAGAAATTCTAGGTGCAATGTAATGCCATGTAATGCCTCTAACTCCTACTTACCATGGAATGCACAGGAACGATCTAGAACTTCTAATTCTAATGGAATGTCTTGGAAAAACATCGCAAATAAGAGTTGCCATGGAATGCCATAGAAACACTCTGGAACTACTAGTTGCCATAGAATGTCATGGAACGCTGCAGAACTCCTAGTTGCCATGGAATTCCATTGAAACACATTGCAAATAATAGTTGCCGAAGAATGCCACATAAACCCTCTCAAAATTGTTGTTGCCATGGAATGCCATGAAATGCTTTGGAACTCCTAGTTGCCATGGAATGTCATGGAAACACATCACAAATCACAGTAGCAATGGAATGCCATAGAAACGCTCTGGAACTACAAGTTGCCACGCAACGCTATGGAAGACACTGGAACTTCTATTTGCCATGGAATGCAATAGAAAGTCTCTGAAACTTCTAGTTGCAACCTAATACCATAAAAACCTTTGGAACTACTACTTGCCATTGAATGGTATGGAACGGTCTGGAAATTTTAGTTGCCATGGAATTCAAAGGAACGTTATGAAACTTCTAGTTGCTATGGTATGTGATAGAAAGGCAATGGAACTCCTAGTTGCCATGGAATGACATAGAAACCCTCTGGAACTACTAGTTGCCATGGAATGCAAAGGAACCCTCTTGAACTTCGAGTTCCCATGGAATGCCATGCAAGGCTGCAGAAATTCTAGTTGCCATGGAATGCCATAGAAATGCTCTGGAATTACTAATTGCCATGGAATGCCATTGAAACACATCACAAATAATAGTTGCTTATGAATGACAGAGAAAACCTCTCACAATTCTAGGTGCCATGGAATGCCACAGAAATGCTCTGGCACTACTACTTGCCATGGAATGCTATGGAACTCTCAGGAACTTCTAGTTGCCATGGAATGCAATGGAATGCTCCGGAACTTGTACTTGCCATGAAATGCCATAGAACACTGCAAAACTTCTAGTTGCCATGGAATGCCATCGAAACACATCGGAAACAATCGTTGCCGATGAATGCCACCGAAATCCTCTCAAAATTCTACTTGCCATGTAATGCCATGTAATGCTTTGTAACTCCTACTTACCATGGAATGCAATGGAACGATCCAGAACTTCTAATTCTATTGCAATGTTATGGAAACACATCGCAAATAAGAGTTGCCATGGTATGACACGGAAACGCTCTGGAATTTCTACTTGCCATGGAATGCCATGGAACGCTTTGGAAATACTGGTTGCCATGGAGTACCATAGAAACGCTCTGGAACTACTAGTTACCATGTAATTCTATAGAACACACTGGAACTTCTACTTGCCTCAGAACCCTCTGGAATTTCTAGTAGCCATGGAATGCCATATAAACTGTCCAGAACTACTAGTTTCCGTGGAATGACATGGAATGCTCTAGAACTTCTAGTTGCCATGGAGTGCAATAGAAATGCTCTGTAACTACTAGTTTCCATGGAAGGCTATGTAACGCTCTGGAACTTCTAGTTGCCATGGAATGACATGGAACGCTGCGGAACTCCTCGTTGCCATCCAAATGCCATAGAAATGCTCTAGAAATACTAGTTGACATGGAATGTCACGGAACTCTGCGGATATTCTAGTTGCCATGGAATGTCATGGAAACACATCGCAAATAATAGTTGCTATGGAATACCATAGAAACGCTTTGGAACTTGAAGTTGCCACCTAATACCATCAAAACCTCTGGAACTTCTACTTGCCCTTGATTGGTGTGGAACGCTCTGGAATTTCTAGTTGCCATGGAATGTAATGGAATGCTCCGGAAATTCTAGTTGCCATGGTATGCGATAGAAACTCTCTGGAACTCCCAGTTGCCATGGAATGCCCTAGAAACTCTCTGGAACTACTAGTTGCCTTGGAATGCAATGGAACACTCCAGAACTTCTCGTTACCATGGAATGCTATGGAACACACAGGAACTTCTAATTGCTGCGGAAACCATGGAATTTCTAGTAGCCATGGTATGCCATATAAAATATCCAGAACTACTAGTTGCCATGGAATGCAATGGAACGCTGTGTAACTTCTAGTTGCCATGGAATGCCGTATAAATGCTCTGGAACTTCTAGTTGCCACCTAATACCATAAAAACCTCTGGAACTATTACTTGCCCTTGATGGGTATGGAACGCTCTGGAATTTCTAGTTGCCATGGACTGCAATGAAACACTCCGGAACTTCTAGTTCTCATGGTATGCGAAAAGAATGCACTGGAAATGCTAGTTGCCATGGAATGCCACAGAAACGCTATGGAACTACTATTTGCCATGGAATGCAATGGAATGCTCGAGCAATTCTAGTTGCCATGGAATGCCAGGGAATGCTCTGGAACTCCTCGTTACCATCAAAATGCCATAGAAATGCTCTTGAACTACAAGTTGCCACGAAACGCTATGGAGTGCTCTGGAACTTCTATTTGCCATGGAATGCCATAGCAACTCTATGGAACTTCTAGTTGCCACCTAATACCATCAAAATCTCTGGAACTACTACTTGCCCGGGATAGGTATGAAACTCTCTATAATTTCTAGTTGCCATGGAATGTAATGGAACGCTCCGGAATTTCTAGTTCCCATGGTATGCGATAGAAGTGCACTGGAAATCCTAGTTGCCATGGAATGCCATAGAAACGTTCTGGAACTACAAGCTGCCATGGAACGCTATGGAACTTCTAGGTGCCATGGAATGCAATGGAACGCTCCTGAACTTCTAGTTGCCATGGTATGTGTAATGGGTCTGCCTGAGATGCAGCCCTCACCGTGCTGTGCAATGGTAGCTTGATAACACACCAGTGTTTTGACTACTGCTGAGCTGGGCTCACATAGCACCAAGGCTGCTTCCCCACCATTTTCCCAGTAGGCTAGGGGTGGGTAAAAACTTGGAGGGTATATAGCCAGGACAGCTGACTCAGATTGTCCAAAGGGATATTCCATACCACATGATGTCTGCTCAGCAATATATGCTCGGGAAAACAGGAAGAAGGGGGGGACATTCGTTTTGCGTTTTACGTCCAGAGCAACCGCTTCGTGTACCGGAGCCCTACCTCCCAGGAAGTGGCTGGACATTGCCTGCTGATGGGAAGTAGAGAATAAGATCTTTTGTTTTGCTTTTGCTTCCGCGCGTGGCTTTTGCTTCATTAAACTGCCTTTATCTGACCCAAGTGCCCGTTGTTATATTTTGTCTCCCCTGTCCAGCTGAGGGGGTGAGAGTGATAGAGTGGCTTTGGTGGATACCTGGTATTTGGCCAGGGCCAAACCACCACAGTAGGCGATAGAAATGCACTGGAAATCCTAGTTCCCATGGAATGACATAGAAACGCTCTGGTACTACAAGTTGCCATGGAATGCAATGGAACGCTCCGGAACGTCTAGTTGCCACGAAATGCCATGGAACGCTGCAGAACTTCTAGTTGCCATGGAATGCCATAGAAATGCTCTGGGTCTACTAGTTCCCATGGAATGCCATGGAAACATATCGCAAATAACAGTTGCCATGGAATGCCATAGAAATGCTCTAGAACTAGTAATTGCCATGGAACGCTACGGAAAACATTGGAAATTCTAGTTGCCATGCAATGCCATAGAAACTCTCTGGAACTTCTATTGGCCACCTAATGCCATAATAAACTCTGGAACTACTACTTGCTCTTGATTGGTATGGAACGCTCTGGAATTTCTAGTTGCCATGGTGTTCGATAGAAACGCACTGGAAATCCTAGGTGCTATGGAATTTAATGGAAACACATGGCAAATAATAGTTGCTATCGAATGCCATAGTAACTCCCTGAAAATACTATTTGCCATGGAATGCTATGGAACGCTATGGAACTTCTAGTTGACATGGAATGCTATGGAATGCTCCAGTACTTCTAGTTGCTATGGAATGCCAAATAAACATTCTGGAACTACCAGTTGCCATGGAATGCCATAAAAGCGCTCTGGAACTCCTGGTTGCCATGGAATGTCATGGAAACACATCGCAAGTAACAGTTGCCGTGATATGCCATAGAAATGCTCTGGAACTCCTAGTTGCCATGGAATGGAATGGAATGATCCAGAACTTCTAGTTGCCATGAAATGCCATGTAACGCTGCAGAACTTTTAGTTGCCATGGAATGCCATGGACTGCTGCAGAAATTCTAGTTGCCATGGAATGCCATAGAAACACTCTGGAACTACTACTTGCCATGGAATGCTATGAAAAGCTCTGGAAATACTAGTTGCCATGGAATGCCATGGAATGCTCCGGTACTTCTAGTTCCTATGGAATGCCAAATAAACCCTCTGGAACTACCACTTGCCATCGAATTCCATAGAAACTCTCTGAAACCTCTAGTTACCACGGAATGCAATGGAACCCTCCCGAAATTTGAGTTCCGATGAAATGCCAAGGAACGCTGCAGAACTTCTAAATGCCATAGAAACGCACTGGAACTACTAATTACCATGGAATGCCATGAAAACACATCGCAAATAAGAGTTGGCATGGAATGCCATGAAACGCTGCGGAACTCCTCGTTGCCATCAAAATGCCATAGAAATTCTCTGGAAATAATAGTTGGCATGGAATGCCATGGAACGCTGCGGATCTTCTAGTTGCAATGGAATGTCATGAAAACACTTCGCAAATAATACTTGCAATGGAATGCCAATAAAACGCTCTGGAACTACTAGTTGCAATAGAATGCAATGGGATGCTGTAGAAATTCTACTTGCCATGGAATGCCATAGAAATGCTCTGGAACTACTAGTTGCCATGGAATGCAATAGAAACTCTCTGGAACTTCTAGTGGCCACCTAATACCATAAAAAGCTCTGGAACTACTACTTGCCCTTGGTTGGTATGGAACGCTGTGGAATTTCTAGTTGCCATGGTATGCGATAGAAACGCACTGGAACTCCTAGTTGCCATGGAATGCCATAGAAACACTCTGGAACTACTAGTTTCCATGGAATACAATGGATCTCTCCAGAACTTCTAGTTGCCATGATATGCCATAGAACACTGCAGAACTACGAGTTGCCATGGAATGCCACGGAAACTCATCGGAAACAATAGTTGCCGATGAATACCACAGAAACCCTTTCAAAATTCTAATTGACATAGAATGCCATGTAATGCTTTGGAACACCTACTTACCATGGAATGCAATGGAATGATCCAGAACTACTAATTGTAACGGAATGTCATGGAAACACATCGCAAATAGTAGTTGCCATGAAATGCCATAGAAATGCTCTGGAACTTCTAGTTGCCATGGAATGCCATGAAATGCTGCAGAAGTTCTAGTTGCCATCGAATGCCATAGAAACGCTCTGGAACTACAAGTTGCCACGCAATGCTATGGAAGACACTGGAACTTCTAGTTGCCTTGGAATCCAATGGAAAGCTTTGGAACTTCTAGTTGCCATGGAATGCCATAGAAACTCTCTGGAACTTCTATTTTCCACCTAATGTGGTGTCCTTTGACCTTGGGATTTACTGTCCCGCTGAGACCCTAGTGCGTCTGATAGCTTTCCTTCTCTCCTTTTCGACTTGGTTCACAGCTGAGCTACCAAGGCGTGTTGTTTGATGGCCTGGAGACCCTCTTTTCCTGCAACATGGCATCTGCTCTCCTCTGCCTGCTCAAAGCTGTGAGAAATCGGCCATATATCTATTTTGTGAACCTGTTCCAGGATTACGCTTCTCTGAAAGCCAGGGAAACAGCTGCAAAAGAGCAGGAAAGTGAGTGCTGTGGACAGCTGGCCAGCAGCCAGTTACTGAGCCACAGCAGCTTGCACTTGTGCCCAAGCTTTAATGTTAGAGACTAAGGCAAGGCTTACAGCCTCAGCTCTGCTGTATTTTAAGCAGCTGGGAGCTGAGTGCTGGCTATACTGAGGCAGAAGGAGGAAGGATTAATAAAAACATTTCCTACAAGCTCTGTTGACAGCCCAGATACACACAGATAATGTTGAAGGCTTGAGAGAAGAAGAGGTCTGTAAGCCTTCCATGGGTGACTCCCCAGGATAGTGTCCCCAAAGGGTTTCCCTGCTCCAGAGACCTTGGTGGAGCTCAGAGGGTTGACAGAGCAGAGGCCAAAAGTGTCCGTTATAGACAGCACAAAGATGGCCAGTTCCACCTCCCTGGTTCCCAACAGAGGAAAGACCTTCCTCTGGTGAGATGAGAACATCTTCTCTCCATTTTAGCGGTGAGCCCTCTGACTTAGACGCTACCTGCAAGGAGCTCGTCTCTGTGCTTGACTTGCCGCTGCACTTACGAGTGTCTCTAAGTTAATGATGTTGATTCTCATCATCGTCATCCCCCCGTCACCAAACCAGAGGGGTTGTGGTGTGGGTTGGTGTGAGGCGTAGCTGTGCTGCCTTGGTTCAGATACCAGTCCTGCCATAGATGAAGCCCTTGCAGTGCTGGTCTCCCAGGGTTCTCCTTACTGAGTGACACCAGCCATAAAAGCGAGTGTCTCTGGGGCTCACCTTCAGCTCCAGCAGCAGGTGAGCCTAAGAGAAGCTCTAATCCAGCAAAGCAGCCATGTTCAGGAGGATGGGTAGGATAAGGGTAAGCCTGTATTAATCCCCACCTAAAACTCGGGGAGGGACTTGCTTAAAGCAAGCATTTCAGCACTTGCAGCGCCAGCTGAAGCTTGTTTCCCTGGGAGGGTATCACTAGGACTGCTTCAGATTGTGATTTCCAGGACAGGCAGCACAAGTCACAGCTGGGTTGCAGCAGGAAATCTGGTGGTTCAGACCAGAGGAGGGGAGTTACTGCAGCCTTTGCTTTCCAATGGATATGGTTATTCTCACTAAGGAGTGGGCTATGCCCGGGGGAAGGGCTGGATAAGCCAAGTAAATGTTGGTGCAGGAATAAGTAAGTGCAAGTGATTTGTGAGCTGGTTTACACTGGGAAATCGAGAGGGCTTCAGGCATCAGTGCGGAATGACGGTGGATCAGCCTTCAGCAGTGTGCTGGAGGTGTCCAGGTGGACCTTCTTGAGAAGCAGCACAATTTGGACCTTATGACAGCAAAGCCTAGATTTGGCCGGCCCTGGAGGTCCCCTCCCACCTTTCCTCACTTTGGATGTTCCCAGCCTCCCCAGGTTGAGGGAAGTCCGTGGAGATGATCTAATGGTTCTGTCAATGGCCTCAGGGTCGATGGATGAAGTGCAGAACCAGCTGGGGTTACAGTGAGCCCAGATTTCTGGTGGTGACTCTCAGGGTTGTTTTCTGTTTGTCGTTCTGAAGGGAGCTGGAGCAGCTGGCTCGAGAACTTGAGGAAAAGCACCGACAGGAGCTAGAATGCTTGAAGGAGGAAGAAGAGCTGAAGCAGAAGTCTAGGCGGGGGATGAGAGAGCTTGGAAAAGACAAAGATAAAGCTTCAGGGAAGAAAAGCCGGCCTGGAGTCAGGCAGGTAGGTGGCTGTGTTTATAGATGAGTAAAAGCCCTGGGGACCTTCTAGCTGAGCTGTGCCATTCCCGGGAAGCCAGCAGCCACAAGCAGTGCTGGGGACGAGTACCTGGCCCTGAGGAACATGTGGGGCTGTACTGGGAAACAACAGCTGGTGCTGGAACACGCTGCTGCTTCACCCAGGGTGTTTTCCCATGGCTTTGTTGGTAGAGCTACTCTGCTAGGATCATGCTGCCTTTGAGTCATGGCTTCGCGTAACTCCATCCATTCACTGTGAAGCTCTAGATAGTTTTAGGCCAGCATTTCTGCCCACTCTGCATGTGACTTACACCTCTGAGACACGATCAGTCTGGGATGTGGTGTCTTTTCCTCCAGGTCTGGCAGGAGATCCCACCAGGCCTTAGGTGTTTGTTAGCAGCCAGACTTCCCAAAGTGTCAGGGATGCTCAGCACACCAGAAATGAGCCCAGAGGGACTGCATAGGAGTAGGGATGTGTCTTAAGTTCCCTGTTTGGGTTGGGAAGCTGTTCTGTTTCTCAGCAGGTTTGCAGGACTCCTCATCAGCCTGATGCTGGAGGGTTTGGTTTCGGTTGAGCTAAACTGGGTACCAGCTGCGTTCTGAATTGGGATTTGTAGAGAACCTAGCACAGATCCTGGATGAGGCTTGGGGTGCTATTGCAAAGATCATCACTGTCCTACTGCAGCTACCCCATGGTGTTCCCCAAGGAATAACACTGGGTCCAGTCTTATTCAACATACTCATCAACGCCCTGGCTGAAGGGAAGCAGTGCACCCTCAGCCAGTTTGCTGACGATACAAACTGGGAGGAGTGGCTGACACGCCAGAGGGCTGTGCTGCTGTTCAGCAAGACCTGGACAGGCTGGAGAGCTGGGCAGAGAGGAGCCTCGGGAGGTTCAACAAGGGCAAGTGTAGGGTTCTGCACTTGGGGAGGAATAACCCCCTGCACCAGTAGAGGCTGGGGGCCGACCTGCTGGAGGGCAGCTCTGTGGAGAAGACCTGGGAGCTGTAGACAAGAAGTTGGCCATGAGCCAGCCATGTGCCCTTGTGGGTGCATTAAGAGGAGTGTGGCCAGCAGGTCGAGGGAGGGTCTCTTGCCCCTCTACTCTGCCCTGGTGAGGCCACATCTGGAGTGCTGTGTCCAGTTCCGGGGCACCCAGTTGAAGAGGCACTACTGGAGAGAGTCCAGCAGAGGGCTACTAAGATGCTTAGGGGGCTGAGAGACCTGGGGCTCTTTAGCCTGAAGAAGACTGAGAGGGGACCTTATCAACGCTTATAGATACCTAAAGGGCGGGTGTCAAGAGGATGGGGCCAGGCTCTCGTCAGTGGTGCCCAGTGACGGGACAAGGGGCAATGGGCAGAAACTGGAGCACTGGAAGTTCCGCTTGAACATGAGGAAAAATATCTTTACTCTGAGGGTGGCAGAGCCCTGGAACAGGCTGCCCAGGGGGCTTGTGGAGTCTCCTTCCCTGGAGATATTCAAAACCCACCTGGACACGGTCCTGCGCAACCTGCTCTGGGTGAACTTGCTTTAGCAGGGGGTTGGACTAGATGATCTCCAGAGGGCCCTTTCAACCCCTTCCACTCTGTGATTCTATGATTTGTGTCAGTGCTTTGAAATACTCACTGCTTTTTTCCTACTCCTCCTGCCCAGAATGTGAACACATCCGCCAGCAGCACCAGGGTGTCCACTAGCAACCGTCTGGATGCCACCAAGGGGGTAGACAGGAAGGGATCTGTAAAGGAGGACGCAGACTCTGCAGGTGACAAGGAAGATACGAAAAAGCAGAACAAGGTTCTCCCCACAGAGGCCTGCCCAGCAGCGGTTGTGCAACTCTCAGACCCAGAACAGGGGGAAACCAAAGACGAGGCTCAGAGTGACAGTGAGAAGAACTTGACCCTGAGGTTTGAGATGTATGAGGCATCGCAGAAGGATGTCACGCGCATTTTGTCATCCTGGGACAGGGTTCAGGGTATCCTGCTGTCCCCTCTGAGTCGAGAGGAAGTGCGGCACCAAGCAGAAGACCAGCGCCAGCGTTTATCCCGCCACAGGAACTGGAAGAACAGAGAGAAGGAGCAGCTGGAGAAGGAGCGGCTGAAGAAACTCAAGGCTCTTGAGGACACCAAGTTATCTCCGCTGGAAGGGGAAGGTGCATCAGGGTCAGCCAGAGGCCAGGGTGTTGGAGTGCCCTGCTTGGACATCCAGGTGCTGAGCTCAGCAGATGTCACTAAGAGGATCTTGGAGAGCGGCAAGCTGCCGGCAGCAGAGCAGGTAAAGCCCCGTGAGGCTCAGATGCTGAGCCTGCCGTGGTCTGGGCCCTGGTGCATTGTGTCCCACCAGGTGACAATGGCACAGAGCCTTGTCCAGGCCACTGGTGATGTTCCACGACAGCTCCACAGCAGTCAGGTGGCTGGGGAGGTTCTCACCATCCCTCAGATGGGTGGAAAGAGGGAGTGCTCTCTATTCAAGCACCCTGTCTGTTCAGAGAGTTTCCCAGTCTGTAAACCATTAAAGATGGTCCCAGGGCAGGGAAGCTCATGGTCACGGTTTCCTTCAGCTGAGTCACTCAGAGGAGAGATTTCTCTCTGTAGGTCCTGGCACTGCTCTGGAGCCTGCACACCCCTCTGGGCAAAAAAAAAAAGCACCGCGCTCCATAGAAATAAAAAAAAAAACATGGCCAAAAGTTTAGTGTCTTTAAGGAAGTGTGAGGATGAAGGTGGTGGAAGTATAAAAAGGGTTTTCTCTTACGCTTTTAGATCCTGGATGACCTGGGACTGGGTCCCTCAGGGCCTCCCATTCCACCTACCACTTTTTACTCTGTGATCCACTACCCGGAGAAGCGGATGGCCCCTGCAGCCAGAGAAGCCCTCAAGCACTTCATCTTTGTTGTGCCCAGAGGTGTCCCTGCGGAAGAAGAAAGGAAGGGTCCAGAAAGTCTCGTGGATGCCCCCACTGTGCCCACAGTGAAGGTGCCAGGGCGGGGGCCAGGCTGGATGGGGGGCAGGTGGGATGGAAAAGGATCACTGTGGAAGGGCAGTGAAGACATGATGGGGCCCCATGTCTGCAGGCAACCCTTCTGTCTGTCCAAAAGAGACAGGGCAGTTCTGTAAGATGAGAGAAAAAAAAAAAACAACACATAAACCCCCCAACTTCCCTTGAGGAGAAGGTGCTGGGCAAGGAGGGGTCCTGGGCAGGGAGAGGTGTCGTAGGCAAAACAAAGTCTGATAAGGAAGACCAAGTCCACAGGCAGATGTGGTGGGGTATTTAGTCTCTCTCCTGTTGAACCAAGCTGCAGCTTTCTTTCCAGGGTGGGGATGTCTCGGGGCAGGTGTCACCTCTCTCCCTTTTCTCTCTCCCTCGATGCAAAGATGCTGGAGGAGCAGGTCACCCCAACCAGGGGCCGATGGAGGAAGCAGAAAGCCGCGGGCAGCCGGGAGGCTGCAAGGGAGAAGCAGAGCTCTGGCCAGGGCAGGAGAGGTCTCCAGGGGCCAGACACAGGAGCACCCACACCTTCCCCTGAGGCACACCAAAGCAGTGTGGACACGCTCCCATCCCTGGGGAGGTCCGTCAGGTGAGCTGTGAGGGAGGAGGTGATCCCTCTGCTTTACGGCCGTCTTGCCAAGTGAAGTCCAATGTCCCCAGCTTTGCAGGGACCCTCTGCCGGTCCCTCCATGGGAGGGCCAGTCCATGACTCTCCTCCTGGCTCATTTGCTGGTTAGCAATGTCTGAAGCCTCCTTTCTAATTGCCAGGCTGAGCAGCTGCCGGTGGATAGTGCCTGCCCGTGGCGAGGTGGAACTGACGGTCCACTTCAGCTCCGCGGTGACGGGCCAGTTTGATCGGAGCCTGCATTTTGAGATCTTGGGGACAAGGCGCCTGTACCAGCTGCACTGCAGGGGCACATGCCTGTATCCCACCATCAGCCAGGACCCGCGGTAAGGCTGGCCTGAGGGAGCCTCCCACGCTGCTCCCCCCTGAACTCAGAGACAGGGCTGCCCCTTGTACCCCAGTGACCTTCTGGCTCGGGCAGAGCGCGCTGCCTGAGCCGCCCAGCATCTCTTCCCATGCTTGGAGCTGGGAACCGGTGTTGGTACCTCAGCCACCCATAAGAGTTATGGCTTTCTGACCAGGTTTTCTACTTAGAGCATCTCACGACTCCTCATTCCTCATTTTCTCTGCCCAGGCTGGTGTTTCCTTGCTGGAGGAAGAGCAAGGCAGATGATGACATCGTCTTCAAGCAGTATGTCATGAACACGGGCGTCTTCCACTTTGGACCACTGCTGTGTGGGGAGTCAAGAGACCGGTACGTGCTTCCTGCACTGAGTGAGCATGCTGATGCGCTGCCTGCCCAGAGTGAGACGTTGGGATGGGCTCTCCAGAGCCTTGTGCTTTCGTGGACACGCTTGGAGACACGCTGCCCTGGTGGCACAATTCAGGGCGGGCCCAGGCACAGACCTGGGAGATACATGGGGCTGAAGGACCATGGATGTGTGAACTTGAGCAGATAGCAGGCACATGAGTCTTGGACGACCCGGGGAGAGATGGAGCTGATCTTGCTGCCTGGTGGGTGCTTTGGTGGCCACAGCCACATGCTGCTTCCGGCCTGAAGGTGACTTGGGGCAACTTGTGTCCCACTCCACCACGTCTCATCTTCACCACCTCTCAGCTTCACCACCTGTGAAATGAATTTGGTGGGGCTTCTTTAAAGTGCTTTGAGCTCTAGGGGTAGACTGAATTATTCTGCTGATGGCTTTGTAAGCCACTCTTTAATCTGTAATATTAGTAAGACTTTGTGATTTGACCTGCCAATATGAGTGTGGGCAAGGGGGAAACCTGCAGAGGAATGAAAAAGGGGAATTACATTTTTCCTGATCCTTGCTGCTGGATAAAACCTGCCTAAAAAAATTGTCATAGTAGCTGCTGGCATATTTCTGGGTTTAGCATCACTTTTTGGGTTTTTTTAATATTAGAAATGAAGTTCTTGTCTTCCTGGGAGCTCTGGAGAACTAGTGGTATCTTGACAATCCAAGGAGATTTAATCAAAGCAGTTTAAAAACCAAAGGAGGATCTTTAGCCAGGGTGATGAATGGTCTAGGGTTTCTGTTTGGTTTTTTAGCCCTTTAACTCCAAATTCTGTTCCACACCAGAGAGCAGGGACGTTTGTTAAATTTAGCATTCCTCTTGGGAATGAATCCCTTCCGTTTCCTTCCCTCAGACTTTGAGCTAATCCATGAAATACGAGGCAGTCTCATGACTTTTGAAAGAGAGAAGCTTAGCTATTTTTGAAACCTCTTTTCAAAAGCCTTTCTTTATACCCTGCAGGGAAGGAAACCCAACAAAGGTGGGGGAAGAACCCATGTGCTTGGCGTACTTTTATTTTTCCAGGCGCCTTTGAATTTGTATTTTGGAAAACGCTCTTTAAGGGGCCTGTGCATCGTCACGCTCCTGGGATGGAGGCACCAAGTATAGGGGCGGGCATCAAAGTGACATCGGGATGAAGACACGTACCACGGAACGTGCCCCTGCAAGGGATCCTTTTTCTTAGCCTGCTTGTTAGATCGTGGCCTTCCAGCGCAGCCTCCTGCTGCCTGGACACGGTGCTTTCCTCGATGTGTGATAAAGGCAACGGTCTCCTCTACAGCCTTTTCCCCTTTTGTGGACAGGTACAAGGCGCTGCAATCTCCCAGCAACTGCGAGAAGCTGACCATCCTCAACATCACCCCCTTCGAAGCAGCAGTGCGTTTCTTCTTTAAGCGGGATCGCAAAGCGGGCACGTTCCTTTCAGACCCCCCCAGCATGAGGCTGAAACCTAACGAGCAGCAGGTAGGAGATGGGCAGGTAGGGCAGGCACCAGCAGAAGTGCCCAGGAGCCGTTCTCCCTGCTCACCGAATGCTCTTCTGGTGTTTGTTTTGCGGGGACGGGGCTAGCAGCTGAGTGTTTGGGCGTACCCCACTTCGGCCGGCCTCGTGGAAGACAACCTCATCTGCTGCGTTCAGAAGAACCCCGAGCCAGTGGTCTTCCGCCTGTGCTGCCAGGGGGTGCAGGCGGAGCTGGGGGTCAGCCCAAGCAGGTGCATTTCAACAAGCTGCTTCTGCACAGGTCAGTCATCCCGTGGTCCCTCTGCTGGGGACAAGAGCTGTCGGCAAGCTCCTCCTCAGCGGCCGCTCAGGTTGGGGGTTGGGCTAGCACCTCTCTTTCTCCCAGTGGTTCCCAGTCTCTTGCTCACCATTCCTTGCTGGCTTGGATATCTCGTGACAGCCACCAGCTCTGTAGCCCCCCAGCGATCCTGTGTGATGAGCATCCCGATGCATTTGCATCTTGTCTGCTGGCTCAGAGAGCAATCCAGTTGCTCCTCCTTATCTCCCGTCTGTCGGATACACTTCTAACACCAAGCTCTCCCCCAAGGACCTCACCTCTCAGGTCTGTGGCAAAGAGAAAACATTTAACTGCAGTTTCAGATGTGTGGATAGGGCTGCTTTGAGTTGCATTCAGTTGCAAGGCTAGCATGACCGTCACATGACTGGTGCTGCCTGTCTTTGTGTCTCTGCAGGAGGGACAGCAAGACCCTGGTCTTGAGAAACAGCATCCCACTGCCCGTGGCCTGGCGGCTCAGTGGGCTGGAAAACCTTGGCGAGGACTTCTCTGTGTCACAAGACAAGGGCACCGTTGGTCCCTGCACAGAGTTTGTGGTGTATCTGTATTTCAAGGCCACAAAGGCTCTCAGCGTTAAGAAAACGATCCAACTAGAGGTGAGGGGGACTGTGCCCTCCCTGGCAGAGCAGGGCAGTGACCAGCCCTGTGCTCTTAGGGATGGAGTCTGTGCACAGGAGACTGGACTGAAGCATGGTTAGCTGTGAAAATGGTCAACTTTATTTCAAGAACTAAGTCAAGAGCAGCAGTTGTGTGTGCCCTGAGAGGAGCGTGGGCAGGACAGAGCAGGCCAGTGGCACTGAGGCTGCCTTTGGATCTCAGCAGGCATTGCCCCAGGAAGAAACGCTGGTGCTACTCTGCAGCCTGCACTGGATCCTCTTCCTCTTGCTGCTCAAGCCTTTTTCCCCCTTAGCACCTGCAGGAGCTCCTGCACCCGAGTAAAGAACTCCACCAGCTTCTGGAGTGGGAATGGGCAGGAGCTAAACGTGCCCGACTGTGTTGGGATCGGCCTTGGCCTCTGCACGGGGGTGGAGGCGGTGAGAAAATGACTCCATGCCCGCGCCGTTGGAGCAGCCCGGACTGCTGGGTGCAGTCCCATCTGTACCAGGATCCAGTCGTAAAAGTGCTGCGTGGAGGTGTAGACTCCGGGCCGCCTGGCTCTCGCGCAGCCTATCCCCCAGCTGGTCACCCCCACGAGCCAGAAGTAGTCGGCGTGCTTGTCTTGGCAGACGAGAGGACCACCGCTGTCACCCTGCAGCGGAGCGGAGGAGAGTCAGAGGGTTCTGGTGGTGTTGGGTGGCCCCTGTCAGCACTGTGGCTGGCTCCTTCTCTCTCCTGGCACCTGCCAGAGCTGTACCCAGTGCCCAGAAAGGCTCTGCTCAGGTGCTGGAGCCTGCAGGACCTTGTCTGGGAGGGGGTGGTGGGCCTGCAAGGTAGGGCACTCTCTCCTCTCTGCCCGCTGATCCTGGAGGTGTGGAAGGGGGACGTTCCAGGACTGGGATCCGGACCTCTGGGCTGGGGCAAGAGCACTGGGTGGCCTTTCTGGGCAGAGTGCCGGGGCTCTGGGACAAGAGGGGTGCTGGGCAAGGGCCTGCAGACGGGGAAGGGAAGGCAAGCCCCGACAGCGGTGGGGACCCAGCGGCAGGAGGGCGACTCGGCAGGCGCAACACGCGCCGGAGGATGTTTGGGCGCTGGCGACAGGGCTGCCTGTGCTGCTGGGGGCTGGCGCGGAGCACGCTCCTACCTGGCAGGTGTCGATACCGCCCTGCGGATAGCCGGCACACACGTTGTGGGGGTGGACGGCCCCTCTGTACCAGCGGCTGCTGTTGCAGACCTTGACATCAATGAGGTGGACCTGGGCCTCCTGCAGGACAGCAGTCGATCCTGCAGCTGTGAGCACAGGAAGGAGTTAGCAGCCAGCAGCCCTTCTGTTCCCACTTCTCCTCCCCTGTGTGGGCGAAGCCCTTCCCTAGGGCTCGCCTTTGCCCCTGCAGAGGCCTTGTGCCGGGCTTGCCCTTCCCTCTCGCTTTGGCTAATGGCTCGGGCCCATCTCTCCATGGCCGTACGTCCCCGCAGCTCGACTCTGGTTTTCGCCGCCACCGCTGCCCAGAAGCCCAGCCCGCCTCCCCAGCGTGCCGAGCTTACCCTCGGCACACGAATACTCTTTGGGAACTCACATCTTGCCATGGTGGCACCCCAACCGCTGACGTAGCAGCTCGTCAGCTCTGACACTCTCAGCGAGGCGTCGGGCACGCAGGCCAGCTGTACGTAGTAGCCGCATTGGACAGGCTGGTCCAGTTCCAGCAAGGCGATGTCGTTCCTCTCCGTGACGTTATCGTAGTGTTCATGAAGTATTAGCCGATAAATACCGCGCACTTGGGTCTCAGGGCCCGGCTGAGCCAAGTGGGTGGCCCCGATCACCACACGCCACATGGTGAGGTAACTGGAAGGCAGATGCAGAGAGGCCTCAGAGGGAGCGGAGCCACGTGCTGCAGCAGCCCCGTGGTTCCCTGCCTTCTGCTTCCCAAGGCAGGGAGGAAAGCAGCGCTGCGGAGGGTGCCACTGCCCTAGCATGCCTTGGGCACCAGGAACGTGGAGCTGGAGGCTGCTAGGAAGCGGTGGCACGAGCCCAGCCTTCTGCGGTGCAGTCTCTCAGCTGGGCTCGCCAGTGCCCTGGCACCGGGCATACTGCAAGGCAGCGGGATGGCAGGAGCTCGTGGGGCTGCGGACGGGGCGCCTGCTGGTGCTGTGGGGATAGCCCCCTTCCCTGCTCCTCCTTACCTGGCCGCGTTGAAGCAGTGGGCTGCTGTGAGGACCCACTGCGGGCTGATGAGGGACCCTCCGCACACGTGGCCCCAGGGGCTCTGGATGCTGACGATCCAGGGCCAGGCCCCTGGCTGGGCACCCGAGCCACCCACGACGCGCGACATGCCGTAGCTAGCCGCCATGGGCCGGAGCCCGCAGGTCCTGGTGTAAGAAGAAACTCATGAGTGTGCTGCTGGACGGCTGTGCTGCTGTTGAGGCTGAAGGTCAGCCGTCTTCCCTCCCCCCGAGGGGCTGCACGGACGGCAGGGCCAGGGAACCCCGTGGCTGTGCCTCCAGCCCTCTGTCCGCTGTAGCCCCGTAGACGGGTTGTGCCAGCAGCCTGGGTGCTGGCAAGGAGCTGAGGCTCCCACAGGGAGTTTGGGAAGCTGTGGAGTGGCCACAGGGGCCGCGCGGGCCCCCTCCAGTGAAGCCCGTCAAGGGCTGCCCGAGCTCCCTCCCAGAGCCTCGGCCCACTTACCCACAGCTGTCCCACATGCCGTGCGCAGGCCGGCACACGGCCAGCAGGACGAGGAGGGCGAGCACTTTCATCGCTGCCAGCGGCACACGTCAGCTGCAAGAACGAGGTCTTGTTGCCTCCAGCGCAGCCGCCGACGTACTGCCCGCAGCAGTCTCGCTGCCTCTGATGGCCTTGGCCCTGGGGCTGATGTCACAGAGCCGCCGTTTCTGGGCGTGGGGCACGGTGGCCTCTCAAGGGGGGGTGGAGGTGGGGGTGTCAGCAATACGGGGGGTTTCCAAGCAGGAGGGGAGGCGGAAGCTGGGATCGGACAGCCCTGACGAATCCCTGCTGAACACTCTGCCTGTGGGATGAGGGCGTGCAGGCCTCGTGGCTGGCAGCGGCAGAGGCTGGGCTTTCTTTAAAAATGGATGCTGCCCAAAGGAAAAAAAAAAAAGAAATGAACCATTACTTTCCAAACTCAGTTACTGACGGGCTCAAGCAGTGTTCTGCTGGTTACCAGCAATATGCAGAAATGGGACTTAGGGGACCACCTGCACCTGCGTCTGCAATTCCAGTCCCTTGCTATCCCAGGCCAACATGGCCCGTCATTCGATTAATCCATTTATCAAGGTGTCTTCAGCTTGCTGGCAATTTTGCCCTGCCAGTGCTCTGGGAATGCTGCTTGCTGTCCCAGGGCCTTGTTCCTCTCAGGAACCTCAAAATGCTCACTTAGGTTCCTGTTTGCTACAGACACGGGCTCTTTTAGTGCTCAGAAAAGATCAGGGGCACAAGCCACACCTCAAGGAACTCCAGTACCTCTAGGAAATGTTTATCCCAGCAATATTTAGGCCCATGTTTTCTTCTGAAGGCCACTGAGGTCGAGAGAAGAGCAGGGAGACAAGAGACAGAGCACTGATGCACTCAGATCTGGGTTGCAGGGACAGCAGTGTCTACCACCCCATGTCCCGCCCCTCCCGCGCTGGCTGGCACCTTCACAGCAGGGACAGCCAAGGGGCACACGGTGCCACCCCCTATCTACCACAAAACCTAGCACCAAACCTGCAGCAGTTTTCATCTACTCGACTATGCCAGGCAACAGAAGGAGCTGTGACAAGTCCTGCTCAGCCATCCCCGTTTCGCTGGCAGAAACCTCCACAAGTGGGGCAGGAGGGACAAGCCGGGGCCCCTCTGATGCTCACAGGGAGCACCCGCAGCCCCTTCCTTCCCACCACCAAACCTCTGTCCGCTTGGCTGGGACTGACTTCACTGCGTTCCTCCCTGCTCATCTCTCGGCATACACCAGTCCCCAACCCCATTTCAGGCCTCTGCGCCTGCTATCGTTCCACTGCAGTTATTTTGCCACCCTGTAAACCTGAACTTCCTACCAAAACACAAGAGGGCCATGAAAATGACCAGAGGGATGGAACACCTCTCCTGTGAGCACAAGCTGAGCGAGTTGGGGTTGTTCAGCCTGGAGAAGAGAAGGCTCCGGGAAGACCTTCTAGCACCCTTCCAGTGCTTAAAGGGGGCCTAGAAGAAAGATGGGGACAGCCTTTTTAGCAGGGCCTGTTGCAATAGGACAAGGGGTAACGGTTTTAAACTAAAGAGGCCAGATTCGGACTAGATATAAGGAAGAAATTTTTTACGCTGAGGGTGGTGAAACACAGGCACAGGCTGCCCAGAGAGGTGGTAGAAGCCCCATCCCTGGAGACATCCAAGGTCAGGCTGGATGCGTCTCTGAGCAACCTGATGCAGCTAAAGATGTCCCTGCTCACTGCAGGGGGGCTGGACTGGATGGCCTCTAATGGTCCCTTCCAACCCAAACCACTGTAGGATTCCACTGATTTTTCAGCTGAAAAGCACCGAGAGTGGAGACTAACACGAGGGGGCTCCATCTGATGCTTTCGAGTTCAGCTGATGAGAAAACCATGACACAGCGCAGCTGTTTCACCTGCAGCGGCTTCGCGTTTTACCTGCAGAAGGTCCTGGGCAGACCCTCGCCTGCCCACGTCCACCTCCAGGCAGCAGCTCCAAAAGGCCCGAAACTCAGCAGACAGTTGCTCGGGGTTCTGCAGCTCTGGTGTCCCGTTGGTCGCTATCAGATTCATCGCCTAGAGTGACAAGAAACACAAGACTCCACCTGTTTCTTTCTTACCCAGAACTGCTCACAGAGAGCCCATTTTTTAAGGTCCAGCCTCCAGTGCCAGTTTCCTCCCTGGCAGAGGGTTAGAGATGATTTTTCTCTACCTACAAAAAACCTCTGATGCCGCCACAGCTACTCCAACGTCAACGTGATCTTGCCTCGACAGCTGATTGCAGTGGCTGACCTAGTTAGGAGGAACTCCATCAGCAAAAGCACATTTGGCTTCTCTGTGCATCGACACCAGCTTTCCTGGCTATTTTAAAGAGTGAACTTGGTCCAGCTGTATTATTTCAAAGGATTCGGACATAAAATGCATCCCTGCAGTGCTCACTGCTCCCTAAAGTACAGCTTCCTTAAAACAAAGGTAGTCCAGATTTTCCCTCTGTTCTAGATAAAAATGGTAACTAGAGGACAAAAAAGTAGATCCATCAGATTATTCCTAGGCTAAACAGAAACATTTGGAACCTCATTTTCAACACAGACACGTTAGCTGTGTGCACAAATATACTATGAAGAAAACACATAACTGGGCAGACAGGAGCCACCCGCAACTCTGTCTTTCAGCAGTCTCCAAATTCCAGATCAGCAAGTCTTCCTGACAGACCTCAGGCCAAGGAATTAGAACGTAATTTTGCAAAACATGGGGCGAGCATTATCCGGGACAGTTCACTTGGAACCAAGGTCTAACACGCTGCGAAGCTGGACAGATGAGTTCATTCTGCTTTTGTAAGACGTTCTTCAGAACGGCAAGACAAATGTTTTGAACTGTTTGAACCTAAACTTGCAGAATATGTCCCAAATATACAGCAATAATAATAGAAATAGGCCTAGAAGTCTTCCATACAAATGTCCGCCATGACAAGAACAGCTCTGCGCTACTGGCGTTTAAAGAGACGGTGGCCAAAGGGACTTTGCTCTTATCCTCTTAAAGGTAGAGGAAAATTTCCAGGCCTAAAAAGGCAAATGAACTATCCTAGAGGAAAAACAATAAAAGGAAGTTTCTCTACTTTTCCCACAAGAGAAGTGTCACAAAATCAGTCCTGTCCCGTCCCTCTGCAGCTGACCTCAGGCACCGGGCACAGCGGTGAGCCGGAGGGCCTGTCCTCACTGCGGTTAAGTTGTGCTGCCCCAGGGACGTCCCTTCTCCTGCGATAAAGGAACACAGCACCCATGCCAGCCTTGGGAATTTTATTCCGGCTACATTCGCCTGGCTGTGAAACAGGAATGCCTAGGATTTGGTTTGTTGGGTATTTTTAAAACTGAAACTGGGGAGGTCCAACCAGCGTTTCAAAGGACGTTTATCGCACCAATATTTGTCCCTCAGGCCCCAGGCGTATGCCTGGTGGAAGGAAATCCCAGTGAGAGAAAACAAACACCGTCACAGAAATATCCAGGCCACTCTTGGCTGGAAAATGGTTCATTCCTGTGAGTTCTGCATCGGCTGGAAAGAACGTGAGCAACAGGGGATGCATTTGCTCTACACGTGGAAAACAACAATCATATCTACATTCAGACTGGTGTTAACTCTTTGATCAATGATCCTTTAATGCCCTTAGAGTACATTTAGGTATTTCAACTCCTGTCAGGAACGGAAGCTGCTGCGTGCCTTGCACTGTTAAAACAAGCATTCACGAAAATGTGAAAGAACATCCTTTGGTTTCCAGGCTTCGCAGAACTCCCTGGATGGGGTCTAAATGTGACTATTAAACCCAACAGCTACTGTGTGCCATCAGCTAAAAACCTGACCTGTAAAGACGGGTCTTGCTTATCAGCTCTCCTGTTTGGATGCAGCTGAGAGCTCTCGCTGCACTCTGTGATTCCACACACAACAGCAGAAGGATCCTGTCCCTGTTGGGGCTGATTCACTTTCATAAAACCAGCTGGGAACTGGGGAACTTCAGGCAGTCCATCACAAGCTGTTCACTGTTCCCAGCTCAGGGGCAACAGCCCCTGCCCAAGAGCCCAGGAAGTGAACACAGACGGGACCAACTCCAGGTGCCTGATTTTAACCTCCTGCAGTTTTACTCAGGCACCTGAAGACACCGTGAAGCTCTGAGTGCTCAAGCTGATCTCAACTCCCGAAGCAGACGAGGCATGAAGGGAGAAAAGGAGCATCTCAAATAATCTGGGCAAGGGCAGGAATGGCTGAATGTGAATTTGATCAGAGAGAAAAAATCCAGTTCCCTGCCTCACAGTTGACCCGAGGCTTCTCCAGGAGCCCTAAGCAACCTTTGAGGTTAAGGAAGCTGGGAATTTTCAGCCTGCAAACCAGGGACACAGGCCTACTGCCACCCTGCCAGCTGCGGTGCACTCAGCTGACTCAGCATCAGGCTGAACCCAAACCTCTTTACTTCTTCTCCCCCCTCAGGAGGTGGCACAGTGCACACCGCTCCTCCTGTGTGCACTCGAACCAACAACCCCGGGCACCTACCAAACCAAAACAAGCCTTCCAAGAAAACTCAGGAATCTTTGTTCAAGCAGAGCGGAGGACTGACACTGGTGCAGTTGTTGTATTCCTTTCTTAAGTAGCCTGCCTGGGGGTATGTCCTGACCCTTCTGCTGTTGCTTCTCTCGGCCTGCAGCACACAGTCTGGGTGCCATAGACCAGAGAGAGCACAGCCTTATTGCTATGGGAAAAGCTACACGTCATGCTCTATTTTAATTCCAGCCTTAACACAAATGATCTATCTATACACATGGTCACAATTAATTTCCTCATACATTCCTGCATCCCTCTCAGGAATTAACTGTGCAGCACCTAACTTTGTTCCAGCTACCAGTCATGAGGTTTTATCTTGGTATACACGCCTTCACTATCACACACTCATTTGGGATAAGAGCTGGTCATTTCATTTTAAGGAATGAGGATGAAACGGAAAACCTCAAAACATTAAAAATACATTTGTTTACTCCAAGTTTCTGTGCTAAAACCCATTTTTAGAAAGTCATTTGCTAATGAGTAATTATGGCATTTCTACAAGCAGCGACACTGCTTACCTGAAAGGCTCAGGTGAGCCATCGGCACTGATCCGAGTTTGAAAAGACTTCTCTGCCTGCAGACACAGCCGGAATGCTTTTCAGAAAAAGTCGCCAACTGGAGAAACTTGCCGCTGAAAAATCGCTGTCACTCAGAGATACAGCTCAAAGAGATTTCAAAAAGCATACAAGGTATTTCAAGCCCAGTTGAAGGCAGAGATGGCACATCTCTGACCTGGCTACAAGTCATGTCTCTTTGGAAGTCTTCCCCTTGACGTCACCAAAGCTACAGGAGATGCTGCTGTGCTGCAGTGACAGCTTTAGAAGCGGGCCATGGGGGAACTGGTTCCAGCTGATGCGGCTGGGGTTTTGCCTCACGGGGGATTAACGGGATAGATTTGAAAGACACTGGTATCTGATTTTATGTACACCCTACCCTGAGAGGATCTTCATCAATAAAAGGAGGCTGTCCTTCCGCCATCTCTATTGCCACGACCCCAAGGGACCAGATGTCCACCTTGGGGCCGTAGGCTTCTTTCCTCACCACTTCTAGTGCCAGCCAGTATGGAGACCCGACCACTGTGCTCCGTCGACTCTGCTCAGGGCTGAGCCGAGCACAGACGCCAAAATCAGCTGAGGAGGAAAACAAGTGGTGTTAAAGGCAGCTCGAATTAGGAAAGCGAGCAAAAGAAATCCCCACTCTATGCCCGAGAACACGGTGTGGAATCTATCTGGAAAAGCGGCCGTGCTCTGTTTGCTCAGTGCTGTAGCCACGGAAATATTGTTGAATTGGCCACTTAAAACCCACCCCTCAAGTTCCCTGCAGTGGCTTTTGTTGACTTGAACCATTAGACTGTAACTCCCTCCCTCTGGGAGGGCCACACACAAACCCAAGACACTCTTCACACCTTTCTCCTTTCTGTGCCTCTCTGTAGGTTGGAACTGTGCTCGGAGCTGGCAGCAGTGGTCAGCGCACTACCACAGGAATCCCTTCTGGGGAACTGGCTGTCAGTCAAAAGCAGCCCCATGCCACAGTCTGGGAAGGCTGTGCCTGACCAAGAATACCTACCCAATTTGACAGTCCCATCCACTGCAAGCAGAATGTTGTCGCTTTTGATGTCCCTGTGAATCACTTGCTTTGAATGAAGGAAATCCAGGGCTTGCAGGCACTGATAGGTAAAAAGGAAACATGAGGGTAAAAATTAATGACCAGATTTCATCACTCAAGAATGAAACGCCTCTAAAACATTGAATTTCCAGATGAATCGCGAGCAATGCCTGAATATTGCACTGTCAAGAGGAATAGCTTGCTGCTTCAACACTATTAAAGTAACAACTTTCCAAACGAAGGCATATCAGGTTTGGGAAGAGAAATGTCCATTACTGTCACAGACTAGCCCCTGAAAGCACAGGCAGGATGGCTGCTGCCGCAATCAGTGTGCTATGTCCATCCATATGACAAAGTATTGTTTGCCAGAAATGAGAAAGTCCCTTCCTTCCGTGTGAAGTAGATCACTGTTGGGTGGGAGGTTGCAGGACAAAGACTTTATTGTCAGGCTCTACAGCAGATTTGGAAATAGCACCTTAGTCATTTTTCAGGAGCAAACACCATTTTGGGTGGAATGCTATCCTTTTAAGCTGAGACTCTGACAAATGAGTCTCTCCTTTGCCTTGCTGTTCTTTTAAAATTCTGCCACCAGCATGTTTGCTTTTACAGGCAAGGAATGCAGTACAGACATGCTCCAGGCACGTGTTTAAAGAGGAAAAGTTGAGAAGAGTCAAACTTAAAAAAAAAAAAGTAAAAAAATGTAATGCAATAACGGTGTTTAAGAGTGTAATCACAGAGTACAGAAAGTGCAGTGACACTGTCAGGCAGTTCACTTAAGGTGCCCTTTCTTCTCCATATCATAAAGCAAGGCAGAAACAAAGCCTCAAGATGAAATCCCTCCTGTTCTTGCCACCTGTTCACCAGTACCATCCCGTTCAAGGGAGAGGAAGCACACGCGGGATCCCTCACCTCCCTACAGACAGCTGCCATCTGCCCTTCCTCCATACAATACTGGGTAACATCTTCGGTTAAAGCGCCTCTGGCCATGTATTCCATCACCACCCAGAGCTCATCACCGACCAGGTGGCTGAAAGAAGAAAACAAGGGCACTGAGATGAACAGGCACAGCTAAATTACCTCATGGAAAAGACAGCTGGTGATAGGGGGCCACATAGAAAATATATTGCATAACCCAAGATACATCGAAAATATTAATAGGGAGCTACATAGGAAAACAAAGCTAAAACTATTAAAACTTGCATCCCAGAACTAACACGCATGCAAGTAGGCAATTAGTCACTAACCCCTGCAAACTGCTCAAGAAAGAAGCTGATAAGGGAAACAGAAAAGACAGAAACAAGGACGTAATTCATGGCTCAAAGGCGTCAAAGGCAGGAGGAGATAAGAGCTAAGGAGGGCTCGCTAACATCTATCTCTAACCAAGAACAAAAAGGAGACAGCCAGATGTGCACACAGGGACAGACCAGGCTGAAACCAGTCTGGGACTGCAAGCTCAGCCAAATTAGAGCTTCCAGGGGAGAGGGGAGGAGTACAGAGCGAGGAAGAACTACGGCCTTCATCCCTGAAGACCCCTGCCCAGGACCACCAGGAGGAACTGCGCAAGCGCCCCGAGGAGGAGCCCGAGGCAGAGATTATGGAAATGACAAGTGACAGGAAGGAATGGCCTTTTTGGGGACAGGTCATGAATATGTCTAATCGTTTCGAAATAGGTGATGATTTAACTGGATAAATACTGGAGAAGCGGCCACAGTGGGGATGCACGTTTGTAGTGGAGCGATCCCCCGTGCATCTGCGCGCAATAAACACACCTACTGTGTAACCTTTTGGGTTGTAAAGTCTTTTCCCTACGTCAGTTTTGGCGAGCCAGCCAGAAGGCTCTCTGCTCGGCTGTGGGATCGCCTGGGGAGTGGACGCCCCTGGGCGCACCCCAAGCACTTTCCTCGGAGGAGCCTCCGCTGCCAGCCGCTCACCGCGGGAGCAGACAACAACCTCCTGAAGCCGCGGATCAAACGGTATGTTTTGTGAGAGGGGCCTGTAAGTCGTACGCGTGGCCGGGGCAGCTGGTAAATCGAGCAGAGACATCTGGCGTGCAGCATAGTCCCCGTATGGGAGGAGGGTACCCTCCATGGTAACAGGGGGATTTGCTGTCTGATAGGGCGGCCGCTAGCGATCTTGGCAGTAGATCGAGCAAATCCGAGGTTGCCGCTGCATCCCAACATCGGGAGCCAGGACGGACCTGCTAATGACTGGTATATAAGAAGCAGGAGAAGAGTAAGCGGGCCTCTCACGATCATGTCATCTTTCCAATATTTGCAGCTGCTTAGAAGGGTGTTCACTGGGAAGGCTAAATAACTAAACTTAAACCCCACAATCTTGCCCGGGGATATTGGTTATGACTCTTGTCCAGCGAAGTCGGTTTGCCCGTGCCCTGGATGAGTAGGTGGACTCCATCACCTGGCAACAAAAGGGGAGGTAATTGTACGATTTGCCTGGGGATCAACATGAGTCGTTTGTGAATGTCTTTATATGTTAGTTGAAGCTTCCTGCAATTACAATTCCTGTCGTTACTATCAAAACTGTCCGGACATTCTGAGTGTATGAGTGAGTGAGACGTACGAAGTGAGTGAGGAGCTCTATCCGCGGTTCCGAGCTGGGGCGACTGAGGCGGCCGGAGAAGAGCGAAGCAAGTGTAATAACTTGAAGTATGAATAAGGAGTGCCGTGCCCATCCTTGATACGTCTGTGTAACACGTGGATATTGATAAGTAGTAATGTTGGTCCGTGGAAAGTAGAGTTGTGCGGAGAAGGAAGGAAAAGATAAGCAAAGGGTTCGGGTTTGAAAAACAAAAGATGGGGGGAGGAAAGAGTAAACCTCATGAAAAATCCCCTTTAGGATGTGTTCTGACACATTGGAAAGACAGAGCAGGACAAGGGGGCACAGAAAAGAAGAAAGAGTTAATTAAGTATTGCAATCAATGGTGGCCGCTTTATAAGCTGGAAGATGGGGCAAAATGGCCTAAGGAAGGTGGCACGTTAGACTATAACACGCTCTTACAGTTAATGTTGTTTCTGAGGAGAGAAGGGAAATGGGATGAAGTAACATACGCTGATATGTTCTTTGTTCTCCGGGACAATCCTGAGTGGCAAAGGGACTGCGGATTAGTACCCCCACGAGAACCCATTGTCCTTGCATTAGAAAAAGAAAACAAAACCAACAACAAAAATAAATTAAAAGGTGCTGTTCGGCTTGTAGCATTGGCCAAAGGTGTACAGAGAGAAGTCAAACTAACCGTGGATCAGAACAAGATCTAAGTGACCTATTTAGGCCCCCTCAGCAGCCACAAGGGTGAGATGAGGACTTAGAAAGGGTCCGTACCCCTCCACATCCTCCCTCCTCCCCACCAGATAGCCCGATATCTTCCAGAACTCGGGGAAGGCAGATAACAGAAACAGTTCTCCAAGCTCCTCTCCAGGACGCAGGTGGACCGGATGGAGAAACAGGAAAAGTCAAAATACCATTCTCTGGTAACGAGCTGAAGGAATGGAAAGATGCTGCCCAAAAATATCGCAGTGACCCAGTAGGCGTTACTCAAAATCTCCAGTTTATAATAAAACAGTACAGCCCTGATTGCAATGACGTGTAACTGTTATTGGACTGCTTAACCGAAACAGAAACACAGTTGGTTATAAAAACTGCCGGGGATTTGGCAAAAGAATATTATGAGATAAAAAGGGGTGATGTTAAAGAATACTTCCCCTTGCAGGACCCAAACTGGGACCCTAATCGATCAGCTGATGTGGATACATTATGAGCAGACCAAGGATGGGTAGTGAAAGGAATGGAGAAGGCAATTCCAAAACCTATAAATCGAGCAGTGCTATATGCAGTGAAACAAGGTCCCTGTGAGTCCCCTTCCAAATTTCTAGATAGACTAAGGGACACGATGTGTTGTCATACACCACTGGACCCCGGGTCAGCAGTGGGAATACAACATCTGGTATCCCTATTTCTAGGACAATCTCAGAATGATATCAGACGTAAATGACAAAAATTACGTCCACCAAATAGTCGAAACTTGGAAGTGTTATTGGAAGAGGCTTGGAGGGTGTTTAGCAACAGAGAGGACAATTATAAGCAGAGTCTAGGCAAATTGGTGGCAGTAGTTAGAGAAGAGAGAGAATGGAAACCTAAATCCAGGATGAGACGTGGACCGGCGCCCCTGAGCAGGGATCAATGTGCTATATGTAAAAAAACTGGTCTCTGGAAAAGGGAATGTCCGGAGCGCCAGCGTCAGGGGAACAATAGGTGGCGGGATAACCCAAGAAAAACGATCGCACATGTAATGGACTGATTAGAGGATCCATTGATTACAACGAAATGAGGAGAAAAACAAAGAAAAAAAAATGGAGTTTCTAGTTGATACGGGGGCAACATACTCAGTTTTGAATCAAGCTTTAATGCCTTTAGGAAATGACTATGTCATGGTAAAGGGAGCAACTGGCCAGAGTGAAAAAGCTTATTTTTATGAACCATTAAAATATAAACTGGTCAAGCAGGTAGGCATCCATAAATTTTTGTCTATGCCAAATTCACCGAATTCCCTGTTGGGAAAAGACCTATTGGAACAGCTGGAGGCCACGATAAAATTCAAAAAGGGTGAGATTACTCTGGAGGTAAATGATGATCAATATGTACAAATAATGAGCTTGTCTTTGGTGAATATTCCCATAGAAGGACAAATCTACGAGGAGATCATTAATCAGGTCTGCCCCGGGGTTTGGGTGACTGATGCCCCAGAACGTGCCAAGAATGCCCAACCAATAATAATAAATTTGAAGGATGGACAGAGAGCGGTAAGAATCAAACAATACCCACTAAAGGAAGAAGACAGGCAAGGGATTCACCTGAAAATAGAGCGATTCCTAGAATTGGGCTTATTGAGGGAATGTGAATTGGAGTTCAATACCCCCATTCTCCCGGTCTGAAAACCAGATGGGTCCTATCGAATAGGCCAAGATCTGAGGGCCATTAACAAAATAACAGAGGTTCTATACCCCGGGGTTGCCAATCCACATACCTTGCTAATCACCTTAACCCCTGATTTAATTTGGTTTACAGTTTATAGAAGTAAAAGATGCCTTCTTTTGCCTCCCTCTCCATGAAGCCAGTCAGAAAAGTTTTGCATTCAAGTGGGAAAACCCTAAGAGCGGTCGGAAGACCCAGCTCACAAGGACGGTGTTGCCACAAGGTTTCAAGAACAGCCCTACCATCTTTGGGAACCAACTAGCAAAAGATTTGGGATTATGGGAACCACCATCGGAAGAAGGAAAAATACTACAATACGTGGATGACATCCTCATTGCAACTAAAACCAGAGAAGCCTGTGTCACCTGGACTGTAAGTTTATTAACTTTTCTTGGGATTCAGGGGTACTGAATGTCCCAAAACAAGGCACAAGTGACTTTGCAGCAGGTTACATACTTAGGGTATGAGATCAGTGCAGGGCAACGGTCCCTGGGGCAAGCCCGGAAAGAAGCCCTATGCCAGACCCCTCGGCCACAGACTGTAAAAGAACTGCGGACCTTCCTGGGAATGACGGCGTGGTGCCGGCTCTGGATACATGACTATGGCCTGCTGGCCAAACCACTGTATTCCCTGATAAAATCCAGTCAAAGTCACCTCCAATGGGATGCTGAGTCAGATCGGGCATTCCATCAGCTGAAGAAGGCCCTGATCTCAGCACCTGCACTGGGACTCCCTGATGTGAGTAGACCATTTCTCCTATTTTCCCATGAAAAGCAGGGAATAGCGTTAGGAGTACTGGCACAAGACCTGGGACCATACAGACGAGCTGTGGCGTACTTCTCCAAACAACTGGACGCTGCTGCCAAAGGGTGGCCTGGCTGCCTAAGGGCGGTAGCAGCAGTCATCCTGAATGTCCAGGAACCTCAGAAGTCTACCCTGGGTCAGAAAATGACTGGTTTCCTATCTCACACAGTGTCTACAGTCCTTGAAGTGAAAGGGGGATATTGGCTCTCCCCACAGAGATTCCTGAAATATCAAGCTATCATGGTCGAGCAGGATGATGTTGAGATTGTGACCACTAACATTGTCAACCCAGCTTCATTTCTTAGTGGGAAGGCTGGAGAACCAGTGGACCACGACTGCCTCGAGACGATTGAGGCCACGTACTCTAGCCGCATGGACCTAAAGGATACCCCCATGGATGGGGCAGAGCACTGGTTCACAGATGGGAGCAGCTATATCCTGGGCGGAAAACGACATTCTGGGTACGCCATCACCACTGCTGAAAAGGTAATAGAATCTGGACCACTACCGGCTGACACCTCAGCACAAAAGGCTGAGATCATAGCCCTCACTTGAGCCCTGGAGAGGGCCGAAGGAAAGGCTGTGAATATTTGGACTGATTCTAAATACACCTTTGGAGTGGTACATGCCCACGGAGCAATTTGGAAGGAGTGAGGACTGTTGAACTCCCAAGGAAAGACTATCAAGCACGTGAAGGAAATTTTAAGACTTTTGAATGCAATCCAACTTCCTGAAAAGGTGGCAATTATGCACATCAGGGCACACCAGAAAGTGAGCACTGAATTGGAAAGGGGAAATGAACTGGCGGACAGAGCGGCAGAACAGGCAGCTAAAGAAACAGTAAAGGTAGAGGGAGCACTAGTCCCAGATGGACAGATAACCCTAGAAGGTAAGCCAGAATACACTAAGGAGGATCAAAAGTTAATCACAGATTTGGAAGGAACATCCAATGAGGATGGGTGAGCCATAACATCACATGGGAAACTCATAGTCCCTTCTTATACGGTTTGGCCATTGGTCTGGGAGGAACACAAGAAGGGACACTGGGGGGCGGAGGCATTACACAAATACCTTATCAGACACGGGACAGCTCGATATTTATACATCACTGTCAGACAAGTGACTCAGCAATGTGACCTTTGCCTCCAGACTAATCCAAAAATTGTCCCCAAACCAGAAATGGGCCAAATTGGGAAAGGGAATTGTCCGAGACAACACTGGCAAATTGATTTCTCAGAACTTCCTAGAAAAGGGGGGTATAAATACTTGCTTGTACCAACTGATACCTTTTCAGGTTGGCCAGAAGCCTTCCCATGCAGAACAGCCAAAGCTCGAGAGGTGACCAAGGTGTTGCTACAAGAAATCATACCCAGGTTTGGAGTCCCAGCGGTGATGTCCTCAGATAGAGGGCCGCACTTCATCTCCAAAGTTGTGCCAAAAATAAGCCACCATCTAGGGACAGACTGGCAACTACACACTCCATACCGGCCACAATCTAGTGGCCAGGTGGAGAAAATGAATCACTTGATTAAACAACAGATTGTTACATTAGGACAAGAAACCAATTGGGCCTGGCCACAATCTCTACCCCTAGCAATGCCATGGATACGAACTAGACCCCGAGCTAAGGAAGGGCTAAGCCCATTTGAAATCCTATATGGGCGACCCTATGGGGTACAAAAGGGAACCTCTTCACAAATTGGTGAAGAATTGATGACTTCCTATATGGTGCCATTAGGGAAACAGCTTCGTAAATTTGAAAAACAGGTGTTTGGAACCCGATGCAGGGGTTTGGATGGGCCAGTGCATAACATACAACCTGGAGACTAGGTGTATGTTAAGTCTCTTACAGAGAAAACTGTGGAGCCACAGTGGGAAGGACCATACCAAGTGCTTCTTACCTCTTTCACGGCAATCAAGATCAGGGAACAAAGCGCCTGGATTCACCACTCCTGAGTGAAGAAAGCTCCGAAAACTCCTTGGAAAGTAACACAGGGTGAGGATGAACTGAAACTAAAGCTTTGCCGAGCGAAATGAGTATATTGCACCCAGAAGTGTTTAGTAACTCGTCCTGCCAAGATTTAGTCAGGAAAATTGTTGTATTTGTAGTTATCGTAACCCAAGGGTCAAACAGTAACACCCCAGAATGGCCATGGACCCAAGCTCATATTGAATATACTCGGGATATGGGATCGCTCTCTGATAGAAAAAGCTTAAGCCTTGCCACCGTGGTTATGCATAAAAATGAAGTGTACCCCAAAAATTATTGGAGCACAGACCTTCAGAGAATGATGCCTCAACTGCAGGGAATGCTGGGTCAAAACATAAGCGTAGGATGCCGAGGAATTAACGGAACTTCCTACAAAAGGGCAAACCAGATAGCTGTATCCAATATAATAACAAACACAACAAATAGAAAGCCGTGCAGTATCTTGGATTGTTGGCATAATTTTACTCTAACACAACCTGTCTTTGTAACCTGGGTCTGGGCACGTGGTGAAATAGGATTACCATTGAAATTGAAGATAGATGCTGTACCGTCTACGACAGCGGGGCCCTGCACAACCTATACAGCTGATACTAGCACTCAAACAGTCCGAACCCAAACTAAACTTGAATCTAAGATTCATGAGATTGGTCCGTATGTCATCAGACATACAGGTCAGCAACAAGTATTATTTAACCCAGAGTGGTCTCTAAAAAGGGTGGAACTGATGATGCAAATTAAGGTTTCAGAAATACAACCATTGTGTTCCCCTTTCTTATGGACTTCCTATGAAGGGTGGACCACTTGGCTACGCAGGAGAATGGGTATTTTTCAAAGGCGAATACCGAGGGATGTAGCTGGGGTGTTAGGGACAGGACTTGGGGTTCTAAATACCACAGATTCAGAAGTGATAATGAACAAATTAGCTGCCTCTACTGCTGATCTGTCCAAATTACAACAGCCATCACAATCCTCCCTATTAGCTCTAGGAGCTCACCAATGGTTGGTGTCGGAAGTTCTACCCGACTGGGAACGGACAAACATAAGGGATCATAATATCATTATAGCTGCAATTGGAGGGCTCCAAAGGAATATCTCATTGGCCCTGAGCTGTATCCAGGCCCAGCTGTGGATGCAATCAATAACTGCACCTATTGTAAGGGAAGGAGAGGAAGGGGTCTTCCCCACGGAGATACGGAAGATAGTCTGGGATAGTGCCACCGATACGGAAAGAGGGCTCCAGTCCTGCTGGGAAGTAATAAACTTTACCTATAACCCCACCACACACACAGTCACTGCCCTCGTGTTAACTATCCACAATGCATCAGTGACTGTAATACATCCCATAATAGCCATGGGAATAAATCACGGTCAAAATTTGCTTTATCCTTTGGAACATAGGACATGGGCCCGAAAGACAGAGAACAAACGGCAAACAGTTGACTTAGAATCCTGCGTTGTACGAGAGCAACAGGGATTTCTCTGCGAAAGCAATACCATGAGTGCACAAGACATTTGCTGGATACCGACCAAAAGGTCTGTCACCTTGAAATTCGCCGAATGCCAGTCCAAAACCGGTTGTCGTCTATGCAGGAAAAGGTTGTGCTTGTTTAAGAACAACATGTCGCTTTGTGTCTGTAGGAGGAGTAGAAATAGACACCAGGAATCACTCGGATTTCTGTATTTGTAATTTTACCACCATCACAGGATGTGACTTTAGCTACTTTGCTCCTGTGGTTTCTCATCAAATCCCGAGATCAAACTATACGTTGATTTCTGAACTAGAACCCACAACTATAGGGATAGACTTAGCAGTGAGAAAAAGATTGTTGAAACACCCAGACTTAATACGGATATTAGAGGAAGCCAAGAATAATGGACAGGAAACTCTAATAACTGTTCATCATGAGGCAAATGAGGTAAGTAGGGTCTTGAAAAGGGTCAAAAAGGACGAGGAACACAAATGGTGGGATACACTTTTGGGGTGGTCACCTTCAGACACCGGACTTTTTCAACGTCCTAATGCATCCAATAGTAGTGTTGTTGATAGCTACCGCTATTTTATTATTTCTAGTAGGGTCCCTATATATGTGGGTTTGGCATATAGTTAGAAGAATAACTTCAATGTACGAAGCATTGTACCAACCAGAATAGCCAAGTAAAAGAATTCACTTAACTCAATAGAAAAGGGGGGAATTGGTAGGGGGACATATAGAAAATATATTTTATAACCCAAGATATATCGAAAATATTAATAGGGAGCTACATAGAAAAACAAAGCTAAACCTATTAAAACTTGCTTCCCAGACCTAACATGCATGCAAGTAGGCAATTAGTCACTACCCCCTGCAAAGTGCTTGAGAAAGAAGCTGATAAGGGAAACAGAAAAAACAGAAACAAGGACCTAATTCATGGTTCAAAAGCGTCAAAGGCAGGAGGAGCTAAGGGCTAAGGAGGGCTCGCTAACATCCATCTCTAAACAAGAACAAAGAGGAGATAGCCAGGTGTGCACACAAGGACAGACCAGGCTGAAACTGGTCTGGGACTGCAAGCTCAGCCAAATTAGAGATTCCAGGGGAGAGGGGAGGAGTATACAGCGAGGAAGATCTACGGCCTTCATCCCTGAAGACCCCTGCCCAGGACCACCAGGAGGAACTGCGCAAGCGCCCCGAGGAGGAGCCCGAGACGGAGATTATGGAAATGACAAGTGACAGGAAGGAATGGCCTTTTTGGGGACAGGTCATGAATATGTCTAGGCATTTCGAAATAGGTGATGTTTTAACTGGGTAAATACTGGAGAAGCGGCCACGGTGGGGATGCACGTTTGTGGTGGAGCGATCCCCCGTGCATCTGCGCGCAATAAACACACCTACTGTGTAACCTTTTGGGTTGTAAAGTCTTTTCCGCACGTCAGGGTGTCACAGGCCTGGGGGACACAGGATCACCCCGTGGGCAGGGGGGGTAATGGTGGTGGTGTGTGTGGCAGGGCCTGGGGACACAGGATCACCCTGGTGGGGGGGGGGGGCAGCAGGTGGCAGGGCAAGCATGAGGGGCACAACAACGGAGCTGGGGGTGCCCCCCCACCACACACCACTGTCCCAGTTGTGGGACCCCACAGTCACCCCACCATCCCCACCCCTCCTCCTGCCCCACACACAGCCCTGAGGGGGTTGGTCTAGCTGTGACCCCAGCCCCACAGGGCAGCCATCACCCCTTTAAACAGCTCTCCTCTTCCCCCAAGCGCCCCAACCCCACCCTCAAAGCAGGGGGGGGACCCCTGACCCCCCTCAGATTCGCAGCGCAGTCACAGACCAGAGCCAAGGCTTTCCCTCCTCACAGAGTTATTAAACAGAAATGTTAAAAAAACCAATAAAAACAAACAAGACATGGGGGCACAGGGGCCATTCCCCCCTCCCCAGCATGTGGTGCTTTGGCAGCAGCCACTCTGGGGTGGGGGTGAAGCCCCTCCTGCCCCCCTAAAGTTAACCAACAGGGTGGCAAAACAGAAGAAGAAGGAACTCCCCAAATAGTCAGTGACCAGTACAAGGGGCACCCCCCAGCCCCACCCCCTGCAGCACCCCCTGGCTGCAAAGGAGGTTTAAGCGCTTTTCTGTAACAGTTCTGCCAATTGAACTTTGCTGACGGGGGGTCGCAGCCCTCAGGGACGGGGGTCCCCACCTTCCCTGTGGACACCCAGCCTCCCAGAGAGGGTCTGCCCAGCTCCATGGCACCCCCCAGGGCTCGGGGGGGTGGTGGGGGGGACGTGCTGCAGCCCCGTGGCTTTCCCAAAGCTGGCAAAGCCACCCCCCACCCAGCCCAGGGTGCAAGGGGAAGGGGGGCACTGGCTTGGGGGGCTGCCCCACAGCCCCCGAGCCCCATCCCTGATGCTGGGGAGGGGAGGTAGCCTGACCCCCACTCCCAGAGGAAGTTTGAACCTGGCAGGGATTGAGCCCCCCTAGGCATTCCCCACCCACATGTTACAGCCCCCAGCCACCATTTGGGGTAAAAACTAAACACCTTTTAGGGTAAAAAAGGGGTAAAACCCCACAACCATGGCCCCCTGCCCCGTGCTGCTGAGGGGGGCAATGCTGGGCAGGGCACCCAGCACAGAGCTGGGAGGGCTGTGTGTGTGTGGGGGCGGGGTGGCGACCAGGTTTTGGGCTGGGCGATGGTGAGCGCTGGCAGCCCCGGGTAGGGGGTGGGCAGGGGGCTGCGGGGGTCCCTCAGAAGTTCTTGAGGCGGCTGTAGAGCTCCCGCTTGCTGCGCTCGCCCGCCCCGCTGCGGCTCTTCTGGCGGAACTTGCGCAGGTCCACCTTGAAGTCCTCGTGGTCCATTGGCCGGTAGTCCTGGGGCTCACAGTGCATCTGGGCACCCACGGCTCTGTCAGCACCCACAGGCCCCCCTCCCCACCCCCTGGGGCAAACCCAGCACCCCCCAGGACCCCCAGCACAACCCCCTTCCCCTAGAGTGCCACCCTCAGGGAGGATGCTCAGAGCCAGACCCTTTCCCCTCACAGGGCAGGGTTTTGAGGAGCGGAGAGGGTGTTTTCCCCCCACCCAGCACTCTCACCCTCCTGCCAGGGACCGCCCCCCCTCCCACACAGGAGGTGAAAGGTAGGGGGGCTTACCTGGTACTGGGGGAAGAACTCCTGGTACCCCCCCTTCAGGACATAGAGCTCGGGGTAGTGGAGGTGGGGGTACTCGTTACAGGCTCGGTCCTTCTCCCTGATGAACCGGCACCTGCGGGACAGGGGACAGGATAGGCACCCAGATAGGATCCTGCCATGTCCAGGGGGTCCGGCAGAACCCAGCACCCCCCCCACCCCCCAAACTCACATCCTGGGCCCCCTCTCGGAGGAGAACTCGCAGTGGAAGATGACGATCACCCTCTTGCTGGTGTCAAAGGGCACGATGGGCTTCTTCAGCAGGAACTCCTCCACGTCCTGCGCCAGCGGCAGGTTGACGGCGCCCTGGCGAGGGAGAGGGGCCCCTTTCAGCCCCCCCATCCTCCCATTTCATCTCGGGGAGGGGGGGGGGGGGGCCTCCATACCCTGCCCCCCTTCTGCCCCATCTGTTGGGAATGTCATCACCCCCCTCCTCCTTCCAGCTGGGGCACCTTTGGGGGGGGGGCATCAGCCCCTCTGAGGTTTGACAGGTTTGTGTCTCCCCCACCCATGACCACCCTGTCCCCAGCCCCGAGGGGCGCAGCAGTGGTTCTGACCTTGATGTGGCCTCCCTCGTACTCGTAGGGGTACCTGCAGTCCACGATCACGCAGCTCTCGATGAGGCTGCTGAACTGCCCCGTCAGCACTGCCACCATCTGTGGGGGGAGCCCGTCACCGAGGGGGGGGGGGGGGGGGGGGCGGGCAGGGAGGCAGCCCTGTGGGGGTGTTTTTTTGGGGAAGAGGTCACTGCTCCCTTACCATTTCGGGGGAAATGTACTTCAGGTCCGGGTGCTTCCCCTCTACCGTCTGCAGAAGGTAAGGCTGGAGGAGAGGCGGGTGCTGGGTCAGGATCTGTCCCTGGGGAGACGTCCTGGCTGCCACCCGCTCTCCCCAGCCCAGAAGACCCCCCGCCTGCGAGGTTTGCTCCCTCCCAAGAGGGACGGCGCTGCGGCACTGGAAGAGCAGCGGGTCAGGCTCTTCAGGCTGGAAAGTCTCAGCCCCAAGTCCCCTTGGTCCCAAACAAGGGCCACCAGATGTATTGGGGCTCTGGCACCAGCGCAGGGCTCCACTGATGGTCCCCCTTTGTTTCAGGAGAGGGGGGCAGGCGGCACCCCCAAGCCTGCAGCACCCCCAGCAGCCCTACCTTGGAGAAGTCCCCGATGAGCTCCTGATGGTCGTTGGCCAGCAGGTTCTCCATCTCCTCGTGGCAGAAGGACCTGGAGCACAGCAGCCGCGCTTTCTGCGGGGACATGAACCAGAGACACCGCCCTCGGCGTTAGCGAGGGCGCCGGCAGAGCCGTGGCACCGGGCAGTCCCACCCGGGATGGGCAAGGACGCCTCACCCCGAGGATTCCCCATCACCCACCGGCTCCGCCGCTGCCGCCTCCTCGCCAGGACTACCGGCCACGCTCCTCCGTCGCTTGGTCTTGACGGGGGTGTCCCGGTCCTGGGGTCGGTCTATCCGCTTCAGGATGGGCCTGATGACGCTGCTGGGCATCGAGGGCGAGCGGAAGAGCTGCCGGCACTTGCCGCGCTTCACCGGACACTGTGTGGGGAGAGAGCCCGTGTTGGTGCCCAAGGGTCCGGCATTCCCCCCACATACCCCCCCCCCGCCCAGCACCACGAGAACAAAGGCAAAAGGGTCCCTCTCTAGTGCCTGCACACCACCCAGGACAAGCCCAAAGCCCTGGGGGGTGTGTGCTGCTGGACAACCAGTGACCCTCACCCCCAGACCCCACCCTGGAGACCCCAGGAAGGGGGAGCCTGGGGCCCCATCCACCCCCCGAGACACCCAACGTACCGGCTCAGCCTCCTCCTTCCTCACCAGGGGCGCAGCCAGTAGGTTCTCCATCCCCTGTGGCCCGTCGGTATCGCTCTTCTGGGGGGGCACCTGGGGGGGCCACAGGGGCGAGACAGAGGAGAGCATGAAGGGAACGAGTCCCACTGCTGCTTCGCACCCCCCTGGGCAGGGACGGAGCCCCTGCCCAGGGTCCATCCAGCTGCGCAGATGGAGGAGCCCTCCCTACTTTCATCTCCTCCTCATCCAGGATCTCCACAAAGCCATCATCTTCCTCTTCAGACATGGAGGAGGTCAAGGAGCACCGGCGCAGGATGATGGGGCTCTCGCCCTGGGCGACGTTTTCCTTCTCGGGGGTGTCGAACTGGGGAGGGGACACGACACAGCCCATGGCTCAGGAGTGGGGCCAGCCCCACACCAGCCCTGTTTGCAGACACAGTGACCCCAATCCCCCCAGCTCCCACACCCACAGGTCTCCAGTGCAAACAGGGAGGCTGGAGCAGCAGGTCCCGGCTCAGCAGCCCCTGCAGCAGGACCACCCACCCCCGGTGCCCCCCTCTCAGCACCCCCAGCCCCTCTCACCAGCAGGCCGGGTGCAGAGCCGAGTCTCTGGCTGAGGGGGTCCCTCCCCGCAGCCCCATTGCCGGCGGGCAGCCGGCTGTGCTGACTTGGCCTCTGCAGCTTCTTGAAGACAAACCCCTCCTGCAGCAGTGGGGCGGGGGGGGGTGGGCATGGCATCCCCCTGCCCCTTCCCCGGTCCTGCCTCCCTCTCCCCAGCCTTGCTGTCCCCCCTCACCTTGTCCTCGGGCTTCCTTGGGCCCCTCTGCTCCCTGGCCCCGTGGCTGTTGAACTCCCGGGAGTGGGAGATGTTCTTCAGGACCGGGCTGGCCCCAAGGAGCTGTGGCTGCGGGGCGGGTTGGGAGGGGTGAGAGGTGCTGCACAGCCCCTGCGCTCCCCAGCTCCATCCTCCTCCTTCTCCTCCTCCTCCTCCCAGCTCAGCCAGGGGCACAGCAGGATCCAGCCGCCCTCAGCTCAGCCCTGCAGAGCCCCCGGGACTTACTGGCAGTGAGTGGATCCTCCGGATAAGGAGCTTATTGCTGCAAAAAGAAAAGGATTGAATGAGTGAGAAGATGCCCTGGACCAGCAGCGTCCCACCCACCCCTGCCCCGAAGCTGGCATGGACTCCCTTGTCCCCTGGGTCCCCACAGTGGGGTGAGACCTCCCTGGAAGGACCCCAGGGCAGCAATTCCTCCAGCCACTGAGCAACACCAACAGCTTGATCCAAACCCCAGGGAAGGGCAGACAGACAGCCTGGCTTTCGGGTCTGGGCACCGGGACAGAGCCCCTTCACTTACTCTTTGAGAGCTCTCCTGGATTCTAGGATCGCTGTCTCAAAGCTGCGGGAAGAGAGGAGCCAGGGTTAGGGGGGATGGCACCCCGTGCCCCAGCCTGAGCAGCCCAGAAGCCCCTGGGATGGGCAGCCGCAGCCCTTACAAGGCCCCCACCCCATGCAGGGGTCATCAGCCCCCCCAAGGGGAGAACAGCTGAGCGGCTTTCAGCCCCACAAAGGGTTAAAACCCCATCTGGAAATCACTGGTTTCAGACGGGGGGACCCCAATCTGGGCTGGGGGGTTAAGCAGCACCCTGGGGTGGTTCAGGGCACCCCGCTGACCCCGCTCGGGGCCCAGATGTAGCTGGTGGCAGTGGCGCCTGCTCTCCACCTGTATGTAAATCCGGCAGCGGGGATGCTGGGGATGCTGGCCGTCGGCCATATGGCCATGCAGCTGCACACTGCGACAGGACGAAGGGGGCACTGGCGTGTCCCCTGCAGCCCAGCCCACCCAGCCCCAAGGCTGCCCCAGCATCACCATCTGCCCCCAGTTACTCAGTCACCCGACATCTGCCAGAGAGGGGCTCTGCCAACGGCCCCGGGAGTGGGCGAAGCCACCGGCGTGGCACCCAGAGCCCCTCAGCCCCGCAGAGCTCAGCTCTCAGCTGATCCCTGCATCCCAAATCTGCGAGGCCTGGGCAGCAGCACCCCAAGGAGGCTGAGGCGGGGGTGCTGGGAGCCCAGGGAGGTGCTCAGCACCCTCACCCCGCTGCGTGGTGAGGCAGCGAGCCGGCTGCCGGCCGTCCCTGCCAGAGGAGGACTTGGCACGGCAGCACCGCAGAGGCTTCCTGCCTGCACCCGCTGCCAGACCCCTGCCTGCAGCAGGGCTGGGCCGAGCACCAGCACTGACACCCCCACTAGAGGTGGTTTCTCACACCACCCCCCACCAAAAATCAATTTTGGGGTGGAGGGAACAGCTGGAAGCACAGCCCTCCAGCAAGGCTGGGACAGGCTGAGCGTGGGCACTGCAGGCAGCCCGGGGAGGGTGAGCGGGGGGACACAGTGGGCAAGGGTGGAGACCTCCCGGAGTGGGGGGACGCGGGGCGAGGGACACTCACACTTCCTCCAGTGCCGCGGGGTCCTCCTGCGTGGGGGAGTCCAGCCCCACTCCTGCGGGAACAAGGGGCAGGGATAGCACCGGGGGGGGGGCGGGTGGGAGGCACGCCGTGCCCCCGGGACCCTGCTCCAGCACAGGTCCCCCCCCGCTCCTGTGGGGCGCTGGCAGGGTGCAGGGGAGCCCCCCCCACCCCAGCTGTGTTCCCTTCTAGCGCTGGGGAGGGGGCCACAGGGTGGGATCTGCTGTGTGCTCAGGCGGGACCCTCACCCAAAGCTTCCCCCGTCCCCCAGCATAGCAAAGGGACGACCCTGGGACCACCCATCCTGGCCAAGATGTCCCACATCACCCTGCCCAGGGACCCCCACTGGGGTGGTCCACAGCCGAGCCCCCCCCCCGGGGTGCAGGCCTGGGCGGGTGGGGGGGGCTCCCACCCATCATCCAGCACAGGGAAGGAAGCGCTGGGGAGGAAATCCCCATTTAAAATCCCAGTTTGACTCAGAGCATGGATAGGAGCTGAGACAGAGCAGGGGCCCCGGCTCCCACGTGCACCCCCAGAAAGACCCTTCCCCACCCTCAAACCCCTCCCCTGCCTTCCCAGCCCCCTCCCTGCATGCAGTGACCCCCTGCCCAACGCCCACCCCCCCGGCACAGCTCCCCCTGCACACCCCCAGCCCCGGGGAGGAGGGGGGTCGGGGCAGGGGCGGGTGTGGCAACAGCACCCATCGCTCACCCGCGTCCGAGGACTCGGAGGAGACGGAGCTGCGGGGGGAGCCCAAGGCTGCCGACCCCCGGCACGGGCTGGCCCGGCGCCTCTGCAAGGACAGCCCCGCCACCCGCCGCTTCGGGGTGTCCCAGTGGCTGCGGGCAGGGCGGGGGCGGCGATCAGCCCGTGGGGACCCACCGGTACCCCTCGGGGTGCCCCCCTCGGGTGGGGCGGTGGGTGGTGTCCCCCCTCTCCGCGCTCAGCACTGCCCTGAGCCGGCAGCATTCACGCGTGGGGGGGAGGGGGGTGCGGTGCGGTGCGGGGCAGCCCCCCCGTCTCCACTCACCTTCCCAGTCCCACCAGCTTGTCCGTATCCAGCGTCAGCGGGGTGACCGGCGACATGCCCGCTCGCCTCCTGGCCACTCCGGCTAGCCACGGCCACCGGGGCCGCCCTGCGCCGCCATGGCGAGTGCAGGAAAGGAAGGGAGGCGTTAATGACACCCGTTGGAGCGACCGTTCCCGGCCCCGGCGGAGCGGAGCGGGGCCGCGCCGATGCTCCGCCGTCCGGTGCGCGAGGGGGGGGGGCGCGCGCCCGCGGCCGCCCCTATTTATATTCGAAAACTACCAGGGGAGCGGCGCGGCGGGAGCCAATGGGGAGGGGCGGGGGGCGGGGCCACGGCCGGGTCGGGGGCGCGCGGGCAGGGGAGCGGAGCCCGGGGGTGCGGGCAAAGCACGGGGGGAGGGGCCAGCAGGGGTGCAGGGGCATGGCTGGAGGGGCTCAGGGGGCATCGCCCAAAATGGGGGGGGGGGCATGGCTGGGTGGGGGGACATGGCTGGGGAGCACAGGAGAGCTCGGCCCAAAGTGGGTGAGGGGCATGGGGGGGGCACGGCTGAGGGGGTAAATGGAAATGGAGGGGTGCGTAGTTGGGGTCTTGGGGGGCATACGGCTGGGGGGGCACGGAATGGTGCGTGGGTGGGGAGACATCGCTGGGGGGCTGCACGTCGGGCGTGCGGCTGGGCAGGATGAGGGGTGGGTGTCCGTCAGTGATTGTGCAGCCCAGGGGGGAGCCCAGTGTTCGGACACTGCCCTCACCCCCAGCCACAAGCCCCCAGCCATGTGGAAGTCTTTGCAGTAAAGATCTCCTGGCGATCCGAAAGCCCATCCGCTGTTCGCACCAGGGGGGAAAGCGCTGAACCCCTGCCAAATCTGCTGGGGCTACTGACACCCACCTCTTGTCCCGTGCTGATGTCGAGTGCTGTATAGACAGTTCCAGACGCCCTAGAAACAAAAGAGCAGCAGAGACATGAGAAGTGGTTTAGACCCTGGAAGTGAAAGCCCTGACAGGAGCTCTCTGCTGCCTGTAGTGTTTCTAAAACACCTTGGTTCCTCCACTCCTTCAGCCAGCAGCGCACAGCGCAGCAGCCCAGAAGCCCCCTGCCATGCAGGCTATCCAAGTGAAAACTTAGGTCCAAGAGGAAGAAAAAGGGCTGGTGCAAATCTCCAGAGTTCATACTAAATTCTTTCAGTCCACAACTGAAGGGCAGGGTGCCTACAGAGACTGGAAAATAATAGATTTCATTCTTTTCCCCTTTTCTCCAGTTTGGCTCTGTTGAGGTTTAGTTTTTTCCTTTTTCTTTTTTTTTTTTTTTTTTTTTATTGCGGGGGGTGTGTGTGGTTTTTTTCCAGAGAATGTAACACACGCACAGTCTAGCTGTGCCTTCTTAGACCTCTTCTTTGGATCTATCTGCAAAACTCCGGCAACACCATGCAGTCATTCTGAGAGCCCTGAACACACGTGCCAGACAACTGAGGAAAGGACAGTGCATTGACACTGCATGTATTACTGAATGGTTGGTTTTCACTACCTCTGCCAGAAAAGATATAATCCTGATCACTAAATACTTTTTTAAAGCAAAAGAGTGGCAAGAAATGTTCTTGAGAAGTGTTATTTATCTGACAGCTATCAGGTTCTAAGTTGCTCTTTCAGGCAATAAAGATTTTTCTCCTTTCTTTAGCGTGGCCGTATTATTTTGAGACACACAAAAATGATTTCCCCTAAGAAAACAAGCAAACGGGTGCTACAAACTTGAGGGACAGTAGATCTTCCAGGTCCTGCCCCTCGCTGCAGACAAGACGTTGCCAGCATCAAGTGCTCTTTGACGACGCCTTCTGACCACAGGCACCAATTCTGATCAGTACTGAGAGACAGCAGAATCTAAGCCCAGGGTCTGAACACGTTTGGAGCTTGCCCGACTTCACGCTTGATATCACACCAGCAAAATACCTGGCGCGTGATTTTGTAGAAGTAACTGTGACTGGACTTACCCTTGCCCGACTTGTTCAAATCGAGTGTATTTCTGCTTAGGATCTGCCACGCTCACAGTGCTCCCTGAAAGAAACAACATTAAAAATGGAGACACCCCCTTCCAGCAGATCAGAAATGCCGCCCCACTGTCTGGGGTTGGGAGCCGTTTGTAGGCAGCTGGGTGACAACAACGATACAGGCAGCTCCGCAGCACAGAGAGTCTCCACGAAGACTGATTTTTACAGTCCTCTGGAGAGTCACCCGGACAGGAAACCAAGAACTTGGAGAAACATTCACAGGAGCCGCAGATCAGAAAAGAACAAGTACCAGTGCAAGTGCTTGTTGTCTCGAAACACTAAGGACAGCTGCAACAACAGAGCCTTCATCTTCTTAACAAGAAATAGTCTGTGCGATTCCCCAGAAGGTTTAAGACTTCTGGAGGTTAACTGCCCCTTGGGTTCTGGAATCCATTCTGATGAACAGGTGCCACTTGCAGACAGGAAGAATATTGCAGAGTGTTCCCAGGAGGGGATCTTCTCAATGTTTCAGCGGCTTGCCAAAAGAATGCCGTCATGTTTTTACAGAACAGCGTCTCCTGTTACAAACAAGAGAGAAAAAGCATCTCAGGCAAGAAGCCAGAGAGATTGGGAACAACAAGGAGGAATGCAGATTGGGACAAAGAGGCAGTGAACGAAAAACCAGCCATGCGCTGCAGGACAGAGACAGAGGAAGGAAAAAAGAGGGGCAGGGAGCAGGACAGAGGGAGAGCAAGGAAAACCAAAGGGGCAGGTAGAATAGCAGAACAAGAGAGGGGCTTGGAAAGCAGAGCGGGACGAAGAGGGAGCAGGGTATGAGAACAGACAGAAGAAAGGGACAGGGAAGCAAAAGAGTGACGCCAGTGATGGAAGGTGGGAGGGCACAGGCACAGGGAGGCACCCGGAGCACAAGAGGGGTGACACGGCCCCAAGTGTGGACGGAGGGTCGCAATCACGACAAATTTATCTACACACTTGCAGATAAGCCGGCACGTCTTTATTGCAGCGCTGGGAAGCACGGGGGCAGCTCCACCCGACGGGCTTCAAAGTTACATCAAAAATTCAACATCTTATACCCTTTTTCTGCAAAGTCAGGATCTTTAACAGATTTTAACATAAGCATGCATCTTATGCCCGCTATTAATTTTGACAGTTACAATGATTGGTCCGCCCTATTCTATAACTTTCTTAATAGTCCTATCCTAACCTAATCATTGGTTATTTTACTGATCAAAATCTCTGATATTCAAATTAGGATGGGGAGGACGGGAGAGTCTTCACAGCAACATTCCTTTGTTTCGATGGTTTCATCACATAAGAGAACTAGCTGAGAACGTACAATTTCACCCCTTGTACCTGCCTCCCTCCCTCCTCGTTCTGTGTTCTGTACAGTTTCCCAATCCACAGCAGCTTTAGCTTTGGCCATCTTCCTAAGGCCTGCATCTGCTGTCTCTTAGCATAAGTGAGGTTTTGTCTACTCCTTACCATAATGTAAATTATTTGAATCAGGAAATAATTAACTATAAGAAATTAGTTGTTTATTCAAAACAATTAATTATCAATGAAATTCAAAATTCAGATCTGATTATAACACAAGGGCCCAGGACTCACTGCCGCTCCCGCTCTTGGTGCTGCTGGGAGGATTTTACTGTTGAGACACTTCTGTCTCTGCCTCTCTCAGCTCTTACAATATGAGGCTTCCTACATACACAGCCTCACTGCGCACACACACACACACCCCGCCCCCACGGCTATACCGTGCTTTGGTTACGCACACAGACCCCGCGGTGCCTGTTGGTGACCAGCTCTGCTCAGGACTACTCACAGGGACCCTTCCTCACGCCGAGAGGCCGGCTGTCTCTTGTCTGCAGCTGGGGGCAGCTCGCAGCCGGATCCCCTTCGTGTCCTTCTCCGGCTGCTTTTCCTTTTGCCCATCTCCTCAGCTTCAGCCTGAGCTGGATGCAGCTGACGACATCCCCAGGGCAGGAACAGACAACCGAGCCCCTGGCACGGCCTCTGGCAGAGGGAAAGAACCCTGACTGTCACAGCTGGCCCCAGGCCGGAGCCCCTCCTGCTGCAGCAGCTCCTGCAGACCCCGCTCCTTCCCCGCACTGCTGCTGAAGGCCCCTGGGTTAACAGAGCCCTGGGCCTGCCCGAGGCCCCGCTCGCCGCTGCCAGGACAGGCCGTGGGGCAGCCTGGGGCTGCGGGACAGGCCTCAGGGGAGGGGCTGGGGACGGGGCAGCTGCAGGGGGGAGCGGGGCTGGGGGGGCTCAGGGGGGCTCTGAGAGTCGGCGTGTCCAGTGCCTGTGCTGGGGGGGTCTGTCCCCCAGCTCTCAGGTCACCCCCGGGGATGCCCCAACTGACCCGGCTCCGGCTTGGAGCTCCCACCCACCACCCCCGGGCAGCCAGCAGGCAGGAGACACCCCCTCCCCCGTGCAAGGGCCTCGCTCACCTCAGGGGCAGCCCAGCCCTCACCTCAGACGGGCCATGGCTGGAGCAGAGCCTGCACCTCCCGGCACCAGCCCCTGTCCCAGGACTACAGCTCCCAGCATGCCCCGGGGCCTCTTCCTGCTGCCTGCCCCTGCAGGGACACTTTCCCCGGCCCTGCCCCGCCCCCGCGGGCCCCATGGCCCCTCCCCCAAGCCAAGAGCAGGGCGGGAAACATCCCCCAGAGCCTGAGGGCCAGCGGGAGGGGGAGTGTGGGGCAGGGCGGCAGAGAGGGACCGAGCAACGGTGGCCGCCGGGGTGGGGGAGCAGGGGGAGCACGAGGGGCCGGGGCAGGCAGGGAGGAGGCTAAAAAAGATGGGGACAAGGAGCCAGAGTGAGGAAGGGGAAGAGAAGCAGCACAACAGGCTTTAAGGCAGAAAGAGAACAGCTGGAAACCAGGGAGCCAGAGCCTGGGAGAAAGGGAGAAAGATCAAAAATACCGGCTGTGGGCACTGCTGCCATTGCTTGAGCACTGCCCAGGAACTGCACGGCCAGGAGCCTCAAAATAGGGGTGGCCTGTGAAAGCCCTGCCCCGGGCCCGCTCCTGCACCCTGCTGGTGGTGGTGAATGTCGCCTGGCAGGGTGGCCAGGGCCGGGGGGAGACAACCAGTTGCAGGGTGGAATTGCCCAGCTTTTTTTTTGTTTGCTGGTTGCTTTTGCTTTTTTTAAAAAATAGCATTACAGCTCTGAATACAACCTGCAAGGAGAAAGGAACCAGGCGTACCGGGCTGGGCACATTGAAAGCCCAAACCCGTTCAACAGCCGCACAAACCACCGCTGGCTCCCGCTGTGCACACTCCACTGCCCGCCTGCAGGTACAGGCAGCCGCCGTTTCTTGAGCCTTCCCCAGGATCGGCACCACCGGGCAGCTCAACAAACCGGGTGGGCTGCAACCACAGGCCATCTGCACGACTGCAAGGGTCTCTCTCCTTTGCTCGTGAGCTAGTCCAGCTTCTGGTTTCCCTAGTGAATTGCACAAACATACAGCGCTCCGAACAGTAGCTGGCCCGAGACACTCGCTCTTGCCCACCGCTGGGGCGCTGTGGCCTGTGTTCCCTTCTGCCCTTGCTGGCCGCCAGCCCTCTGGACCCACCCGTGCCCTGGGTGCAGAGTGGGGCCGCACACGAAGGAGTGGGAATCGCTCTCCAAGAGGAGGTAGGACGCACTGCGGTGATCACCTGCAGGGCTCAGTCAAACAAGCACACCAACCAGCAGTTTGCCTCTGTGTGGTTGGCTCCTTGATCCCCCCCTCCCCTCCTTTTTCCATGCCTATACATGCCCCTCAAATGCCTTGACTCCCCTCTTTCTCCGCCCCTGTCTCCTCCCAAGCAAGGGACCTCCCCGCGGGTATTTTTTCCCCTGTTGCTCCCAGGTTTGCCACAGCCGTCCACAGTTTTGGTGTTTCAGGCACTGTTAGCTGGGTCACCTCGGACTTCCACGGCATTACCGATGCAGTTTTTTCCTGGGTACTGCTGTCCCTGCCAGACTTCTCTCCCCAAAACCACCCCAGCTCTTCCTTCAGTTATCTGTCAAGTGTGGCCACCTCCCACACCAATCCCCCTTAACTACCTGTGAAATCCAGCTCTTCCTCATGGCACTCTGACTCCCGTCAGCTTCGCACTCGCTTTGCTACAGGCAGCAATAGCTCTTGGCATGCTCAGGCGTTTCCCACGGTGTCTTCAGTAAGTGAAGGCTCCCGGCAGGCCCTAATCTTCAGCTTGCGTGCCTTAAGGCATACCCCCAACGCTGGCTGCGTGTCACATCATTTCCTCCTCTCCTCTTGCTAGCCTCCCTCTAGCCAGTCTTCTCCACCCCACGGTGGCTCTGAGCACCCTCGTCTCAGACCGGGCACGGTTTCAGCTTTTGGAGTGACTCTTTGCCCGTGTGACCGACTTGTCTGCCTGCAGCCTCGTTCTGCAGGTGCTGGGCATGGAAGTCCTTGCCTTGCACAGGAGACTGGACTGAAGCCTGGTTAGCTGTGAAAATGGTCAACTTTATTTCAAGAACTAAGTCAAGAGCAGCAGTTGTGTGTGCCCTGAGAGGAGCGTGGGCAGGACCGAGCAGGCCACTGGCACTGAGGCTGCCTTTGGATCTCAGCAGGCATTGCCCCAGGAGGAAAGGGTGGTGCTACTCTGCAGCCTGCACTGGATCCTCTTCCTCTTGCTGCTCAAGCCTTTTTCCCCCTTAGTTCCTGCAGGAGCTCCTGCACCCGAGTAAAGAACTCCACCAGCTTCTGGAGTGGGAATGGGCAGGAGCTAAACGTGCCCGACTGTGTTGGGATCGGCCTTGGCCTCTGCACGGGGGTGGAGGCGGTGAGAAAATGACTCCATGCCCGCGCCGTTGGAGCAGCCCGGACTGCTGGGTGCAGTCCCATCTGTACCAGGATCCAGTCGTAAAAGTGCTGCGTGGAGGTGTAGACTCCGGGCCGCCTGGCTCTCGCGCAGCCTATCCCCCAGCTGGTCACCCCCACGAGCCAGAAGTAGTCGGCGTGCTTGTCTTGGCAGACGAGAGGACCACCGCTGTCACCCTGCAGCGGAGCGGAGGAGAGTCAGAGGGTTCTGGTGGTGTTGGGTGGCCCCTGTCAGCACTGTGGCTGGCTCCTTCTCTCTCCTGGCACCTGCCAGAGCTGTACCCAGTGCCCAGAAAGGCTCTGCTCAGGTGCTGGAGCCTGCAGGACCTTGTCTGGGAGGGGGTGGTGGGCCTGCAAGGTAGGGCGCTCTCTCCTCTCTGCCTGCTGATCCTGGAGGTGTGGAAGGGGGATGTTCCAGGACTGGGATGCAGACCTCTGCGCTGGGGCAAGAGCACTGGGTGGCCTTTCTGGGCAGAGTGCCGGGGCTCTGGGACAAGAGGGGTGCTGGGCAAGGGCCTGCAGACGGGGAAGGGAAGGCAAGCCCCGACAGCGGTGGGGACCCAGCGGCAGGAGGGCGACTTGGCAGGCGCAACACGCGCCGGAGGATGTTTGGGCGCTGGCGACAGGGCTGCCTGTGCTGCTGGGGGCTGGCGCGGAGCACGCTCCTACCTGGCAGGTGTCGATGCCGCCCTGCGGATAGCCGGCACACACGTTGTGGGGGTGGACGGCCCCTCTGTACCAGCGGCTGCTGTTGCAGACCTTGACATCGATGAGGTGGACCTGGGCCTCCTGCAGGACAGTGGTCGATCCTCCAGCTGTGAGCACAGGAAGGAGTTAGCAGCCAGCAGCCCTTCTGTTCCCACTTCTCCTCCCCTGTGTGGGCGAAGCCCTTCCCTAGGGCCCGCCTTTGCCCCTGCAGAGGCCTTGTGCCGGGCTTGCCCTTCCCTCTCGCTTTGGCTAATGGCTCGGGCCCATCTCTCTGTGGCCGTACGTCCCCGCAGCCCGACTCTGGTTTTCGCCGCCGCCGCTGCCCAGGAGCCCGGCCCGCCTCCCCAGTGTGCCGAGCTTACCCTCGGCACACGAATACTCTTTGGGAACTCACATCTTGCCATGGTGGCACCCCAACCGCTGACGTAGCAGCTCGTCAGCTCTGACACTCTCAGCGAGGCGTCGGGCACGCAGGCCAGCTGTACGTAGTAGCCGCACTGGACAGGCTGGTCCAGTTCCAGCAAGGCAATGTCGTTCCTCTCCGTGACGTTATTGTAGTGTTCGTGAAGTATCAGCCGATAAATACCGCGCACTTGGGTCTCAGGGCCCAGCTGACCCAAGTGGGTGGCCCCGATCACCACACGCCACATGGTGAGGTACCTGGAAGGCAGATGCAGAGAGGCCTCAGAGGGAGCGGAGCCACGTGCTGCAGCAGCCCCACGGTTCCCTGCCTTCTGCTTCCCAAGGCAGGGAGGAAAGCAGCGCTGCGGAGGGTGCCACTGCCCTAGCATGCCTTGGGCACCAGGAACGTGGAGCTGGAGGCTGCTAGGAAGCGGTGGCACGAGCCCAGCCTTCTGCGGAGCAGTCTCTCAGCTGGGCTCGCCAGTGCCCTGGCACCAGGCATACTGCAAGGCAGCGGGATGGCAGGAGCTCGTGGGGCTGCGGACGGGGCGCCTGCTGGTGCTGTGGGGATAGCCCCCTTCCCTGCTCCTCCTTACCTGGCCGCGTTGAAGCAGTGGGCTGCTGTGAGGACCCACTGCGGGCTGATGAGGGACCCTCCGCACACGTGGCCCCAGGGGCTCTGGATGCTGACGATCCAGGGCCAGGCCCCTGGCTGGGCACCCGTGCCACCCACGACGCGCGACATGCCGTAGCGAGCCGCCATGGGCCGGAGCCCGCAGGTCCTGGTGTAAGAAGAAACTCATGAGTGTGCTGCTGGACGGCTGTGCTGCTGTTGAGGCTGAAGGTCAGCCGTCTTCCCTCCCCCCGAGGGGCTGCACGGATGGCAGGGCCAGGGAACCCCGTGGCTGTGCCTCCAGCCCTCTGTCCGCTGTAGCCCCGTAGACGGGTTGTGCCAGCAGCCTGGGTGCTGGCAAGGAGCTGAGGCTCCCACAGGGAGTTTGGGAAGCTGTGGAGTGGCCACAGGGGCCGCGCGGGCCCCCTCCAGTGAAGCCCGTCAAGGGCTGCCCGAGCTCCCTCCCAGAGCCTCGGCCCACTTACCCACAGCTGTCCCACATGCCGTGCGCAGGCCGGCACACGGCCAGCAGGACGAGGAGGGCGAGCACTTTCATCGCTGCCGGCGGCACGTGTCAGCTGCAAGAACAAGGTCTTGTTGCCTCCAGCGCAGCCGCCGACGTACTGCCCGCAGCAGTCTCGCTGCCTCTGATGGCCTTGGTCCTGGGGCTGATGTCACAGAGCCGCCGTTTCTGGGCGTGGAGCACGGTGGCCTCTCAAGGGGGGGTGGAGGTGGGGGTGTCAGCAATACGGGGGGGTTCCAAGCAGAAGGGCAGGAGGAAGCTGGGATCGGACAGCCCTGACAAACCCCTGCTGAACACTCTGCCTGTGGGATGAGGGCATGCAGGCCCCGTGGCTGGCAGCGGCAGAGGCTGGGCTTTCTTTAAAAATGGATGCTGCCCAAAGGAAAAAAAAAAAAGAAATGAACCATTACTTTCCAAACTCAGTTACTGACGGGCTCAAGCAGTGTTCTGCTGGTTACCAGCAATATGCAGAAATGGGACTTAGGGGACCACCTGCACCTGCGTCTGCAATTCCAGTCCCTTGCTATCCCAGGCCAACATGGCCCGTCATTCGATTAATCCATTTATCAAGGTGTCTTCAGCTTGCTGGCAATTTTGCCCTGCCAGTGCTCTGGGAATGCTGCTTGCTGTCCCAGGGCCTTGTTCCTCTCAGGAACCTCAAAACGCTCACTTAGGTTCCTGTTTGCTACAGACACGGGCTCTTTTAGTGCTCAGAAAAGATGAGGGGCACAAGCCACACCTCAAGGAACTCCAGTACCTCTAGGACATGTTTATCCCAGCAATATTTAGGCCCACGTGTTCTTCTGAAGGCCACTGAGGTCGAGAGAAGAGCAGGGAGACAAGTGACAGAGCGCTGATGCACTCAGATCTGGGTTGCAGGGACAGCAGTGTCTACCACCCCATGTCCTGCCCCTCCTGCGCTGGCTGGCACCTTCACAGCAGGGACAGCCAAGGGGCACACGGTGCCACCCCCTATCTGCCACAAAACCTAGCACCAAACCTGCAGCAGTTTTCATCTACTCAACTATGCCAGGCAACAGAAGGAGTTGTGACATCCCCGTTTCGCTGGCAGAAACCTCTACAAGTGGGGCAGGAGGGACAAGCCGGGGCCCCTCTGATGCTCACAGGGAGCACCCGCAGCCCCTTCCTTCCCACCGCCAAACCTCTGTCCGCTTGGCTGGGACTGACTTCACCGCGTTCCTCCCTGCTCATCTCTCGGCATACACCAGTCCCCAACCCCATTTCAGGCCTCTGCACCTGCTATCGTTCCACTGCAGTTATTTTGCCACCCTGTAAACCTGAACTTCCTACCAAAACACAAAAGAGGGCCACGAAAATGACCGGAGGGATGGAACACCTCCCCTGTAAGCACAAGCTGAGCGAGTTGGGGTTGTTCAGCCTGGAGAAGAGAAGGCTCCGGGAAGACCTTCTAGCACCCTTCCAGTGCTTAAAGGGGGCCTAGAAGAAAGATGGGGACAGACTTTTTAGCAGGGCCTGTCGCAATAGGACAAGGGGTAATGGTTTTAAACTAAAGAGGCCAGATTCGGACTAGATATAAGGAAGAAATTTTTACGCTGGGGGTGGTGAAACACTGGCACAGGCTGCCCAGAGAGGTGGCAGAAGCCCCATCCCTGGAGACATCCAAGGTCAGGCTGGATGCGGCTCTGAGCAACCTGATGCAGCTAAAGATGTCCCTGCTCACTGCAGGGGGGCTGGACTGGATGGCCTCCAATGGTCCCTTCCAGCCCAAACCACTGTAGGATTCCACTGATTTTTCAGCTGAAAAGCACCGAGAGTGGAGACTAACACGAGGGGGCTCCATCTGATGCCTTCGAGTTCAGCTGATGACAAAACCAGGACACAGCGCAGCTCTTTCACCTGCAGCCGCTTCGCGTTTTACCTGCAGAAGGTCCTGGGCAGACCCTCGCCTGCCCATGTCCACCTCCAAGCAGCAGCTCCAAAAGGCCCGAAACTCAGCGCACAGTTGCTCGGAGTTCTGCAGCTCTGGTGTCCCGTTGGTCGTTATCAGATCCATCGCCTAGAGTGACAAGAAACACAAGACTCCACCTGTTTCATTCTTATCCAGAACTGCTCACAGAGAGCCCATTTTTTAAGGTCCAGCCTCCAGTGCCAGTTTCCTCCGTGTCAGAGGGTTAGAGATGATTTTTCTATACCTACAAAAAAACCTCTGATGCAGCCACAGCTACTCCAACATCAACATGATCTTGCCTTGACAGCTGATTATTGCAGTGGCTGACCTAGTTAGGAGGAACTCCATCAGCAAAAGCACATTTGGCTTCTCTGTGCATCGACACCAGCTTTCCTGGCTATTTTAAAGAGTGAACTTGGTCCAGCTGTATTATTTCAAAGGATTCGGACATAAAATGCATCCCTGCAGTGCTCACCGCTCCCTAAAGTACAGCTTCCTTAAAACAAAGGTAGTCCAGATTTTCCCTCTGTTCTAGATAAAAATGGTAACTAGAGGATAAAAAAGTAGATCCATCAGCTTATTCCTTGGCTAAACAGAAACATTTGGAACCTCATTTTCAACACAGACACATTAGCTGTGTGCACAAATATATTATGAAGAAAACACATAACTGGGCAGACAGGAGCCACCCGCAACTCTGTCTTTCAGCAGTCTCCAAATTCCAGATCAGCAAGTCTTCCTGACAGACCTCAGGCCAAGGAATTAGAACGTAATTTTGCAAAACATCGGGCGAGCATTATCCGGGGCAGTTCACTTGGAACCAAGGTCTAACACGCTGCGAAGCTGGACAGATGAGTTCATTCTGCTTTTGTAAGACGTTCTTCAGAACATCAAGACAAATGTTTTGAACTGTTTGAACCTAAACTTGCAGAATATGTCCCAAATATACAGCAATAAGAACAGAAATAGGCCTAGGAGTCTTCCATACAAATGTCCGCCATGACAAGAACAGCTCTGCCCTACTGGCATTTAAAGAGACGGTGGCCAAAGGGACTTTGCTCTTATCCTCTTAAAGGTAGAGGAAAATTTCCAGGCCTAAAAAGGCAAATGAACTATCCTAGAGGAAAAACAATAAAAGGAAGTTTCTCTACTTTTCCCACAACAGAAGTGTCACAAAATCAGCCTTGTCCCACCCATCTGCAGCTGACCTCAGGCAGCGGGCACAGCGGTGAGCCGGAGGGCCTGTCCTCACTGCGTTTAAATTGTGCTGCCCCAGGGACGTCCCTTCTCCTGTGGTAAAGGAACACAGCACCCATGCCAGCCTTGGGAATTTTATTCCGGCTCCATTCACCTGGCTGTGAAACAGGAGTGCTGGGACAAAGGGAGCTCTTTCAGCTGCTCCTTTCTTCACAGAACTCCAATCAGCAGAGTCATCTGTAGCTGGGTACTGCACCTTTTAAATAGTTCTACGACCACAGCAAAAGCTCTAGGGGAAGCTCAAGTACCTTCTCGTCACGTCTCTTTTGCTTTCCTGTGATCCAGCTGGCAGAGAAAAGCAAGTACAGTCCAAAGGAAATGAGCGTTTGCAGTAGCTGCAAAGGGGCAATAAGCTCCTCAATTTCTTTAATGTACCCAGAAACAAGAAGGGATTTGGCATACAGCTGCAGTCTGTGAAAATGAGACCCTCAAGTTATCCAGGGCTCCCACATACATGACGGAACAACACACAGATGACTTAGCAGCCTGAAACTGTAGAAGATCCGCAGCATTTGGAAAACATGCTCTAGTTTTGAAGAAAACTGAGGCACTCTGGTTAACAAATGAAAAAGCAAACAGAAATGCCTAGGATTTGGTTTGTTGGGTATTTTTAAAACTGAAACTGGGGAGGTCCAACCAACATTTCAAAGGACGTTTATCGCACCAATATTTGTCCCTCAGGCCCCAGGCCTACGCCTGGTGGAAGGAAATCCCAGTGAGAGAAAACAAACACTGTCACAGAAATATCCAGGCCACTCTTGGCTGGAAAATGGTTCATTCCTGTGAGTTCTGCATCGGCTGGAAAGAACGTGAGCAACAGGGGATGCATTTGCTCTACACGTGGAAAACAACAGTCATATCTACATTCAGACTGGTGTTAACTCTTTGATCAACGATCCTTTAATGCCCTTAGAGTACGTTTAGGTATTTCAACTCCTGTCAGGAACGGAAGCTGCTGCGTGCCTTGCACTGTTAAAACAAGCATTCACGAAAATGTGAAAGAACATCCTTTGGTTTCCAGGCTTCGCAGAACTCCCTGGATGGGGTCTAAATGTGACTATTAAACCCAACAGCTACTGTGTGCCATCAGCTAAAAACCTGACCTGTAAAGACGGGTCTTGCTTATCAGCTCTCCTGTTTGGATGCAGCTGAGAGCTCTCACTGCACTCTGTGATTCCACACACAACAGCAGAGGGATCCTGTCCCTGCTGGGGATGATTCACCTTCATAAAACCAGCTGGGAACTGGGGAACTTCAGGCGGTCCATCACAAGCTGTTCACTGTTCCCAGCTCAGGGGCAACAGCCCCTGCCCAAGAGCTCAGGAAGTGAACACAGGTGGGACCAACTCCAGGTGCCTGATTTTAACCTCCTGCAGTTTTACTCAGGCACCTGAAGACACCGTGAAGCTCTGAGTGCTCAAGCTGATCTCAACTCCTGCAGCAGACGAGGCATGTAGGGAGAAAAAGAGCATCTCAAATAATCTGGGCAAGGGCAGGAATGGCTGAATGTGAATTTGATCAGAGAGAAAAAATCCAGTTCCCTGCCTCACAGTTGACCTGAGGCTTCTCCAGGAGCCCTAAGCAACCTTTGAGGTTAAGGAAGCTGGGAATTTTCAGCCTGCAAACCAGGGACACAGGCCTACTGCCACCCTGCCAGCTGCGGTGCACTCAGCTGACTCAGCATCAGGCTGAACCCAAACCTCTTTACTTCTTCTCCCCCCTCAGGAGGTGGCACAGTGCACACCGCTCCTCCTGTGTGCACTCGAACCAACAACCCCGGGCACCTACCAAACCAAAACAAGCCTTCCAAGAAAACTCAGGAATCTTTGTTCAAGCAGAGCGGAGGACTGACACTGGTGTAGTTGTTGTATTCCTTTCTTAAGTAGCCTGCCTGGGGGTATGTCCTGACCCTTCTGCTGTTTCTTCTCTCGGCCTGCAGCACACAGTCTGGGTGCCATAGACCAGAGAGAGCACAGCCTTATTGCTATGGGAAAAGCTACACGTCATGCTCTATTTCAATTCCAGCCTCAACACAAACGATCTATCTATACACATGGTCACAATTCATTTCCTCATACAATCCTGCATCCCTATCAGGAATTAACTGTGCAGCACCTAACTTTGTTCCAGCTACCAGTCATGAGGTTTTATCGTGGTATACATGCCTTCACTATCACACACTCATTTGGGATAAGAGCTGGTCGTTTCATTTTAAGGAATGAGGCTGAAACGGAAAACTTCAAACCATTAAAAATACATTAGTTTACTACAAGTTTCTGTGCTAAAACACATATTTAGAACGTCATTTGCTAATGAGTAATTATGGCATTTCTACAAGCAGCGACACTTCCTGAAAGGCTCAGGTGAGCCATTGGCACTGACCCGAGTTTGAAAAGACTTCTCTGCCTGCAGACACAACCGGAATGCTTTTCAGAAAAATTCCCCAACTGGAGAAAATTGCCGCTGAAAAATCGCTGTCACTCAGAGATACAGCTCAAAGAGATTTCAAAAAACATACAAGGTATTTCAAGCCCAGTTGAAGGCAGAGTTGGTACATCTCTGACCTGGCTACAAGTCACTTCTCTTTGGAGGTCATTCCCTTGACATCACCAAAGCTACAGGAGATGCTGCTGTGCTGCAGTGACAGCTTTAGAAGCGGGCCATGGGGGAACTGGTTCCAGCTGATGCGGCTGGGGTTTTGCCTCATGGGGGACTAACGGGTGTGGGAGGACATTTATGAAATAAGGGACATGTGAACAATCCAGCCTTTCCAGAGACTCCGAGCTGGGACGTACCGGAACTGCGGAAAGCATAAACAACTTCCAGTGCAGGGGGCATCAACATCTTGCAGGTGCAGAAGAAGAGACAGCCGCCATTAATGACGCAGTTTTAATTTCTTGAAGAAGATGGGTGTGAACATCTGTGAACGTGACTTGAACACGACTCGCAATGTGGCCAATCGGGTTGGACTATGGGCTGTTATTTGCGATGAAGCCAATCAGTATTTATTGGGTGTGGTCAAGGGTTATAAATTGCACTGGAAACACGGAAATAAAGGTTCACTTGTTAGATCACATTGATCGTGTCAGTGTCCTCACGCAGCTCCCGCAGTGGGATACACGTTTCGGGTGGTCAGCATCAGCCACCGGATTTTTCAATGTCCTAATGCATCCAATAGTATTGTTGTTGATAGCTACCGCTGTTTTATTATTCTAGTAGTGACCCTATATATGTGGGTTTGGCGTATAGTTAGAAGAATAACTTCAATGTACAAAGCATTGTATTGATCAGATAGAACAGGCAAGTAAAAGAATTTACTTAACTCAATAGAAAAGGGGGGAATTAATAGGGGGCCGTATAGAAAATATATTTTATAACCGAAGATATATCAAAAATATTAATAGGGAGCTACATAGAAAAAGCTAAAACTATTAAAATTTGCTTCTCAGGACTAACATGCAGGCAAGTAAGCAATTAGTCACTAACCCCTGCAAATTACTTGAGAAAGAAGCTGATAAGGGAAACAGAAAAGACAGAAACAAGGACATAATTCATGGCTCAAAGGCGTCAAAGGCAGGAGGAGCTAAGGGCTAAGGAGGGCTCGCTAACATCCATCTCTAAACAAGAACAAAGAGGAAATAGCCAGGTGTGCACACAGGGACAGACCAGGCTGAAACCAGTCTGGGACTGCAAGCTCAGCCAAATTAGAGATTCCAGGGGAGAGGTGAGGAGTACACAGCGAGGAAGACCTATGGCCTTCATCCCTGAAGACTCCTACCCATGACCACCAGGAGGAACTGCGCAAGCGCCCCGAGGAGGAGCCTGAGGTGGAGGTTATGGAAATGGAGTGACCAGAAGGAACTGCCTTTTCAGGGGTAGATCATGAATATGTACAGGCCTTTCGAAATAGGTGATGTTTTAACTGTATAAATCCTTGACAAGCGGCCACGGTGGGTATGCCCGTGTGTGGAGGAGCGATCCCCCGTGCATCTGCGCGCAATAAACACACCTACTGTGTAAACTTGCAGGTTGTAAAGTCTTTTCCACGCGTCACCTGCCCCGGCCCCTGGTGCTCCCCCTGCTCCCCCAGCCCGGAGGCCATCGCTGCTCGATCCCTCTCTGCTGCCCTGCCCCACACACCCCTCCCGCTGGCCCTCAGGCTCTGGGGGCTGTTTCCCGCCCTGCTCTGGCCTGTGCCCGGAGAGGGGCCATGGGGTCCGCGGGGGCAGGGCAGGGCCAAGGGACGTGTCCCCGCAGGGGCAGGCAGCAGGAAGAAGCCCCGGGGCATGCCGGGAGCTGTAGTCCTGGGACAGGGGCTGCCAGGTGGCCATGTGGGTGCCGGGAGGTGCAGGCTCTGCTCCAGCTGGGGCCCAGCTGAAGTGAGGGCTGGGGCTGCCCTGAGGTGAGCGAGGCCCTTGGGCAGGTGAGGGGGTGTCTCCTGCCTGCTGGCTGCCCGGGGGTGGTGGGTGGGAGCTCCAAGCCGGAGCCGGGCCGGCTGGGGCATCCCCTGGGGTGACCTGGGAGCTGGGGAGGGGAAGGAGAAGGAGACAGACCCCCCATCACAGGCACGGGGCACCCTGTTTCCCAGAGCCCCCCTGATCTCCCCCAGCCCCGCTCCCCCCCTGCAGCTGCCCTGTCCCCAGCCCCTCCCCTGAGGCCTGTCCCGCAGCCCCAGGCTGCCCCACGGCCTGTCCTGGCAGCGGCGAGCGGGGCCTCGGGCAGGCCCAGGGCTCTGTTAACCCAGGGGCCTTCAGCAGCAGTGCGGGGAAGGAGCGGGGTCTGCAGGAGCGGCTGCAGCAGGAGGGGCTCCGGCCTGGGGCCGGCTGTGACAGTCAGGGTTCTTTCCCTCTGCCAGAGGCCGTGCCAGGGGCTCGGTGGTCTGTTCCTGCCCTGGGGATGTCGTCAGCTGCATCCAGCTCAGGCTGAAGCTGAAGAGATGGGCAAAAGGAAAAGCGGCTGGAGAAGGACACAAAGGGGATCCGGCTGCGAGCTGCCCCCAGCTGCAGACAAGAGACAGCCGGCCTCTCGGCGTGAGGAAGGGTCCCTGTGAGTAGTCCTGAGCAGAGCTGGTCACCAACATGCACCGCGGGGTCTGTATGCGTAACCAAACACGGTACAGCCATGTAGCGTGTGTGTGCGCACGTGAGGCTGTGTATGTAGGAAGCCTCATATAGTAGGAGCTGAGAGAGGCAGAGACAGAAGTGTCTCAACAGTAAAATCCTCCCAGCAGCACCAAGAGCAGAGCATGGCTGGTTTTTCATTCACTGCCTTTGTCCCAGTCTGCATTCCTCCTTGTTTTTCACAATCTCTCTGGCTTCTTGCCTGAGCTGCTTTTTCTCTCTCTGCCTGTGTGTCCCACTCCCTGCCCCGGTCCTCCTCTTTCTCTCTCTCCTTTGTATAATCACAGAATGTATTGGGTTGGAAAGGACCTCTAAAGGCCACCTGGCCCAACCCCCCTGCAATAAGCAGGGACATCTCTAATTAGGTCAGGTTGCTCAGAGCCCCATCAAGCCAGACCTTGAATGTCTCCAGGGATGGAGCTTCCACTATCTCTCTGGGCAACCTGTTCCAGTGATCCACCATCCTCATATTAAAGAACTTTTTCCTCATGTCCAACCTAAACCTACCCTTTTGTAGCTCAAAACCATTACCCCTTGTCCTATCGCTGTGAACCCTTGTGAATTGTTCTCCCCTGCCTTTTTATAGGCCCCTTGCAGGTATTGGAAGGTCACTACAAGGTCCTCCTGGAGCCTTCTCTTCTCCAGGCTGAACAACCCCAACTCTCTCAGCCTGTCCTCAGAGGAGAGGTGCTTCAGCCCCCTGAGCATTTTCGTGGCCCTCCTCTGGACACACTCCGACAGGTCCACGTCCTTCTTGTGCTGGGGGCTCCTGAGCTGGACGCAGCACTGCAGGTGAGGTCTCACCAGGGCAGAGCAGAGGGGTAGAATCCCCTCTCTCGACCTGCTGCCGCACTTCCTTTGGTGCAGCCCAGGATGCGATTGGCCTTCTGGGCTGCAGTTGTGCACTGGTGGCTCATGTCCAGCTTCTCACCCACCAGCCCCCCCAAGTCCTGTTCCACAGGGCTGCTCTCTGGCCTGTCTTCTCCCAGCCTGTGTTGATAACCAGCAGTTGCCACAGCCCACGTGCAGCACCCTGCCTTTGGCCTTCTTGAACCTCCTGAGGTTCACCTGGGCCCACCTCTCCAGCCTGTCCAGGACCCTCTGGATGGCCTCCCGTCCCTCTGGCATATCGACTGCACCACCCGGCGCGGTGTCATCAGTGAACTTGCTGAGGGTGTACTCAGTGCCACTGTCAATATCCTTGATGAAGATATTAAACAACACTGGTCCCAGGACGGACCCCTGAGGGACACCACTTGTCACCATTTTCCATCTGGAAATCGAGTCATTGACCACTACTCTCTGGATGCGTCCATCCAGCCAATTCCTTATCCACTGAACAGTCCACCCATTGAATCTGTATCTATCCAACTTAGAGAGAAGGATGTTGTCGGGGACTGTGTCAAAGGCCTCGCAGAAGTCCAGACAGACGACACCCGTAGCTCTTCCCTTGTCCATTGATGCAGTCACGCCATTGTAGAAAGTCACTGGGTTGGTCAGGCAGGACTTGCCCCTAGTAAAGCCACGCTGGCTGTCTTGAATCACCTCCCTGTTCTCCATGGGCCTCAGCACAGCTTCTAGGAGGATCTGTTCCATGATCTTCCCGGGCACAGAGGGGAGGCTGAGAGGTTGGTAGTTCCCGGGGTCCTCCTTTCTACCCTTTGTCAAAATGGGCGTCATGTTTCCCTTTCTGCAGTCACCAGGACTTCACCTGACTGCCGTGACTTTTCAAGTATCGTGGAGGGTGGCTTGGCAACTGCATCAGCCAATTCCCTCAGGGTTCTGGGATGCATCTCATCAGGTCCCACAGGCTTGTGTATGTTCAGGTTCCTCAGACAGTCACGAACCTTGTCTTCACTTACGGTGGGAGGGACTTTGTCGCCCTGGTCGCCGTCTTGTGGCCCATTAACTTGAGAGCTGTGAGGAGAGAGGCTGCCAGTGAAAACTGAGGCAGAAAAGTTGTTGAGAACCTCAGCCTTCTCCTTGTCTGTTGTTACTAGTTCACTGTTGCTGCTCATGGGGAGACACTTTCTTTGGCCTTCCTTCTCTTTCTCTCTCTCTCCCTCTGTCCTTCTCACTGCCTGTTTTTTTTTATCATTCTGTATCCCACTGTCCCTCTCCTTCTTCCTGTCCACCTCTTACTCATGCTGCCCCTCTCTGCTGCTCCCTGACCCCCTTTCTTTTTTTTTCTTCCTCATCTCTCCACAGGGCTCCTGATCCCTCTTGTTCTTTCTCCATCCCTCTGTGAGGCTCAAATTCCCTTGTCTTTTTCTCTCTTGTTTTTCTTGTCTGTCACTGTCTTGCTCCCTGTCCCATTGTTTCTTCCTTTGTCCCTCTGTCCTGCTCCCTGACCCTATTGCTTTTTCACTCACTCTCTGTTCTGGTGCCTACCCCAGATTATTTCTCCATCTCTCTCCCTCTCCCTGCCCTTATTTGTCTTTCTCTGTCCTGCTCCTTCTTCCTGCCTCTCTTCCTCTATCCCTGCTGCTTCTTTCTCCATCTCTGTCCAGATCCTTGTCCCTTTTTCTTCCCTCTCGCTATCCCTCTGTCATCTTTCTTTTCCTCACCTTTTCTGTCCTGCAGTCCAGCGCTCTTTTCCTTCTCCATCTCTCTGTCCTGCTCCCTGTCTCTTATTTTTGCCTGTTTCACTTTGTCCTGCCTCTCTGTCCCTGTTTGCTCTCTCCTTATCACCCTGTCCTGCTCCCTGACCCTTTTTTCCCTTTTGCTGTTCCTCTGTCCTGCTTCCTCTCCCATCTTTTCTGTCTCTATTTCTGTTACGGATTTACACACGCCGGCCACCGCAGCAGGGTCCGACCCTAGGATCCCGCTGATTTTCCACTTACTCTTTTATTAGTTCTGAGGTTACAGCTCAAGCTGGGTCCCTCTGGAAAGGGCCCCTTATCCCAATTCATGCCTCTCAGTTATACCTGTACCACCCATCCCCCGATCCCCAAGTCCAGCCCTAGCTGCCCTAGCTCCAGTCACTTGATTCTGGTCGGTGGTCTCTTGATTTCTTACTGGTTTTCACAGTCGCTGGGCTGGCCTTCTTCCAAAGTTACTTGATTCTCATGGAATTGTCTCCTTGGTCCTTACCTTCTTTGTTCCACCTGGATCTGCTGGATTCAGCTATTCTTTGTTAGCAGCCTTAGTTTTATCTAAAACTTTACATTTGGTTAGCACTTGCAGCTTAAGACTTCAACTACTTGAGCTGCTAATGCTGCATCACTAGTGCTAAACGAGACTGTTCAGAGAGGGGGAGACAGTTAACCAGATTTCTTCTGTCCCACTGCCTGTCCTGTTGTGTCTTGCTATGCCCACCAGTCCATTCAGCTCTCCCTTTTTTCTGTTCTCCCTTCCTCTGCCCTGCTTCTCGGCCTTTCTTCCTCCATCTCTCTCCTCCAGCCCATTGCTGTTATTTTTCCTCTTGATCTCTTTGTCCAGATCTGGCCCTCCCTTTATTTCTTAGTCCTTATTTTCTCTGTCCTGTTCGCTGTCCTCTTTTTCACTCTGTCTGTAAGTCCCATTCCCTGTCCCTGTCTTTCTCTGTCCCTCCTTCCTTCTTCCCACCCTCTTCCTTATCCCTCTATGCTGCTCCCTGACCCTACTTTTTCTTCCTCCATCTCTCTGCAAGACTCCCTGTCCCTGTTTTTCTTGATTTCTCCGTCTCTCTGGCCTTTTCCCTGCACCTTTCTTTCTCTCTCGACTCCTCAGGCTTTTCCCTCCTCTTATTTTTCTCTTTCTAGCCCTTCTCCCCATCAGCTTAACTGGCCCGACCAGGTATCCCTGTGCTCTGGTATTTACCTAGCATTGCCCTAGGGAAGATCCATGTCTTTAGGGCTAGGGATCATTTAGAAGCTGATCTCCTTAAGCAGATGGCAGAGCTAGGTGTAGCTAAAGCAGAGGTTGTTCTCAAGTTTTTGCTCTGTGCACTTTGTTGAAAGAGCAGGCTGTGGGCCTTATTCTTAAGGAAGGTTTCTTGTGTGATGGTTATTGCTCCTAGGGAGGCTGCAGAGGAGCCGTGTTGGGGTCTGCAGGGATGGGTGGGACCTGCTGTGATTCCTCGTAACTGTGAACTGGACTTGTCTTAATGGACTTGAATGAAACCAGACCGACTGTCTGTGGTTTTGTTCCTCAGCTTCAATTCCAACCTGTGTGCTTGGCGCTAATAAAAAAGAGACCCGGAGCCATTTTCCAGATGCCAGTGGCTGCAAGTCAGTGGGGAACATTGCTTACTCGGGTAATGGTGCAGTTAGTCTGTGATCAGGTACTTGCGTGATGGGGCTTTCATCAACGTTCTCTGGTCCTGCCCCTTCAAGCTCTTCCTGTTCCCAGCAGTTTTTAAGATGTGTTTCTTATTCTGGGGTTCAGCCTGGAGTTAGACTTAATGTTGAATGGCTGATATAATGGGCTCTGGCAGATGTGAGAGGGAACCCTGCTTTGCTGTTGTTGTTTTCTAGCACACTCTGACCTTTGGCAAGCAAAAGGAAGAGTAGTTGGAAGAGCCCTTTGAGAGTAACGTGTTCCTGTAGCGTGCCCATCTCTGTACGGTGAAGGTTTCCTCCCTGCAGTGTGATTTGGCTGGGCTGTGAGGCTGCATTGGGGTAGCAGAGGTAAGAAGCGCCGTCTTCAAAGGTAACGAGGCTGTAGCAAAGCACGTAGGAAAAGCTGGTTTCTTCCTAGAATGGTGCTGCTGGCCCCAGGGCAGGGAGGGATGACTCCCCAGCCCAGAGGCAGCCCCAAGATGACATGAACAAGCTGGCAGGAGGTGTAGGCTTGTCCCGAGTGGCACAGAGAAAGGAGTTTGCGTGGAAAGGCTGAAGGTGGTAGCTGGGATTCTTAAACCTCCAGGGGTTAAACAGGTGAGCAGAAATAACTGTGAGAAATGATGGAAGAAGATAAAGGGGGCTGGGAAGAAGAACAAGCAAGATCATCTGACATCTACAGACTGGGAATTCAAACAGGGATGTTCTGCATCTGTGGTACCCACAGACCTATTTGGGTTAGCAGTTACCAAACACAGGACCTGCTCCCCTCTCTTGACCCCACAACTCCAGGTCTGAGCCAAAGTGTGGGACTGTCAGTGGGACTGAGCAGCTCCTGCCTCTGCTGGAAGATAATGGACCTCCGTCGCGCAAGACCACATCCCATCCCGTGGTGATCCTGGGCACAGCGGCACCCTCCCACACCACCTGCAGCAGCACGTGTTGGGGAGCTGGAGCCACCCACCTGCATGAAGGGGTTTGCGTCCTTCCGCAGCGACGGCTTGCTTTGCTTGACTGAGGGAGTCATTTCCTTTACGTTTTCGCTCTCGTGGGAGTGGGCAGTTGTCATCTGATGTGAACTGAGAGGAGAAAGCAGAAACATCCGTCATGCTGAGCTCCCCTGCCTTTCTCCAAGGCCAAAGCTGGCCTTCCTCCCCATGGAGGAAAGTCCTTCTGCTTCCAGAGGGCTGCCTGCATCAACCTATGGCTGTAGCTTATTGACAGACTGGCTGTATCACCGGCTTTGTCCTACACACGGGGATACAGAGGCATTTTTCTGCTCCCTGTTCACAAGCCAGTGATGCCAATGGACAACCACCCAGGTGTCCTGGCTGCCTGTCACACACCAGCCGTGCTGTGGTGCCATCTCAGGCAGGAAGGATGGTGCAGGTCTTCTCTCACCTTTTCCTTGGCAACAGAGCTGCATCCTGGTCTGCTTTGTAGATGAAGAATTTGAAGTCCAGGATGCCTTTGTTCTCCAGCGTGAAGGTGCAGGTTTTCCTGGTACCGTGCGTCATGGCACCGAAGCTGATGAGCGAGGCAGGGTAAATGCTGTACTTGCTGAACACAGCTTTCACTGACACCCTCACTGGGATGACGGCGATGGTCTCGCCTCCTTCACAGAGGCTGGGCTCAACCACCTGCAACCGGAGGAGGGGTTGGTCAATAGGACAGAGGCCAGCCTCTCTCTCTGTCCCCCGATGCCACCCCAAGACCCCACCAGCCTCCCCCAGAGCCAGATTTTCAGCTCCACTTAGGAAGTGTCACAAATGGTTTCTGAAAGACCTTGTATATGTATGAGAGAGGATTGCCCAGCTAGAGCCTTCCTTCCAGAAGACATGCCCTGCTTACACTCCCAAGCCATGGTGTGCTAACACCGCCTGGCCCAGACAGCTCACCTGGCAGTGCAGGATGGGTTTGTCCTCAACATTCATTTCCATCTTGGGCTGGAAGAGCAGCTGGACCTGCACAGGGCGCCCGGAGGCAGTCAGCATGCCCTTCCGTGTCTGGATAGTGAAGTGCGATGCCAAGTCGGGTATGTTGGTATCTGCAGTTTCCAGCCCAAAGCTGGGAAGAAAGGGAAGGAACGAAGACGTCTGCCGTTAAAAGTGCAGGTGGCACCAGCACAGCCAGCACTTTGCACAGGACCATCAGAAAAAATAAAAAGAGAGAGTCCAGCTCTGCTTGGGGAATCCCACATCTTGACACAGAGTGCGGACAATCCCGAGCGTTGCAAGCTAACCTGGACACCAAATTTTTTCATTCCCTCCTTTAAAGAGTCTCATAAAGAGATATGAGCTGACCCTCAAAGAAAGGCAATGAATCTCAGCAGTGAGTGGCTTAAATGTCAGAGTCTCTCCTCCTGGTTCCCGCTGAGCTGCGAAGAAATGCTGGTGTGTGGCTGGATTCTCTATCAAAACATCTGAGGTTCGAGAGCCCAGGCTTTGTATTTACCCAGACCATGAGGCAGTCAGCACGGGAAGAGCTTCCAGCCATGGACAGAAGGAGAATGCAGGCCTGGGCAGATGGTGGCACCATGCGTTCACAGACCAGGCAGCTGGACCCACCTGTATGCAATGTCGTACTTCCCTTTGTTCTTCAGAGTCAGCACTTGCTTCACATCATCCAGGACCTTAACGACTCCAAACTCCACCCCGCCATCTGTACCTGCAGAAAACCCACAGAGCGAGGTAAGAAACGGTGAATATTTGTGAGCTGCTGCAGACTACACCGAGTGACAAGATACATATTTGGAGATCTCAGGCGGCACAAAACCCTTCTCAGCAAGTTTCCGTTCTCGGAAGTTTTCTCTGGCTACTTTGCTGCCCCTTCTCTCCTTACTAGGAGAATATCCACAGGGTTTAGCAGCTAAGGAGCTCGGCTTCCATCTCCTTGCTTCCAAGCACAGATCCAACAACTTTATTGCGATGCTGAGCCTTCAGGAGCTGCCAACTGCTGGTTGACATCAGTGTTGTTTCAAAGCCCCCAAATAAATCTGCACAGGAAGTTCCACACTTCAGAGGTGACAGATGCAGGGCTGGCTGTGCCCCGACAATGCTTTACTCCCTGCAGCTTGCAGGATATGTGCTTTATGTATCCGTGCCACCCTTGCATGCCATCCCGTCCCGTCCCGTCCCAAGCACTTTGGCTGCCCACCTGCCACAGCAATTCGTTTTGGAGGCATCCACTGACCTTGAGGAATGTCGATGCTCAGAGCAACATCATAAGCCTCCGCAACGATCTGGATATTTTCAACCTGAACAAACCCCAGGACGTTTTCTGCATCTGAAACCTGAAGGCAGCAAGAAACAAACACTGCCTAGACCATTCTCCTAAATGCTTTTGGTAGACCACATACAAGTCCTTGTCTCCGCTGGCTGCTTCCACCATGGCCTCCCCCGCTTCACAAGCATTTGCGGACTCCCAGGCTTTGCTAACCTGTTCATCTCACGGGCTGACCCAGCACGATTCTGCTGCAGTAAGAAACACTGTCAGCCCAACTCCGCACTCCTACAGCGGGGAACCTGCTGCCAAAGCACCCTGGGAGGCACAGCGATGTCAAAACGACCACAAGAAGGGCAAGGTGTCCCAGAGCAGGTGGCATTGACAACCACCCCTCTCCTCTTAATCACCCAGCATCCCCACTGAAAGGCAGCCCCTGAACCACAGCGAACCAAACCCCAGGGTGAGAGTTTGCTGCTCTGTGTTAAGAGCCCCAGATGGACCCCAGGATGGGTGCAGGGAGCACGCCCAAGTCTGGACAACCAATTCAACCACGCACAGCAGCAAGGCGCTTGTAGTACGGGCTCGGGACACAGCCTCATAACGCAGGGTAAGCCCTGCAGAGGCTGCACCTGGTCATCTGGGGCGACGTGGATGCTCAGGGATGCGCTGTGTGTTCTGGCGAACCCAGAGGCAGCAGCAGCTGGGGACAGAGCACCCTTGTGGCCTTCAGGTACACCTCTTCCTGACTCCACAGCATACTTGCCCCATGAAGCTCAGCTATAGGAGCACCTGAGTTGTCACTGAGTTTCCAAAACTTTACCCTTCAGTGAGTCCCCTGCTGCTACAGGCCTGGACCCCCTGGCAACGGGGGTAGAAAGGAATCTCATGAAGGCTTATCCTTTTGCCCTCTTTGCAGGGTAACCTTCAAGCACAGACTCCATCCCTAAGAGCACAGGGCTGGTCACTGCCCTGCTCTGCCAGGGAGGGCACAGTCCCCCTCACCTCTAGTTGGATCATTTTCTTAACGCTGAGAGCCTTTGTGGCCTTGAAATACAGATACACCACAAACTCTGTGCAGGGACCAACGGTGCCCTTGTCTTGTGACACAGAGAAGTCCTCGCCAAGGTTTTCCAGCCCACTGAGCCGCCAGGCCACGGGCAGTGGGGTGCTGTTTCTCAAGACCAGGGTCTTGCTGTCCCTCCTGCAGAGACACAAAGACAGGCAGCACCAGTCGTGTGACGGTCATGCTAGCCTTGCAACCGAATGCAACTTGAAGCAGCCCTATCCACACATCTGAAACTGCAGTTAAATGTTTTCTCTTTGCCACAGACCTGAGAGGTGAGGTCCTTAGGGGAGAGCTTGGTGTTAGAAGTGTATCCGACAGACGGGAGATAAGAAGGAGCAACTGGATTGCTCTCTGAGCCAGCATACAAGATACAAATGCATCGGGATGCTCATCACACAGGATCGCTGGGGGGCTACAGAGCTGGTGGCTGTCATGGGATATCCAAGCCAGCAAGGAATGGTGAGCAAGAGACTGGGAACCACTGGGAGAAAGAGAGGTGCTAGCCCAAACCCCAACCTGAGGAGGAGCTTGCCGACAGCTCTTGTCCCCAGCAGAGGGACCACGGGATGACTGACCTGTGCAGAAGCAGCTTGTTGAAATGCACCTGCTTGGGCTGACCCCCAGCTCTGCCTGCACCCCCTGGCAGCACAGGTGGAAGACCACTGGCTCGGGGTTCTCCTGAACGCAGCAGATGAGGTTGTCTTCCACGAGGCCGGCCGAAGTGGGGTACGCCCAAACACTCAGCTGCTAGCCCCGTCCCCGCAAAACAAACACCAGAAGAGCATTCGGTGAGCAGGGAGAATGGCTCCTGGGCACTTCTGCTGGTGCCTGCCCTACCTGCCCATCTCCTACCTGCTGCTCGTTAAGTTTCAGCCTCATGCTGGGGGGGTCTGAAAGGAACGTGCCCGCTTTGCAATCCCGCTCAAAGAAGAAACGCACTGCTGCTTCGAAGGGGGTGACGTTGAGGATGGTCAGCTTCTCGCAGTTGCTGGGAGATTGCAGCGCCTTGTACCTGTCCACAAAAGGGGAAAAGGCTGTAGAGGAGACCGTTGCCTTTATCACACATCGAGGAAAGCACCGTGTCCAGGCAGCAGGAGGCTGCGCTGGAAGGCCACGATCTAACAAGCAGGCTAAGAAAAAGGATCCCTTGCAGGGGCACGTTCCGTGGTACGTGTCTTCATCCCGATGTCACTTTGATGCCCGCCCCTATACTTGGTGCCTCCATCCCAGGAGCGTGACGATGCACAGGCCCCTTAAAGAGCGTTTTCCAAAATACAAATTCAAAGGCGCCTGGAAAAATAAAAGTACGCCAGGCACATGGGTTCTTCCCCCTTCTTTGTTGGGTTTCCTTCCCTGCAGGGTATAAAGAAAGGCTTTTGAAAAGAGGTTTCAAAAATAGCTAAGCTTCTCTCTTTCAAAAGTCATGAGACTGCCTCGTATTTCATGGATTAGCTCAAAGTCTGAGGGAAAGAAACAGAAGGGATTCATTCCCAAGAGGAATGCTAAATTTAACAAACGTCCCTGCTCTCTGGTGTGGAACAGAATTTGGAGTTAAAGGGCTAAAAACCCAAACAGAAACCCTAGACCATTCATCACCCTGGCTAAAGATCCTCCTTTGGTTTTTAAACTGCTTTGATTAAATCTCCTTGGATTGTCAAGATACCACTAGTTCTCCAGAGCTCCCAGGAAGACAAGAACTTCATTTCTAATAATAAAAAAACCCAAAAAGTGATGCTAAACCCAGAAATATGCCAGCAGCTACTATGACAATTTTTTTAGGCAGGTTTTATCCAGCAGCAAGGATCAGGAAAATGTAATTCCCCTTTTTCATTCCTCTGCAGGTTTCCCCCTTGCCCACACTCATATTGGCAGGTCAAATCACAAAGTCTTACTAATATTACAGATTAACGAGTGGCTTACAAAGCCATCAGCAGAATAATTCAGTCTACCCCTAGAGCTCAAAGCACTTTAAAGAAGCCCCACCAAATTCATTTCACAGGTGGTGAAGCTGAGAGGTGGTGAAGATGAGACGTGGTGGAGTGGGACACAAGTTGCCCCAAGTCACCTTCAGGCCGGAAGCAGCATGTGGCTGTGGCCACCAAAGCACCCATCAGGCAGCAAGATGAGCTCCATCTCTCCCCGGGTCGTCCAAGACTCATGTGCCTGCTATCTGCTCAAGTTCACACATCCATGGTCCTTCAGCCCCATGTATCTCCCAGGTCTGTGCCTGGGCCCGCCCTGAATTGTGCCACCAGGGCAGCGTGTCTCCAAGCGTGTCCACGAAAGCACAAGGCTCTGGAGAGCCCATCCCAACGTCTCACTCTGGGCAGGCAGCGCATCAGCATGCTCACTCAGTGCAGGAAGCACGTACCGGTCTCTTGACTCCCCACACAGCAGTGGTCCAAAGTGGAAGACGCCCATGTTCATGACATACTGCTTGAAGACGATGTCATCATCTGCCTTGCTCTTCCTCCAGCAAGGAAACACCAGCCTGGGCAGAGAAAATGAGGAATGAGGAGTCGTGAGATGCTCTAAGTAGAAAACCTGGTCAGAAAGCCATAACTCTTATGGGTGGCTGAGGTACCAACACCGGTTCCCAGCTCCAAGCATGGGAAGAGATGCTGGGAGGCTCAGGCAGCGCGCTCTGCCCAAGCCAGAAGGTCACTGGGGTACAAGGGGCAGCCCTGGCTCTGAGTTCAGGGGGGAGCAGCGTGGGAGGCTCCCTCAGTCCAGCCTTACCGCGGGTCCTGGCTGATGGTGGGATACAGGCAGGTGCCCCTGCAGTGCAGCTGGTACAGGCGTCTTGTCCCCAAGATCTCAAAATGCAGGCTCCGATCAAAGTGGCCTGTCACCGCGGAGCTGAAGTGGACCGTCAGTTCCACCTCGCCACGGGCAGGCACTATCCACCGGCAGCTGCTCAGCCTGGCAATTAGAAAGGAGGCTTCAGACATTGCTAACCAGCAAATGAGCCAGGAGGAGGGTCATGGACTGGCCCTCCCATGGAGGGACCGGCAGAGGGTCCCTGCAAAGCTGGGGACATTGGACTTCACTTGGCAAGACGGCCATAAAGCAGAGGGATCACCTCCTCCCTCACAGCTCACCTGACGGACCTCCCCAGGGATGGGAGCGTGTCCACACTGCTTTGGTGTGCCTCAGGGGAAGGTGTGGGTGCTCCTGTGTCTGGCCCCTGGAGACCTCTCCTGCCCTGGCCAGAGCTCTGCTTCTCCCTCGCAGCCTCCCGGCTGCCCACGGCTTTCTGCTTCCTCCATCGGCCCCTGGTTGGGGTGACCTGCTCCTCCGGCATCTTTGCATCGAGGGAGAGAGAAAAGGGAGAGAGGTGAGACCTGCCCCGAGACATCCCCACCCTGGAAAGAAAGCTGCAGCTTGGTTCAACAGGAGAGAGACTAAATACCCCACCACATCTGCCTGTGGACTTGGTCTTCCTTATCAGACTTTGTTTTGCCTACGACACCTCTCCCTGCCCAGGACCCCTCCTTGCCCAGCACCCTCTCCTCAAGGGAAGTTGGGGGGGTTATGTGTTGGGTTTTTTTTTTCTCTCATCTTACAGAACTGTTCTGTCTCTTTTGGACAGACAGAAGGGTTGCCTGCAGACATGGGGCCCCATCATGTCTTCACTGCCCTTCCACAGTGATCCTTTTCCATCCCACCTGCCCCCCATCCAGCCTGGCCCCCGCCCTGGCACCTTCACTGCGGGCACAGTGGGGGCATCCACAAGACTTTCTGGATCCTTCCTTTCTTCTTCCGCAGGGGCACCTCCGGGCACAACAAATATGAAGTGCTTGAGGGCTTCTCTGGCTGCAGGGGCCATCCGCTTCTCTGGGTAGTGGATCACAGAGTAAAAAGTGGTAGGTGGAATGGGAGGCTCTGAGGGACCCAGTCCCAGGTCATCCAGGATCTAAAAGCATAAGAGAAAACCCTTTTTATACATACTTCCACCACCTTCATCCTCACACTTCCTTAAAGACACTAAACTTTTGGCCATGGTTTTTTTTTTAATTTCTATGGAGCGCGGTGCTTTTTTTTTTTGCCCAGAGGGGTAGGCAGGCTCCAGAGCAGTGCCAGGACCTACAGAGAGAAATCTCTCCTCTGAGTGACTCGGCTGAAGGAAACCATGACCATGAGCTTCCCTGCCCTGGGACCATCTTTAATGGTTTACAGACTGGGAAACTCTCTGAACAGACAGGGTGCTTGAATAGAAAGCACTCCCTCTTTCCACCCATCTGAGGGTGAGGGTGAGAACCTCCCCAGCCACCTGACTGTTGTGGAGCTGTCGTGGAACATCACCAGTGGCCTGGACAAGGCTCTGTGCCATTGTCACCTGGTGGGACACAATGCACCAGGGCCCAGACCACGGCAGGCTCAGCATCTGAGCCTCACGGGGCTTTACCTGCTCTGCTGCCGGCAGCTTGCCGCTCTCCAAGGTCCTCTTAGTGACATCTGCTGAGCTCAGCACCTGGATGTCCAAGTAGGGCACTCCAACACCCTGGCCTCTGGCTGACCCTGATGCACCTTCCCCTTCCAGCGGAGATAACTTGGTGTCCTCAAAAGCCTTGAGTTTCTTCAGCCGCTCCTTCTCCAGCCGCTCCTTCTCTCTGTTCTTCCAGTTCCTGTGGCGGGATAAACGCTGGCACTGGTCTTCTGCTTGGTGCCGCACTTCCTCTCGACTCAGAGGGGACAGCAGGATACCCTGAACCCTGTCCCAGGATGACAAAATGTGCGCGACATCCTTCTGCGATGCCTCATACATCTCAAACCTCAGGGTCAAGTTCTTCTCTCTGTCACTCTGAGCCTCGTCTTTGGTTTCCCCTGTTCTGGGTCTGAGGGTTGCACAACCGCTGCTGGGCAGGCCTCTGTCAGGAGAACCTTGTTCTGCTTTTTCGTATCTTCCTTGTCACCTGCAGAGTCTGCGTCCTCCTTTACAGATCCCTTCCTGTCTACCCCCTTGGTGGCATCCAGACGGTTCCTAGTGGTCACCCTGGTGCTGCTGGCGGATGTGTTCACACTCTGGGCAGGAGGAGCAGGAAAAAAGCAGTGAGTATTTCAAAGCACTGACACAAATCATAGAATCACAGAGTGGAAGGGGTTGAAAGGGCCCTCTGGAGATCAGCTAGTCCAACCCCCTGCTAAAGCAAGTTCACCCAGAGCAGGTTGCACAGGACCGTGTCCAGGTGGGTTTTGAATATCTCCAGGGAAGGAGACTCCACAAGCCCCCTGGGCAGCCTGTTCCAGGGCTCTGCCACCCTCAGAGTAAAGACATTTTTCCTCATGTTCAAGCAGAACTTCCAGTGCTCCAGTTTCTGCCCATTGCCCCTTGTCCCGTCACTGGGCACCACTGACGAGAGCCTGGCCCCATCCTCTTGACACCCGCCCTTTAGGTATCTATAAGCGTTGATAAGGTCCCCTCTCAGTCTTCTGCAGGCTAAAGAGCCCCAGGTCTCTCAGCCCCCTAAGCATCTTAGTAGCCCTCTGCTGGACTCTCTCCAGTAGTGCCTCTTCAACTGGGTGCCCCGGAACTGGACACAGCACTCCAGATGTGGCCTCACCAGGGCAGAGTAGAGGGGCAAGAGACCCTCCCTCGACCTGCTGGCCACACTCCTCTTAATGCACCCACAAGGGCACATGGCTGGCTCATGGCCAACTTCTTGTCTACAGCTCCCAGGTCTTCTCCACAGAGCTGCCCTCCAGCAGGTCGGCCCCCAGCCTCTACTGGTGCAGGGGGTTATTCCTCCCCAAGTGCAGAACCCTACACTTGCCCTTCTTGAACCTCCCGAGGCTCCTCTCTGCCCAGCTCTCCAGCCTGTCCAGGTCTTGCTGAACAGCAGCACAGCCCTCTGGCGTGTCAGCCACTCCTCCCAGTTCGTATCGTCAGCAAACTGGCTGAGGGTGCACTGTGTCCCTTCAGCCAGGGTGCTGATGAATATGTTGAATAAGACTGGACCCAGTGCTGACCCCTGGTGAACACCACGGGGTAGCTGCAGTAGGACAGTGATGAGCTTTGCAATAGCACCCCAAGCCTCATCCAGGATCTGTGCTAGGTTTTCTACAAATCCCAATTCAGAACGCAGCTGGTACCCAGTTTAGCTCAACCGAAACCAAACCCTCCAGCATCAGGCTGATGAGGAGTCCTGCAAACCTGCTGAGAAACAGAACAGCTTCCCAACCCAAACAGGGAACTTAAGACACATCCCTACTCCTATGCAGTCCCTCTGGACTCGTTTCTGGGGTGCTGAGCATCCCTGACACTTTGGGAAGTCTGGCTGCTAACAAACACCTAAGGCCTGGTGGGATCTCCTGCCAGACCTGGAGGAAAAGACACCACATCCCAGACTGATCGTGTCTCAGAGGTGTAAGTCACATGCAGAGTGGGCAGAAATGCTGGCCTAAAACTATCTAGAGCTTCACAGTGAATGGATGGAGTTACGTGAAGCCATGACTCAAAGGCAGCATGATCCTAGAAGAGCAGCTCTACCAACAAAGCCATGGGAAAACACCCTGGGTGAAGCAGCAGCGTGTTCAAGCACCAGCTGTTGTTTCCCAGTACAGCCCCACATGTTCCTCAGGGCCAGGTACTCGTCCCCAGCACTGCTTGTGGCTGCTGGCTTCCCGGGAATGGCACAGCTCAGCTAGAAGGTCCCCAGGGCTTTTACTCATCTATAAACACAGCCACCTACCTGCCTGACTCCAGGCCGGCTTTTCTTCCCTGAAGCTTTATCTTTGTCTTTTCCAAGCTCTCTCATCCCCCGCCTAGACTTCTGCTTCAGCTCTTCTTCCTCCTTCAAGCATTCTAGCTCCTGTCGGTCTTTTCCTCAAGTTCTCGAGCCAGCTGCTCCAGCTCCCTTCAGAACGACAAACAGAAAACAACCCTGAGAGCCACCACCAGAAATCTGGGCTCGCTGTAACCCCAGCTGGTTCTGCACTTCATCCATCGACCCTGAGGCCATCGACAGAACCATTAGATCATCTCCACGGACTTCCCTCAACCTGGGGAGGCTGGGAACATCCAAAGTGAGGAAAGGTGGGAGGGGACCTCCAGGGCCAGCCAAATCTAGGCTTTGCTGTCATAAGGTCCAAATTGTGCTGCTTCTCAGGAAGGTCCACCTGGACACCTCCAGCACACTGCTGAAGGCTGATCCACCGTCATTCCGCACTGATGCCTGAAGCCCTCTCGATTTCCCAGTGTAAACCAGCTCACAAATCACTTGCACTTACTTATTCCTGCACCAACACTTACTTGGCTTATCCAGCCCTTCCCCCGGGCATAGCCCACTCCTTAGTGAGAATAACCATATCCATTGGAAAGCAAAGGCTGCAGTAACTCCCCTCCTCTGGTCTGAACCACCAGATTTCCTGCTGCAACCCATCCGTGACTTGTGCTGCCTGTCCTGGAAATCACAATCTGAAGCAGCCCTAGTGATACCCTCCCAGGGAAACAAGCTTCAGCTGGCACTGCAAGTGCTGAAATGCTTGCTTTAAGCAAGTCCCTCCCCGAGTTTTAGGTGGGGATTAATACAGGCTTACCCTTATCCTACCCATCCTCCTGAACACAGCTGCTTTGCTGGATCAGAGCTTCTCCTAGGCTCACCTGCTGCTGGAGCTGAAGGTGAGCCCCAGAGACGCTCGCTTTTATGGCTGGTGTCACTCAGTAAGGAGAACCCTGGGAGACCAGCACTGCAAGGACTTCATCTATGGCAGGACTGGTATCTGAACCAAGCCAGCACAGCTACGCCTCACACCAACCCACACCACAACCCCTCTGGTTTGGTGACGGGGGGATGACGATGATGAGAATCAACATCATTAACTTAGAGACACTCATAAGTGCAGCGGAAAGTCGAGCACAGAGAAGAGCTCCTTGCAGGCAGCGTCTAAGTCAGAGGGCTCACCGCTAAAACGGAGAGAAGATGTTCTCATCTCACCAGAGGAAGGTCTTTCCTCTGTTGGGAACTAGGGAGGTGGAACTGGCCATCTTTGTGCTGCCTATAACGGACACTTTTGGCCTCTGCTCTGTCAACCCTCTGAGCTCCACCAAGGTCTCTGGAGCAGGGAAACCCTTTGGGGACACTATCCTGGGGAGTCACCCATGGAAGGCTTACAGACCTCTTCTTCTCTCAAGCCTTCAACATTATCTGTGTGTATCTGGGCTATCAACAGAGCTTGTAGGAAATGTTTTTATTAATCCTTCCTCCTTCTGCCTCAGTATAGCCAGCACTCAGCTCCCAGCTGCTTAAAATACAGCAGAGCTGAGGCTGTAAGCCTTGCCTTAGTCTCTAACATTAAAGCTTGGGCACAAGTGCAAGCTGCTGTGGCTCAGTAACTGGCTGCTGGCCAGCTGTCCACAGCGCTCACCTTCCTGCTCTTTTGCAGCTGTCTCCCTGGCTTTCAGAGAAGCGTAATCCTGGAACAGGTTCACAAAATAGATATACGGCCGATTTCTCACAGCTTTGAGCAGGCAGAGGAGAGCAGATGCAATGTTGCAGGAAAAGAGGGTCTCCAGGCCATCAAACACCACGCCTTGGTAGCTCAGCTGTGAACCAAGTCGAAAAGGAGAGAAGGAAAGCTATCAGACGCACTAGGGTCTCAGCGAGGCAGTAAATCCCAAGGTCAAAGGACACCAGATTAGGTGGAAAATGGAAGTTCCAGAGAGTTTCTATGGCATTCCATGGCAACTACAAGTTCCAAAGCTTTCCATTGGATTCCAAGGCAACTAGAAGTTCCAGTGTCTTCCATAGCGTTGCGTGGCAACTTGTAGTTCCAGAGCGTTTCTATGGCATTCGATGGCAACTAGAACTTCTGCAGCATTTCATGGCATTCCATGGCAACTAGAAGTTCCAGAGCATTTCTATGGCATTTCATGGCAACTACTATTTGCGATGAGTTTCCATTGAATTCCGTTACAATTAGTAGTTCTGGATCATTCCATTGCATTCCATGGTAAGTAGGTGTTCCAAAGCATTACATGGCATTCTATATCAACTAGAATTTTGAAAGGGTTTCTGTGGTATTCATTGGCAACTATTGTTACCGATGTGTTTCCGTGGCATTCCATGGCAACTCATAGTTCTGCAGTGTTCTATGGCATATCATGGCAACTAGAAGTTCTGGAGCGTTCCATTGCGTTCCAAGGCAACTAGTAGTTCCAGAGAGTTTCTATGGCATTCCATGGCAACTAGGAGTTCCAGTGCGTTTCTATCGCATACCATGGCAATTAGAAGTTCCAGAGCGTTCCATTGCATTCCATGGCAACTAGAAATTCCACAGCGTTCCATACCAACTAAGGGCAAGTAGTAGTTCCAGAGCTTTTTATGGTATTAAGTGGCCACTAGAAGTTCCAGAGAGTTTCTATTGCATTCCATGGCAACTAGTAGTTCCAGAGCGTTTCTATGGCATTCCATGGCAACTAGAATTTCTACGGCATCCCATTGCATTCTATTGCAACTAGTAGTTCCAGAGCGTTTCATTTACATTCCATTTTAACTATTATTTGAGAAGTGTTTTCATGACATTCCATTGCAACTAGAAGATCCGCAGCGTTCCATGGCATTCCATGCCAACTATTATTTCCAGAGAATTTCTATGGCATTTTGATGGCAACGAGGAGATCTGCAGCGTTTCATGGCATTCCATGGCAACTCTTATTTGCGATGTGTTTTCATGGTATTCCATGGCAATTAGTATTTCCAGTGTGTTTCTATGGCATTTAGAAGTTCTGCAGCGTTCCTTGGCATTTCATCGGAACTCGAATTTCGGGAAGGTTCCATTGCATTCCGTGCTAACTAGAGGTTTCAGAGAGTTTCTATGGAATTCGATGGCAACTGGTAGTTCCAGAGGGTTTATTTGGCATTCCATAGGAACTAGAAGTACCGGAGCATTCCATGGCATTCCATAGCAACTAGTATTTCCAGAGCTTTTCATAGCATTCCATGGCAACTAGTAGTTCTAGAGTGTTTCTATGGCATTCCATGGCAACTAGAATTTCTGCAGCAGTCCATGGCATTCCATGGCAACTAAAAGTTCTGCAGAGTTACATGGCATTTCATGGCAACTAGAAGTTCCGGATCATTCCATTCCATTCCATTCCATGGCAACTAGGAGTTCCAGAGCATTTCTATGGCATATCACGGCAACTATTACTTGCGATGTGTTTCCATGACATTCCATGGCAACTAGGAGTTCCAGAGTGTTTATTTGGCATTCCATAGCAACTAGAAGTACCGGAGCATTCCATAGCATTCCATGTCAACTAGAAGTTCCATAGCTTTCCATAGCATTCCATGGCAAATAGTATTTTCAGGGAGTTACTATGGCATTCGATAGCAACTATCATTTGCCATGTGTTTCCATGAAATTCCATAGCAACTAGGATTTCCAGTGCGTTTCTATCGAACACCATGGCAACTAGAAATTCCAGAGCGTTCCATACCAATCAAGAGCAAGTAGTAGTTCCAGAGTTTATTATGGCATTAGGTGGCCAATAGAAGTTCCAGAGAGTTTCTATGGCATTGCATGGCAACTAGAATTTCCAATGTTTTCCATAGCGTTCCATGGCAATTACTAGTTCTAGAGCATTTCTATGGCATTCCATGGCAACTGTTATTTGCGATCTGTTTCCATGGCATTCCATGGGAACTAGTAGACCCAGAGCATTTCTATGGCATTCCATGGCAACTAGAAGTTCTGCAGCGTTCCATGGCATTTCATGGCAACTAGACGTTTCGGAGCGTTCCATTGCATTCCATGGCAACTTGTAGTACCAGAGCGTTTCTATGTCATTCCATGGGAACTAGGATTTCCAGTGCATTTCTATCGCATACTGTGGTGGATTGGCCCTGGCCACATGCCAGTTATCCACCAAAGCCACTCTATCACTCTCACCCCCTCAGCTGGACAGGGGAGACAAAATATAACAACGGGCACTTGGGTCAGATAAAGGCAGTTTAATGAAGCAAAAGCCGCGCGCGGAAGCAAAAGCAAAACAAAAGATCTTATTCTCTACTTCCCATCAGCAGGCGATGTCCAGCCACTTCCTGGGAAGTAGGGCTCCGGTATGCGTAGCGGTTGCTCTGGACGACAAACGCGAAACGAATGTCCCCCCCTTCTTCCTGTTTTCCCGAGCATATATTGCTGAGCAGATGTCATGTGGTATGGAATATCCCTTTGGACAATCTGAGTCAGCTGTCCTCGCTATATACCCTCCAAGTTTTTACCCACCCCTAGCCTACTGGGAAAATGGTGGGGAAGCAGCCTTGGTGCTGTGTGAGCCCGGCTCAGCAGTAGTCAAAACACTGGTGTGTTATCAAGCTACCACTTCACAGCACGGTGAGGGCTGCATCTCGGGCAGACCCATTACACATACCATGGCAACTAGAAGTTCAGGAGCGTTCCATTGCATTCCATGGCACCTAGAAGTTCCATAGCGTTCCGTGGCAACTTGTAGTTCCAGAGCGTTTCTATGGCATTCCATGGCAACTAGGATTTCCAGTGCACTTCTATCGCATACCATGGGAACTAGAAATTCCGGAGCGTTCCATTACATTCCATGGCAACTAGAAATTATAGAGAGTTTCATACCTATCCCGGGCAAGTAGTAGTTCCAGAGATTTTGATGGTATTAGGTGGCAACTAGAAGTTCCATAGAGTTGCTATGGCATTCCATGGCAAATAGAAGTTCCAGAGCACTCCATAGCGTTTCGTGGCAACTTGTAGTTCAAGAGCATTTCTATGGCATTTTGATGGTAACGAGGAGTTCCAGAGTGTTCCCTGGCATTCCATGGCAACTAGAATTGCTCGAGCATTCCATTGCATTCCATGGCAAATAGTAGTTCCAGAGCGTTTCTATGGCATTCCATGGCAACTAGCATTTCCAGTGCATTCTTATCGCATACCATGAGAACTAGAAGTTCCGGAGTGTTCCATTGCAGTCCATGGCAACTAGAAATTCCAGAGCGTTCCATACCCATCAAGGGCAAGTAATAGTTCCAGAGGTTTTTATGGTATTAGGTGGCAACTAGAAGTTCCAGAGCATTTCTACGGCATTCCATGGCAACTAGAAGTTACACAGCGTTCCATTGCATTCCATGGCAACTAGTAGTTCTGGACATTTTATATGGCATACCATGGCTACTAGAAATTCCATGGTTTCCGCAGCAATTAGAAGTTCCTGTGTGTTCCATAGCATTCCATGGTAACGAGAAGTTCTGGAGTGTTCCATTGCATTCCAAGGCAACTAGTAGTTCCAGAGAGTTTCTATGGCATTCCATGGCAACTGGGAGTTCCAGAGAGTTTCTATCGCATACCATGGCAACTAGAAGTTCCGGAGCATTCCATTGCATTCCATGGCAACTAGAAATTCCAGAGCGTTCCACACCAATCAAGGGCAAGTAGAAGTTCCAGAGCTTTTGATGGTATTAGGTGGCAACTTCAAGTTCCAAAGCATTTCTATGGTATTCCATAGCAACTAGTAATTACAGAGCGTTTCTATGGCATTACATAGCAACTATTATTTGCGATGTGTTTCCATGACATTCCATGGCAACTAGAAGATCCGCAGAGTTCCGTGACATTCCATGTCAACTAGTATTTCTAGAGAATTTCTATGGCATTTGGATGGCAACGAGGAGTTCCGCAGCGTTCCATGTCATTCCATGGCAACTAGAAGTTCCAGAGCGTTACATAGCCTTCCGTGGAAACTAGTAGTTACAGAGCATTTCTATTGCACTCCATGGCAACTAGAAGTTCTAGAGCATTCCATGTCATTCCACGGAAACTAGTAGTTCTGGACAGTTTATATGGCATTCCATGGCTACTAGAAATTCCAGAGGGTTCTGAGGCAAGTAGAAGTTCCAGTGTGTTCCATAGAATTCCATGGTAACTAGTAGTTCCAGAGCGTTTCTATGGTACTCCATGGCAACCAGTATTTCCAAAGCGTTCCATGGCATTCCATGGCAAGTAGAAATTCCAGAGCGTTTCCGTGTCATACCATGGCAACTCTTATTTGCGATGTGTTTCCATAACATTGCAATAGAATTAGAAGTTCTGGATCGTTCCATTGCATTCCATGGTAAGTAGGAGTTACAAAGCATTACATGGCATTACATGGCAAGTAGAATTTTGAGAGGATTTTGGTGGCATTCATAGGCAACGATTGTTTCCGATGTGTTTCGATGGCATTCCATGGCAACTAGAAGTTTTGCAGTGTTCTATGGCATTTCATGGCAACTACAAGTTCCGGAGCATTCCATTGCATTCCATGGCAACTAGAAGTTCCTGAGAGTTCCATAGCATTCCATGGCAAATAGTAGTGCCAGAGCATTTCTATGGCATTCCATGGCACCTAGAATTGTGAGAGGTTTTCTCTGTCATTCATAAGCAACTATTATTTGTGATGTGTTTCAATGGCATTCCATGGCAATTAGTAATTCCAGAGCGTTTCTATGGCATTCCATGGCAACTAGAATTTCTGCAGCCTTGCATGGCATTCCATGGGAACTCGAAGTTCAAGAGGGTTCCTTTGCATTCCATGGCAACTAGTAGTTCCAGAGGGTTTCTATGTCATTCCATGGCAACTAGGAGTTCCATTGCATTTCTATCACATACCATAGCAACTAGAAGTTTCATAACGTTCCTTTGAATTCCATGGCAACTAAAATTTCCAGACCGTTCCATACCATTCAATGGCAAGTAGTAGTTCCAAAGGTTTTTATGGTATTAGGTTGCAACTAGAAGTTTCAGAGACTTTCTATTGCATTCCATGGCAACTAGAAGTTCCAGTGTCTTCCATAGCCTTGCGTGGCAACTTGTAGTTCCAGAGCGTTTCTATGGCATTCCATTGCTACTATGATTTGTGATGTGTTTCCATGACATTCCATGGCAACTAGGAGTTCCAAAGCATTTCATGGCATTCCATGGCAACAACAATTTTGAGAGGGTTTATGTGGCATTCTTCGGCAACTATTATTTGCAATGTGTTTCAATGGAATTCCATGGCAACTAGGAGTTCTGCAGCGTTCCATGACATTCTATGGCAACTAGTAGTTCCAGAGTGTTTCTATGGCATTCCATGGCAACTCTTATTTGCGATGTTTTTCCAAGACATTCCATTAGAATTAGAAGTTCTAGATCGTTCCTGTGCATTCCATGGTAAGTAGGAGTTAGAGGCATTACATGGCATTACATTGCACCTAGAATTTCTGCAGCATTCCATGGCATTCCATGGGAACTAGTACTTCCAGAGAGTTTCTATGGCATTCCATGGCAACTAGGAGTTCTAGAGTGTTTCTATCACACACCATGGTAACTAGAATTTTTGGACCGTTCCATTCATTCCATGGTAACTAGAAATTCCAGAGCCTTCCATACCATTCAATGACAAGTAGTAGTTCCAGGTCTTTCTATGGCATTAGTTGGCAACTAGAAGTTCCAGAAAGTTTCCATTGTGTTCCATGGCAACTAGAATTTCCAGTGCCTTCCATAGCGTTCCGTGGCAACTTGTAGCTCCAGAGAGTTTCTATGGCATTCGAGGGCACCTAGTAGTTCCAGAGCGTTTCCATGGCATTCCATGGCAACTAGAAGCTCTGCAGCATTCCCTGGCATTTCATGAGAACTAGACGTTCCGGAGTGTTCCATTGCATTCCATGGCAACTAGTAGTTCCAGAGCGTTTCTATGGCATACCATGGCAACTAGGACTTCCAAGGCTTATCTAACGCATACCATGGTAACTAGAATTCCAGAACATCCCATTCCCTTCCATGACAACTAGAAATTCCAGAGCGCTCCATACCAATCAAGGGCAAGTAGTAGTTACACAGCTTTTTATAGTATTAGGTGGCAACTGGAAGTTCCAGAGAGTTTCTATGGCATTCCATGGAAACTAGAAGTTCCAAGTCTTCCATAGCGTTCCGTGGCAACATGTATTTCCAGAGCGTTTCTATGGCATTCCATGGTAACTTGTATTTGCGATGTGTTTCCATGGCATTCCATGGCAACTAGTAGTTCCAGAACCTTTCTATGGCATTCCATGGAAATTAGGAGTTCCAGAGAGTTCCATCGCATTCCATGGCAACTAGTAATTACAGAGAGTTTCCATGACATTCCATGGCAACCGGAAGATCCGCAGCGTTCCGTGGGATTCCATGCCAACTAGTATTTCCAGAGCTTTTCTATGGCGTTTTGATGGCAACGAAGAGTTCCGCAGCGTCCCATGGCATTCCATGGCAACTAATAGTTCTGGACAGTTTATATAGCATTCCAGGGCTTCTAAAAATGCCAGAGGGTTCCGTGGCAAGTAGAAGTTCCAGTGTATTCCATAACATTCCATGGCAACTATTAGTTCCAGAGCGGTTTTTTGCACCCCATGGCAACCAGGAGTTCCAGAGCGTTCCATGGAATTCCATGGCAACTAGAAGTTCTGGAGCATTCCATTGCATTCCATGGCAAATAGTAGTTCCAGAGCGTTTCTATGGCATTCCATGGCAACTAGGAGTTCCAGTGTATTTCTACCGCATACCATGGGAACACGAATTTCCAGAGCGTTCCGTTGCATTCCTTGGCAACTAGAAATTCCAGAGCATTCCATACCAATCAAGGGAAAGTATTAGTTCCAGAGATTTTTATGGTAATAGGTGGCAACAAGAAGTTCCAGAGTGTTTCTATGGCATTCCATGGCATCTAGAAGTTCCAGAGCATTCCATAGCGTTTCATGGCAACTTGTAGTTCCAGAGCGTTACTATGGCATTTGATGGCAACTAGTACTTCCAGAGCATTTCTATGGCCCTCCATGGCAACGAGGAGTTCCAGAGCGTTCCGTGGCATTCCATGGCAACTAGTAGTTACAGAGCGTTTCTATGTCATTAAACGGCAACTATTATTTGCGATGTCATTCCATAGCAACTAGAAGATCCGCAGCGTTCTGTGGCATGCCATGCCAACTAGTGTTTCCAGACCATTTCTATGGCATTTTGATGGCAACGATGAGTTCCGCAGCGTTACATGTGATTCCATGGCAACGAGTACTTCCAGATCGTTCCATAGCCTTCCATGGAGACTAATCGTTCCAGAGCGTTTCTATTTCATTCCGTGGCAAAAAGAACCTCCAGAACGTTCCATGGCATTCCATGGCAACTAGTAGTTCTGACAGTTTATACGGCATTCCATGGCTTCTAGAAATGCCAAGTGGTTCCTTGGCAAGTAGAAGTTCCAGTGTGTTCCATGCATTCCATGGCATCTAGTAGTTCTGGAGATTTTCTATGGCACTCCATGGCAACCAGGAGTTCCAGAGCGTTCGATCGCATTCCATGGCAACTAGAAGTTCTGGAGCATTCCATTACATTCCATGGCAACTAGATACTCCACAGCGTTCCATAGCAATCAAGGGCAAGTAGTAGTTCCAGAGCTTTTAATGGTGTTAGGTGGCAACTAGAAGTTCCAGAGTGTTTCTATGGAATTTGATGAGTTAGTAGTTCCAGAGTATTTCTATTGCATTCCATGTCAACTCTTATTTGCGATGTGTTTCCATGACATTCCATGAGAATTAGAAGTACTGGATCGTTCCATTGCATTCCATGGTAAGTAGGAGTTCCAAAGCATTACATGGCATTCCATGGCACCTAGAATTTTGAGAAGGTTTCTGTGGCATTCATCGGCAACTATTGTTTTCCATGTGTTTCCATGGCATTCCACGGCAACTCGAAGATGTGCAGTATAACAAGGCATTTCATGGCAACGAGAAGTTCCGGAGCGTTCCAATGCATTCCATCCAACTAGTAGTTCAACAGGGTTTCTATGGCATTCCGTGGCAACTAAAAGTTCCAGTGCATTTTTATCCATACCATGGCAACTAGAAGTTCTGGAGTGTTCCATTGGATTCCATGGTAACTAGAAATTCCGGACCATTCCATACCATTCAATGGCAAGCAGTAGTTCCAGAGCTTTTTATGGTATTAGGTTGTAACTGGAAGTTCCAGAGAGTTTCCGTTGCGTTTCTAAGGCATTACATGGCAACTATTATTTGCAATGTGTTTACATGACTTCCATTTCAAGTAGAAGATCCTGAGCGTTCGGTAGCATTCCATGACAATTAGTATTTCCAGAGCATTTCTATGACATTTGGATTGCAACGAGAAGGTCCGAAGCGTTCCATGGCATTCCATGGCAACTAGTAGTTCCAGAGCGTTTCTATGGCATTCCATGGAAACTCTTATTTGCGATGTGCTTCCATGACATTCCATTAGATTTAGAAGTTCTGGATCGTTCCATTGCATTCCATGGTAAGTAGGAGTTCCAAAGGATTACATGTCATTCCATGGCAACTACAATTTTGAGAGCGTTTCTGTGTCATTCATCGGCAACTATTACTTTCGATGTGCTTCATGGCATTCCATGGCAACGAGTAGTTCCAGAGCCTTTCTATGACATTGCATGGTAACTAGTAATTACAGAGCGTTTTTACGGCATTCCATAGAAACTATTTTTTGCCATGTGCTTCCATGATATTCCATGGCAACTAGAAGATCCGCAGCGTTCCGTGGCATTCCACGCCAACTAGCATTTCCAGAGCATTTCTATGGCATTCCATTACAACTGGTAGTTCATAGGTTTTATTTAGCATTCCATAGCTACTAGAAGTACCGGAGCATTCCATAGTATTCCATGTCAACTAGAAGTTCCGGAGCGTTCTATTGCATTCCATGGAAAGTAGAAATTCCAGAGCGTTCCATACCAATCCAGGGCAAGTAGTAGTTCCAGACCTTTTGGTGGTATTAGGTGGCAACTAGAATTTCCAGATCGTTTCTACGGCATTCCATGGCAACCATTATTTGCGATGTGTTTCCATGACATTCCATGGCAACTAGAAGATCCGCATCATTCTGTGGCATTCCATGACAACTACTGTTTCCAGACCATTTCTATGGCATTTTGATGGCTACGAGGGGTTCCACAGCATTTCATGGCATTCCATGGCCACTAGAAGTTCCAGAGCGTTGCATAGCCTTCCATGGAAACGAATACTTCCAGAGAGTTTCTATGGCATTCCATAGCAACTACTAGTTCTAGAGAGTTTAGATGGCATTCCATGGCTACTAGAAATGCCAGAGGGTTCTATGGCAAGTAGAAGTTCCAGTGTTTTCCATAGCATTCCATAGCAACTAGTAATTACAGAGCGTTGCTACGGCATTCCATGGCAATTATTATTTCCAATGTGTTTCCATGACATTGCATAGCAACTAGAAGATCCGCAGCGTTCCTTGGCATTCCATGCTAACCTGTATTTCCAGAGCATTTCTATGGCATTTTGATGGCAAAGACAAGTTCCGCAGTGTTTCATGGCATTCCATGGCAACTAAAAGTTCCCAGAGGGTTGCATAGCTTTCCATGGAAACTAGTAGTTCCAGAGCGTTTCTATGACACTCCATGGCAACAAGGAGTTCCAGAGCATTCCATGGCATTCCATGGCAATTAGAAACTCCAGAGCTTTCAATACCAATCAAGGGCAAGTAGTAGTTCCAGAGCTCTTTATGGTAATAAGTGGCAACTAGAAGTTCCAGAGAATTATTATGTCTTTCCATGGCTACTAGAAGTTCCAGAGCATTCCATAGCGTTTCATAGCAACTTGTAGTTCCAGAGCATTCCATAGCGTTTCATGGCAACTAGTAATTCCAGAGCGTTTTTTTTGCACGCCATGGCAACCAGGAGTTCCAGAGCGTTCCATGGCATTCCATGGCAATTAGAAGTTCAGGAGCATTGCATTGCATTCCATGGCAAATAGTAGTTCCAGAGCGTTTCTATGGCATTCCATGGCAACTAGGAGTTCCAGTGTATTTCTACCGCATACCATGGGAACTAGAATTTCCAGAGCGTTCCGTTGCATTCCATGGCAACTAGAAATTCCAGAGCATTCCATACCAATCAAGGGCAAGTATTAGTTCCAGAGATTTTTATGGTAATAGGTGGCAACTAAAAGTTCCAGAGCGTTTCTATGGCATTTGATGGCAACTAGTAGTTACAAAGCATTTCTATGGCACTCCATGGCAACTAGAAGTTCCAGAGCGTTTCTATGGCATTCCATGGCAACTCTTATTTGCGATGAGTTTCCATGACATTCCATTAGAATTACAAGTTCTGGATCGTTCCATTGCATTCCATGGTAAGTAGGAGTTCCAAATCATTACAAGGCATTCCATGGCAACTACAATTTTGAGAGGGTTTCTGCTGCATTCATCAGCAAATATTATTTGCGATGTGTTTCATGGCACTTTATAGCAACTAGTAGTTCCAGAGACTTCCTATGGCATTCCATGGCAACTAGTAGTTACAGAGCATTTCTACGGTATTACATAGTAACTGTTATTTGTGATGTGCTTCCATGGCATTCCATGGCAAGTAGAAGATGCGCCGCATTCCTTGGCATTCCAGGCCAACTAGTGTTTCCAGACCATTTCTATGGCATTTTGAATGCAACGAGGAGTTCCGCAGCGTTTCATGGCATTCCATGGCAAGTAGAATTTCCAGAGCGCTCCATAGTCTTCCACGGAAACTAATAGTTCCAGAGTGTTTCTATGGCATTCCATGTCAACTCTTATTTGCAATGTGTTTCCATGACATTCCATTAGAATTAGAAGTACTGGATCGTTCTATTGCATTCCATGGTAAGTAGGAGTTCCAAAGCATTACATGGCATTCCATGGCATCTACCATTTTGAGAGGGTTTCTGTGGCATTCATCGGCAACGATTATTTGCGATGTGTTTCATGGCATTCCATGGCAACTACTAATTCCAGAGACTTTTATGCATTCCTTGGCAACTAGTAGTTACTGAGCATTTCTATGGTATTACATGGCAACTATTGTTTGCGATGTGTTTCAATGACATTCCATGGCAACTAGAAGATCCGCCGCGTTCCGTGGCATTCCATGCCAACCAGTGTTTCAAGAGCATTTCTATGGCATTTTGATGGCAAGGAGGAGTTCCGCAGCATTTCATGGCATTCCATGGCAACTAGAAGTTCCAGAGCGTTGCATAGCCTTCCATGGAACCGACTACTTCCAGAGCGTTTCTATGGAATTCCATGGCAACTAGTAGTTCTAGACAGTTTATATGGCATTCCATGGCTACTAGAAAACTCAGAGGGTTCCATGGCAAGTAGAAGTTCCAGTGTGTTCCATAGCATTCCATGGCAACTAGGAGTTCCAGAGCGTTTCTATGGCACTCCATGGCAACCAGGAGTTCCAGAGCGCTCCATGACATTCCATGGCAACTAGAAGGTCAGGAGCGTTCCATTGCATTCCATGGCAACTAGTAGTTCCAGAGCGTTTCTATGGCATTCCATGGCAACTAGGAGTTCCAGTGCACTTCTATCGTATACCATGGGAACTAGAATTTCTGGAGCGTTCCATTGCATTCCATGGCAACTAGAAATTCCAGAGTGTTCCATACCAATCAAGAGCAAGTAGTGACTCCAGAGCTTTTGATAATATTAGGTGGCAACTTGAAGTTCCAGAGAGTTTCTATGGCATTCCATGGGAACTAGTAGACCCAGAGCATTTCTATGGCATTCCATGGCAACTAGAAGTTCTGCAGCGTTCCATGGCATTTCATGGCAACTAGACGTTCCGGAGCGTTCCATTGCATTCCATGGGAACTTGTAGTACCAGAGCGTTTCTATGTCATTCGATGGGAACTAGGATTTCCAGTGCATTTCTATCGCATACTGTGGTGGTTTGGCCCTGGCCACATGCCAGGTATCCACCAAAGCCACTCTATCACTCTCACCCCCTCAGCTGGACAGGGGAGACAAAATATAACAACGGGCACGTGGGTCAGATAAAGGCAGTTTAATGAAGTAAAAGCCGCGCGCGGAAGCAAAAGCAAAACAAAAGATCTTATTCTCTACTTCCCATCAGCAGGCGATGTCCAGCCACTTCCTGGGAAGTAGGGCTTCGGTATGCGTAGCGGTTGCTCTGGACGACAAACGCGAAATGGATGTGTCCCCCCCTTCTTCCTGTTTTCCCCAGCTTATATTGCTGAGCAGACGTCATGTGGTATGCAATATCCCTTTGGACAGTCTGGGTCAGCTGTCCTGGCTATATCCCCTCCCAAGTTTTTACCCACCCCTAGCCTACTGGGAAAATGGTGGGGAAGCAGCCTTGGTGCTGTGTGAGCCCGGCTCAGCAGTAGTCAAAACACTGGTGTGTTATCAAGCTACCACAGCACAGCACGGTGAGGGTTGCATCTCAGGCAGACCCATTACACTATCCACCCCTTATTCCATACCACTTGTGCCATGCTCAGGTACCACGTAATTTAGTGTACATCCTTCTTACAACTTACAATTGACGCTACATACTTAAACCATCTTTGTCCCCAGCATAGAGTTTTAACATTCTCATTAACTACCATCCCTTGTCCTTTAGCAGACAGAGAGTCTTTTTCCCAGGTCTACAACTTGTGTTCCATCTGTCAAGATGAGTGTTCAGGACAGGAGAAGCACTATGTTCGATCATTGGGCACCAGCGCTGGCTTGGTTTTGGTCATGGCTGCACTCTTCTGGTTTCTTGATCGGATACGTCTTCCTCCCTTGTTAATCGAGGATATGGACCTGTTGCTTTTCTTATCCACTGTTTCTTCTTCACTACTGGGGCAATTACTCTAGCCGTTGTTGTTTGGGTTCCCATCTCAGCCATGGTGTTCTCAGATGTAGTTTGGGTCCCTGCTTCAGCCACAGTCCTCTGAGAGTATTGAACTGTGGCTCAGTAGGCACAGGCCAGGCCCCAGTACAGGGCTAGAAGCTGCTGGGTTTCATTGGGGTAGGTAAGGCACCCTTCTATCAGGTGGTGCGTTAGTTTTCTAGGATCGCTTGCCTGTTCAGGCGTGAAGTCCCAGGTTATGGGAGGCGATAACCGTCCTAAGAATCTGCCCAAATCCTTCCACACACCCTGCCACCCAGGGACTGGCCGCCTCAGGGCACTTTTCAGTATTGCCTGACCCAAAAGCTCTCTTCTCTTATACCAGGATGATGCCAGATTCCACAGAACCCAGACCATGCCAAAAGTATTAACGAGTAATATTAAACAACTCACCTAAGGGTGAATGAGAACCTTGGGAGCCTGCATAACAAAATCATCTACATCAATTTCAGGTAGGGAGAGGGAGATGGATACTTTCATCTTCTCCACAACATAGCTCCCAAAGCACAACAAGGCCATCACTACCAGGCAAGAGCACATAGCTCTTATTTGAGCTAGCATGCTCCCAAGTTCCTTCATCCTCCCCACACAATAGCTTCCCCAGCACGCTAAAGCTATCACTATGATACCAAAGTACATAGCAGCTCTTTCTACTAGCATGTGCCCAAGCACAGCAAAATAAAGAGATAAGCACTGCAATTAACAAACTCCGTGACCTGCACAGGAGTTTTGTCACTTAATAGCTACTACAGTTACAGCACACTTAATGCAAAACTGCTGTTATCGTGCCTCACGTTGGGCGCCAAAAAGACTGTGGTGGTTTGGCCCTGGCCAGATGCCAGGTACCCACCAAAGGCATTCTATCACTCTCACCCCCTCAGCTGGACAGGGGAGACAAAATATAACAACGGGCACTTGGGTAAGATAAAGACAGTTTAATGAAGCAAAAGCCACGCGCGGAAGCAAAAGCAAAACAAAAGATCTTATCATTTCCTTTCCATCAGCAGGCGATGTCCGGTCACTTCCTGGGAAGTAGGGCTCCGGTACACGAAGCGGTTGCTCTGGACGACAAACGCGAAACGAGTGTCCCCCCCTTCTTCCTGTTTTCCCGAGCATATATTGCTGAGCAGATGTCATGTGGTATGGAATATCCCTTTGGACAATCTGAGTCAGCTGTCCTGGCTATATACCCTCCAAGTTTTTACCCACCCCTAGCCTACTGGGAAAATGGTGGGGAAGCAGCCTTGGTGCTGTGTGAGCCCGGCTCAGCAGTAGTCAAAACACTGGTGTGTTATCAAGCTACCACTGCACAGCACGGTGAGGGCTGCATCTCAGGCAGACCCATTACACATACCATGGCAACTAGAAGTTCAGGAGCGTTCCATTGCATTCCATGGCACCTAGAAGTTCCATAGCGTTCCGTGGCAACTTGTAGTTCCAGAGCGTTTCTATGGCATTTCATGGAAACTAGAATTTCTGCAGCATGCCATGGCATTCCATGGCAACTAGTAGTTCCAGGGAGTTTCTATGGCATTTCATGGCAACTCTTATTTGCGATGTGTTTCTATGACATTCCATTAGAATTAGAAGTTCTCGATCGTTCCTTTGCATTCCATGGCAATCAGGAGTTCCAAAGCATTACATGGCATTCCATGGCACCTAGAATTTTGAGAGGCTTTCTGTGGCATTCATCGGCAACTATTGTTTCCGATGTGTTTCCATGGCATTCCATGGCAACTAGAAGTTCTGCAGCATAACATGGCATGTCATGGCAACTAGAAGTTCTGGATCGTTCCATTCCATTCCATGGCAACTAGGAGTTCCAGTGCATTTATATCGCATACCATGGGAAATAGAATTTACGGAGCGTTCCATTGCATTCCATGGCAACTAGTAATTCCAGAGCGTTCCATACCAATCCAGGGCAAGTAGTAGTTCCAGAGCTTTTGATGGTATTAGGTGGCCACTAGAAGTTCCAGAGAGTTTCTGTGGCACTCCATGGAAAACAGGTGTTCCAGAGCGTTCCATGGCATTCCATGGCAACTAGTAATTACAGAGTGTTTCTACGACATTACATGGCAACTATTATTTGCGATGTGTTTCCATGACATTCCATGGCAACTAGAAGATCCGCAGAGTTCCTTGACATTACATGCCAGCTATTGTTTCCAGACCATTTCTATGGCATTTTGATGGCAACGAGGATTTCCGCAGCGTTTCATGGCATTCCATGGCAAGTAGAATTTCCAGAGAGTTCCATGGCATTCCATGGCAACTAGTAGTTCCAGAGCGTTTCTATGGCATTCCATGGCAACTAGAAGCTCAGAGCATTCCATAGCGTTTCATGGCAACTTGTAGTTCCAGAGCGTTACTATGGCATTTGATGGAAACTAATAGTTCCAGAGCATTTCTATAGCACTCCATGGCAACCAGGAGTTCCAGAGCGTTCCATGACATTCCATGGCAACTAGAAATTCCAGAGTGTTTTATGGCATTCCACGGCAACTCTTATTTGCTATGTGTTTCCATGACATTCCATTAGAATTAGAAGTCCTGGATTGTTCCGTTGCATTCCATGCTAAGTAGGAGTTCCAAAGCATTCCATGCCATTCCATGGCAACTACAATTTTGAGAGTTTTTCTGTGGCATTCATCGGCAGCTATTATTTGCGATGTGTTTCCATAGCCATTCCATGGCAACTAGTAGTTCCAGAGAATTTCTATGGCATTCCATGGTAACTAGTAGTTACAGAGCGTTTCTATGTATTACATGGCAACAATTATTTGCGATGTGTTTCCATGAAATTCCAAGGAAATTTAAAGATCCGCAGCGTTCCATGACATTCCATGCCAACTAGTGTTAAAAGACCATTTCTATGGCATTTTGATGGTAACGAGGAGTTCCGCAGCATTTCATGGTATTCTATGGCAACTAGAATTTCCAGAGCGTTCCATAGCCTTCCATGGCAAATAGTAGTTCTGGACAGTTTATGTGGGATTCCATGTCTTCTAGAAATGCCAGAGGGTTCCGTGGCAAGTCGAAGTTCCAGTGTGTTCCATACCATTCCATGGCAACTAGTAGTTCCAGAGAGTTTCTACATCATTCCATGGCAACCAGGAGTTCCAGAGCGTCCCATGGCATTCCATGGCAAGTAGGAGTTCCAGACCGTGTCTATCGCATGCCATGGCAACTCTTATTTGCTATGTGTTTCCATGATATTCCATTAGAATTAGAAGTTCTGGATCATTCCATTGCATTCCATGGCAAGTAGGAGTTCCAGACCGTGTCTATCGCATGCCATGGCAACTCTTATTTGCTATGTGTTTCCATGACATTCCATTAGAATTAGAAGTTCTGGATCGTTCCATTGCATTCCATGGTAAGTAGGAGTTCCAAAGCATTCCATGGCATTCCATGGCAACTACAATTTTGAGAAGGTTTCTGTGGCATTCATCGGCAACTATTATTTGCGATGTGTTTCCATAGCCATTCCATGGCAACTAGTAGTTCCAGAGACTTTCTATGGCATTCCATGGCAACTAGTAGTTCCAGAGCGTTTCTATCGTATTCCATGGCAACTGGAAGATCCAGTGCGTTCCATGGCATTGTATGCAACTAGTAGTTCTGGACAGTTTATATGGCATTCCATGGCTTCTAGAAATTCCAGAGAGTTCCGTGGCAAGTAGAATTTCCATTGTGTTCCATAGCATTTCATAGCAACTAGTAGTTCTAGTGCATTTCTATGGCACTCCATGGTAACCAGGAGTTCCAGAGCGTTCCATGGCATTCCATGACAACTTGTAGTTCCAGAGCATTTCTATGGCATTCCATGGCAACCAGGAGTTCCAGTGCATTTCTATCGCATACCATGGGAACTGGAATTTGCGGAGCGTTCCATTGCATTCCATGGCAACTAGTAGTTCCAGAGCGTTTTTATGGCATTCCATGGCAACTAGAAATTCCAGAGCATTCTATACAAATCAAGTGCAAGTAGTAGTTCCAGAGCTTTTGAATGTATTAGCTGGCAACTAGACGTTTCATAGAGTTCCATGGCATTCCATGGCAACTAGAAGTTCCAGAGAATTCTAAAGCGTTTCATGGCAACTTGTAGTTCCAGAGCTTTTCTATGGCATTCCATGGCAACCAGGAGTTCCAGAGCGTTTCTATGGCACTCCATGGCAACCAGGAGTTCCAAAGTGTTCCATTGCGTTCCATGGCAAATAGTAGTTCCAGAGCGTTTCTATGTCATTCCATGTCAACTAGGAGTTCCAGTGCATTTCTATCACATACCACGGGAACTAGAAGTTCCGGAGCGTTGCATTGCATTCCATGGCAACTCGAAATTCCAGAACGTTCCATACCAATCAAGGGCAAGAAGTAGTTCCAGAGCTTTTGATGGTATTAGGAGGCATCTACTAGTTCCAGAGCGTTTCTATGGCACTCCATGGCAACCAAGAGTTCCAGAGCGTTTCTATGGCATTCCATGGCAACTCTTATTTGCAATGTGTTTCGATGATATTGCATTTGAATTAGAAGTTCTGTATTCTTCTATTGCATTCCATGGTAAGTAGGAGTTCCAAAACATTACATAGCATTCCACGGCAACTAGGAGTTGCAGTGCATTTCTATTGTATACCATGGCAACTAGAAGTACCGGAGCGTTCCATACCATTCCATGGACACTATTATTTGCAATGTGTTTCCGTGACATTCCATGGCAACTAGGAGTTTCAGAGCATTCCATGGCATTCCATGGCAACTAGAAGTTCCAGAGCATTTCTATGGAATTCCATGGCTACTATTATTTGTGATGTGTTTCCATGGCATTCCATGGCATCTAGTAGTTACAGAGCGTTTATATGGCATTCCACGGCAACTAGAAGTTCTGCAGCGTTCCATGGTATTTCATGGCAACTAGAAGTTCCGGAGTGTTCCATTGCATTCCATGGCAACTAGAAGTTCCAGAGCGTTTCTGTGGCATATCATGGCAATTATTATTTGCGATGTGTTTCCACGATATTCCATGGCAACTAGAAGTTCGAGAGCGTTCCACAGCATTCCTTGACAACTAGTAGTTCCAGGGAATTTCTAATGCATTCCATGGCAACTATTATTTGCGATGTGTTTTCATGACATTCCATGGCAACTGGGAGTTCCAGTGTGTTTCTATCGCATACCATGGCAACTAGAAGTTCCGGAGCGTTCCATTGCATTCCATGGCAACTAGAAATTCCAGAGCGTTCCATACCAATCAAGGGCAAGTAGTAGTTCCAGAGGTTTTTATGGTATTAGGTGGCCACTAGAGGTTCCAGAGAATTCCTATGGCTTTCCATGGCAACTAGAAGTTCCAGTGTCTTCCATAGCGTTCCATGCAAACTTGTAGTTCCAGAGTGTTTCTATGGCATTCCATGGCAACTAGAATTTCTGCAGCATCCAATGGCATTCCATGGCAACTAGTAGTTCCAGGGAGTTTCTATGGCATTCCATGGCAACTAGGATTTCCACTGCATTTCTATTGCATACCATGGCAACTAGAAGTTCCGGAGCGTTCCATTGAATTCCATGGCAACTAGAAATTCCAAGTGTTCCATACCATTCAAGGGCAAGTACTAGTTCCAGAGGTTTTTATGGTATTAGGTGGCAATTTGAAGTTCCAGAAAGTTTCGATTGCATTCCATGTCAACTAGAAGTTCCAGAGCGTTCCATAGCCATTCCATTGTAACTAGTAGTTCCAGAGCGTTTCTATGGCATTCCATGGAACTAGAATTTCTGCAGCATTTCATGGCATTACATGGCAACTAGTAGTTCCAGGGAGTTTCTATGGCATTCCATGGCAACTCTTATTTGCAATGTGTTTCCATGACATTCCATTAGAATTAGAAGTTCTGGATCGTTCCATTGTATTCCATGGTAAGTAGAATTTCAAAAGCATTACATGGCATTCCATGACAACTACAATTTTGAGAGGGTTTCTGTGGCATTCATCGGCAACTATTATTTGTGATGTTTTTCCATAGCCATTCCATGGCAACTAGTAGTTCCAGAGCCTTTCTATGGCATTCTATGGTAGCTAGGAGTTCCGGAGCATTCCACAGCATTCCATGGCAACTAGTAATTAAGGAGCGTTTCTATGGCATTCCATGACAACTAGTATTTTCAGAGGGTTTATTTGGCATTCAATAGGTACTAGAATTTGCGGAGTGTTCCATGGCATTCCATGGCAACTAGTATATCTAGAGCGTTTCTATGGCATTCCATGGGAACTAATAGTTTCAGAGGGTTTATTTGGCATTCCACGGCAACTAAAAGTTCAAGAGCGTTCCGTTCCATTCCATATCAACCAGTAGTGCCAAAGCGTTTCTATGGCACTACCTGGAAACTAGTAGTTCCAAAGTGTTTTTATGGCATTCCGTGGAAACTAGGACTTCCAGAGCGTTCCATGGCATTCCATGGCAACTAGTACTTACAGAGCGTTTCTATGGCATTCCTGGCAAATAGAATTTCCAGAGTGTTTCTACGTCATTCCATTTCAACTATGAGTTCTGGAGGGTTCCATGGTATTTTGTGGCAACTAGAATTTTGAGAGGCTTTCTATGGCGTTTAACAGCAAGTATTGTTTGCGATGTGTTTCCATGACATTCCGTAGCATCTAGAAGTTCTGAAGTGTTCCATGGCATTCCATGGCAACTAGAAGTTCCAGAGCCTTTATTTGGTATGCCATTTCAATTAGAAGTTTTATAGCGTTCGATAGCATTCCATGGCAACTGGTAGTTCCATAGCGTTTCTATGGCAGTTCATGGCAACTAATATTTTCAGAGGGTTTATTTGGCATTCCATGGCAACTAGTATTTCCAGAGCATTTCTATGGGGTTCCATGGCAACTGGAATTTCTGCAGCATCCCATGGCATTCCATGGCAACTAGGAATTCCGGAGTGTCCCATGCATTCCATGGCAACTAGGAGTTCCAGAGCATTCCATGGCATTCCATGGCAAGTAGAAGTTGCAGAGCATTCCATGGCATTCCATGGCAACTAGTAGTTCCAGAGCATTTCTATGGCATTCCATGGCAACTATTATTTGCACTGTGTTTCCATGACATTCCATGGCAACTAGAAGATCTGCAGTGTTCCATGGCATTCCATGCCAACTAGTATTTCTAGAGCATTTCTATGGCATTTTGATGGCAACGAGGAGTTCCACAGTGTTCCATGACATTCCATGGCAACTAGAAGTTCCAGAGGGTTCCATTGCATTCCATGGCAACTAGAATTTTGAGAGCGTTTCTATGTCATTCAATGCAACTATTATTTGCCATGTGTTTCCATGATTTTCCATGGCAACTAGGAGTTCCTGAGGGTTCCATGTCATTTCTTGGCAACTATTAATTCCAGAGCGTTTTTATGGTATTGTATGACAACTAGAAGTTTTGCACCGTTTTATGGCATTGCATGGCAACTAGAAGTTCCAGTGTGTTCCATAAAATTACATGGTAACTAGTACTTCCAGAGAGTTTCTATGACATTCCATGGCAACTAGAAGCTTCAGAGCGTTCCATAGCATTCCATGGCAACTAGAAGTTCCAGAGTGTTTCTCCGTCATTCCATGGCTACTAGGAGTTACGGAGGGTTCCATGGCATTTAACTGCAACTAGAACTTTCAGAGCGTTTCTATGGCATTTAACAGCAAGTATTACTTGCGATGTGTTTCCATGACTTTCCATAGCCTCTAGAAGTTCAAGAGCATACCATGGCATTGCATGGCAAATAGAAGTTCTGCACCGTTCTATGGAATGCCATGGCAACTATAGTTCCAGTGCGTTTCTAGGGCACTCCATGGCAAATAGGATTTCCAGAGCGTTCCATGGCATTCCATGGCACCTACAATTTTGAGAGCGTTTCCATGGTAAACAACAGCAACTATTATTTGCGACATGTTTCCATGGCAGTTACACTGTCAACCCAGCTTCATTTCTTAGTGGGAAGACTGGAGAACCAGTGGACCACGACTGCCTCGAGACGATTGAGGCCACGTACTCTAGCCGCATCGACCTCAAAGATGCCCCCATGGATGGGGTAGAGCACTGCTTCACAGATATGAGCAGCTATGTTCTGGGCAGAAAACAACATTCCGGGTACGCCATTACCACTGCTGAAAAGGTAATAGAATCTGGACCACTACCGGCTGACACCTCAGCGCAAAAGGCCGAGATCATAGCCCTCACTTGGGCCCTGGAGAGGGCCGAAGGAAAGGCTGTGAATATTTGGACTGATTCTAAATACATCTTTGGAGTGGTAGATGCCCACGGAGCAATTTAGAAGGAGCGAGGACTGTTGAACTCCCAAGGAAAGACTATCAAGCACGTGAAGGAAATTTTAAGACTTTTAAATGCAATCCAACTTCCTGAAAAGGTGGCGATTATGCACATCAGGGCACACCAGAAAGTGAGCACTGAATTGGAAAGAGGAAACGAACTGGCGGACAGAGAGGCAGAACAGGCAGCTAAAGAAATGGTAAAGGTGGGGAGGGAGCACTAGTCCCAGATGGACAGATAACCCTAGAAGGTAAGCCAGAATACACTAAGGAGGATCAAAAGTTAATCACAGATTTGGAAGGAACATCCAATGAGGACGGGTGGGCCATAACATCACATGGGAAACTCATAGTCCCCTCTTATATGGTTTGGCCATTGGTCCGGGAGGAACACAAGAAGGGACACTGGGGGGCGGAGGCATTACACAAATACCTTATCAGACACGTGACGGCTCGAAATTTATACACCACTGTCAGACAAGTGACTCAGCAAGGTGACCTTTGCCTCCAGACTAATCCAAAAATTGTCCCCAAACCAGAAATGGGCCAAATTGGGAAAGGGAATTGTCCGGGACAACACTGGCAAATTGATTTTGCGGAACTTCCTAGAAAAGGAGGGTGTAAATACTTGCTTGTACTAACTGATACCTTTTCAGGCTGGCCAGAAGCCTTCCCATGCAGAACAGCCAAAGCTCGAGAGGTGACCGAGGTGTTGCTACAAGAAATCATACCCAGGTTTGGAGTCCCAGCAGTGACGTCCTCAGATAGAGGGCCGCACTTTATCTCCAAAATAGTGCAACAAATAAGCCACCATCTAGGGACAGACTGGCAACTACACACTCCATACTGGCCACAATCCAGTGGCCAGGTGGAGAAAATGAATCACTTGATTAAACAACAGATTGTTAAATTAGGACAAGAAACCAATTGGGCCTGGCCACAATCTCTACCCCTAGCAATGCTATGGATATGAACTAGACCCCGAGCTAAGGAAGGACTAAGCCCATTTGAAATTCTATATGGACGACCTATATGCGGTACAAAAGGGAACCTCTTCACAAATTGGTGAAGAACTGATGACTTCCTATATGGTGGCATTAGGGAAACAGCTTTGTAAAACTGGGAAACCGCTGTTTGGAACCCGATGCAGGGGTTTGGATGGGCCAGTGCCTAACATACAGCCTGGAGACTATGGGTGTGTTAAGTTTCTTACAGAGAAAACTTTGGAGCCACAGTGGGAAGGACCATATCAAGTGCTTCTCACCTCTTTCACGGCAATTAGGCTCAGGGAACAAAGTGCCTGGATTCACTACACCTGTGTGAAGAAAGCACCTCCTGGGATTTTTCTAAGCTGTGGGAAAAGCTAACCTCTTGGTTGTCAAATCTAACATGGTTAAAGCAATTGTTTGTCACAATGATAACAATTATCCTTTTGTTTATAGTCCTTTGTATAACAGTCTGATGTAGTTTATGGTGTTTTCAAAAGACAGGGGATTCCTACAATGAATTGAAAAAGAACCAATGACGACGGAAACTTGAGTCTAGTCAGTATTTTAAAAATGTTAGATAGAGGAACATTGTGTTCGGCTGTAGTAAAAGAATTCACTTAACTCAACAGAAAAGGGGGGAAATTGATAGGGGGCCATATAGAAAATATATTTTATAACCAAAGATATATCGAAAATATTAATAGGGAGCTACATAGAAAAAGCTAAAACTATTAAAACTTGCTTCCCAGAACTAACATACAGGCAAGTAAGCAATTAGTCACTACCCCCTGCAAATTGCTTGAGAAAGAAGCTGATAAGGGAAACAGAAAGGACAGAAACAAGGACATAATTCATGGCTCAAAGGCGTCAAAGGCAGGAGGAGCTAAGGGCTAAGGAGGGCTCGCTAACATCCATCTCTAAACAAGAACAAAGAGGAGACAGCCAGGTGTGCACACAAGGACAGACCAGGCCGAAACCGGTCTGGGACTGCAAGCTCAGCCAAATTAGAGATTCCAGGGGAGAGGCGAGGAGTACACAGCGAGGAAGACCTATGGCCTTCATCCCTGAAGACCCCTGCCCAGAACCACCAGGAGGAACTGTGCAAGCGCCCCGAGGAGGAGCCTGAGGCAGAGATTATAGAAATGGAGTGACCAGAAGGAACTGCCTTTTCAGGGATAGATCGTGAATATGTACAGGCGTTTCGAAATAGGTGATGTTTTAACTGTATAAATCCTGGACAAGCGGCCACGGTGGGTATGCCCGCGTGTGGAGGAGCGATCCCCCGTGCATCTGCGCGCAATAAACACACAAACTGTGTAACCTTGCAGGTTGTAGAGTCTTTTCTGCACCTCATGTGTCACTTTCCTTATTATCATTTAAAAAAAACCAAACCCAAACAGGACTTGCTTATTGATGATCATGAAAGGGACTTAGCCCGGCACTGGCTACGAGCTGCCGTTCAGGACTGCCAGGAACTGCCCCCCCAAGCCCCTCCCAGCTGTGAGTGAGCGCAGGTCTCACTGCTGCAAGCTGGGGTGCCCCTGGGGTAACAATGCGCAGGCCCAGTGAGGGCAGAGCTCGCTTGCCCTGAGGAGGAGCAGGGGGACAAGGGGAAGGAAGCCAGTGCCTTCTGCCGGGTGAGAGGGTGGCATTTCCCAGCACCCACTGCACTGGAGAGCTGGAGCAGACACTGGCAGCAGCACTGAGCTTGTAGGTACTGCGGGAGTTCGGAAGACAGGTCAGCTTCAAAGTGCCCGTGAGGTGGAAGAAGGGTCTGAGCTGAGCTGTGCCGTGCTTCCTCCCCCGTTGCTGAGAAGCTCGGAGCATGAACCTGTCCTCCCGTCTCCCCTGTCCTGGCCTCATGAACGTAGAAGAGCGGTTGGCAGAGCAGACTTTGGGGGCTGCTAATGCTGCTGCCTCTGAACTCCGAGGGGGAGAGAAAATCAGATGAGGAGGGAAGAAGAATGGCCTGAGGCGAACTGCAGAGGAAGTCAAGCACCAAGTAAACCGACAGCCGCACTCTTAAAGCCAGCCCTCTGCTGTGTTTCACCACGGCAGGGATTCCAAAAGCACAACCTTTTACCTTGAAGATACTTTTTTCTTAGATGACTAAAATAAGGTAATCTACCTCAGCTGTTTGATGGATTTTTCACTGACAGCTGAGGATTTGAAACCCCCCTCTAAACTACAGAGCACTGAACTAATAAACTGCTGCTTGAAAGTGGAAATGGGAAAAAGATTAGAAAAGGCTCCGATCGATTAACACTGTGTTGTAGCGCGGTGCTCGACTGCCTTGAGTCACCCATGCCAAGGTGTGAGGCAATGGATGAAGGTTCACAAAGCCTGAATGCTGCCTACAGCAAGGAATCACAGAACTAATTCAGCTCTTTACAAGGTGCTTGTGCCTGGGGCAGCGACAGCCCCAGCCGAGCGCTCGCTTGGGGGGGGGGGGGGGGGGCAGGAGTTTGGGGAGCACAAGGGGGACCCAGCATTCCCATGTCCTGGAGGTACCTACAAACCGGACGCAGCAGCCGCTCAGAACGGGGATTTATTCCCACCCCATGCAGCCAGCACTCCACCAGAGTGCAGTACAGCTCGGGGTCAGCTGGGAATATCACACTCCGCGGCTTGGCCCAAGAATGCCCAAGTTTCACCATCGATCCTTTTGGCACGATGACCCCACTCACAGAGGGGGAACCGGCCCACGCCCGGTGCCCCGACCCTGCAACCACTCACCGACGGGCGAGGGCTTGCTCACGGACAGAATCTGCGGGGTCTCCACTCACCTAAGGCCCCCGGGGGGTGAGGGCCCTCAGCCCCAGGCAGCGCCCTCGGGCACGTCCCAGCCCCCGGGAGAGTCCCTGGCCGCAGCCCTGCTGCTCCCCGGAGGCCCGGAGTGGCTCCCAGCACCTCTTGGTTGGGCTCCGGCTGCGCCCCCTCGGCTCGGGCTGGGGTCAGCTCTCATGAGCTGGGGCCAAGTGCCAAAACCGTGAGGTAAACGCCATGATGAGATCTTACCGGCTGAACTCCGATCGTTGTCTTTGGCAAGTCCCTGTCAATGTTGGCTCTTTGCCAGGGCGGGTGCATCTGCCACA